>NC_141541.1:90934000-91242500 GCF_021556685.1 Rattus norvegicus
TGACTCAATAAACATCTATTAGCAGCTCCTAATGCTTTATTTATGGCCAATAGACTGTTCAACTAAGCAGTGAGCTTTCTGTGATACCTAGAAAGAAGTGTAAAAGACGATGACTCTAAACTTAACTACAATCCTGATGATCTTAAAATTAATAAATAAACCATAATGAAAATACCTAATGGGTACCCTAACCTAGCTTTCTAAACAAAACTAAACAAACAAAACAAAACAGATAAAGTGTTTCTGCCGATATCTGAAGGATGAGTAAACTTTAACTATCAATGAATAGAAAGTGAGGAGAATCTGAGGCAAAGTTGAGAATAGACTCTAAATGTCTATTTTCAGATGAGTAACAAGGAAAGTAATTATGCCAGTGAATGTATTTGTGACTCTATACATAACCAGAGTCCTGAGCTCCTTATGCTCTGTGTATATAGCTAAAATCTAGCTGATTCAACAGGAAGCTTATGAGAAATGTAATAAAGACATAAGACTGTACAGTCTGTATGGACGATGGTGTGAAGATTCAAATACAAATTTTCCATAAATACATTCTAAACTCTCCCACATTATTCACCATAAAAACAGGGTCAGCAATCAGGAACACCGCTGTGTGAACAATTACTTACAGAGGAGTCTGTCTGAGACTTCTACTCACATTTGATGTGTCTATGATCTTGAACCAAAAAGACATCACAAGAAAAAAGATATTCTCCAAGATGAAATTGAAAGTGATTCTTCTTAAAATACAAGAAATTTCATCCAGGAAATGTCTAGTTGCCTTTTTCCCTTAAGACACAATATATCAACCTGGACAGACATATTGTACAAGACAATACTATTGAGACCCTAAAATTCCTTTCATATTCACGAAGAAAAATGCTGTAAGGGGAATGTTACATAAAGATCAGAATGATTCATATAGAAAAGCCCACCGAATTTCACTGAAAAATGTCAAAATTCACCTCAAAATATCACACTACATACTGCCAGACTTCACTTTTCTCCTATCCTTCAAGGAGACTATGCAATCATTCCCAGAATGCACTGCTCAAAGAGAAAAAGCTCACCTATCCATTCATACTGTTAAGATGTGTCAGCTTGTGCTTTAATATGTATTTCAGTCTCAATAGATTGAGGTATTTCTTGTCTCCTGGCAAGTAAAACCTAATCCATATGTTTCCTGAATCTAAAAAAATATGTGTTTTATCACTGATAGAAGTAAAAAGCATAATTTTCTTAACAGAAATGTTTAGAATGCTCAGAGACTCTGGGCCAGGAGAGGGTAGTGGCAGGGTGCACAGAGTAGGACTCTAGTGATGGCTTTAAAGTCTGAGGAGTCTCAGGACATTTTAGCTCTCTAACTGAAATGCTGATGATAACTTTTAAGAAGTACTAAAAACTTCCTTGCTCTTTCTGAGGGTAAAAGGCTGCTTGCTGGTTTAGGGGATTGACACCTATAGCCTGACAGCAGGGAATTAAGTAACATGGCCTTAGTTCTATATCAGCAGGAACTGCTCAGCTTTAATTTCAGCCTGCTAGTCAGAAGTCACAGGAAGAAAAAGGGATACTTAGAAAAGTGATTATGGCATTTATTACTACGTTGTAAAAAGTTTTCTATGAAAGCTATCTAAGGGGAAAAGCAGAAAGATCTTAAGCGGGGAAGAGGAAAATATTCTTCTCTAAGCAAGGAAAGGGAAAACGTCTCTAAGAGGGAGGGAGGGAGTTCCCTCTCCTCATCTCTTTGTCTTTCATACGTATACATCTTTTAGAATACATGCTCACATGTTAAAAAGTTCATTACCAGTTCATACACAAAATCAAATCATAAATTGAAATAAAAATTTACAACAGAGAACATTTACATGCATATCACCTGTCACACCTCACAGGTTCACTGAAGGTTAAAAACCATAACTAAGTTATTAGTGAAGTTTTGTATAGATAAACCCAGGCAATATTTTATCTTCTGTCCTAGCACCTACAATAAATCATTAATTCCCTTTTTATGACCTTCGATTGTTTTTCAACCTCTTGGAAAATGTGCTCTGAGTAAGAGAAATTCTGGTTACCATCTAAGAGCAATTAACTGATGCCACGTGGGAGACTGGCAGAGTTCTGATTGCAGTTTTGACTATCAGAAAAGAACCTAAAAGCAATACCACTATAAAAGAGCTTAATAATCACTGATATCATTTTAGGAATTTTTATAGAATCATTATCGAGACTTAAGAAGTCATCTATTCGTCTATATAGCATCACTACAAGATGGAACAGATTTGTAGATCTGCAGAGATCTGTTCAAAAGGGTGGGCTAAACCCTTAAATTAAGCATATTGTTATATGTGGGGAACGGGTGTAGCGGCAGTCCCAAGATGGCTCCCGGGACTACCACCTGAAAGTAAGCCACGCCCCATCGTGAGAGCTGCGCAGGCGCACCATGACAATAGATCAGGCCATGTGACTTGGACCTATGAACGGAGGTTACCCAGACTGGACAGTTGAGGGGGTTGAGGGAGGTTATAAGGGAGTACGCTTGGGGGCGGGATTGAGACATTGTTGCTGCTTGCATTCTAAAAGGTTCCTGAATAAACTGCTTTGAGAAGAATGTTGTGGTGTCGCTCCTTTCCTGCTGGTCGGGGTTGGAAGCGACAGTTATATATGTTTAATAATAACAGGAAAAGCATATTAATAGCAGGAATCTTTCCTAAAAAGAATTCTTCTATGGCCTTGACAAAGAAGGGTGAATCTGTTGCAGATTATAATCCAAGACAAACTGTTTTAGGAAGATTACCTGCTGGTTATTAGTGTGTCCTATAGTGGCTCCTGGAAAGAAACTATGGTATTAAATTGAAACTCTTGTTTTCATTTATTAGTATATAGTGTCCTGCTGTTGTTTGTTAATCTGTTTTTCCTTTTTTTTTTTTTACCAAGCTTCATAATAACTGCTTAGGGATAAAGCTAAAAGTGTTTGTTCTTAGGAACATTTACAGAAAATTTGATTTAGAGTATAAGGATGTAATGCCCTATCAACTTGATTGTATGTGCTACCTGCTTGGTTTGTCAGACTTTAACTGCTTTGGAACTTGAGTTTTTACAATAAAGATGTGCTAGTTAGCTCTTGTCAACATATGGAGATATCTGAGAGGAGAAATCTCAACTGATAAATTGATTCCTTAAAATTTGTCTATGGGCATGTCTGTGGGGCATTGTTTTGATCAATGATTAAGATAAGCAGGCCAAGGTGCCTATGGGCAATGACAACCCTGGACAGATGGTCCTGAGTGGTATAAAAAAAAAAGCAATATAGGGGCTGGGGATTTAGCTCAGTGGTAGAGCGCTTACCTTGGAAGCGCAAGGCCCTGGGTTCGGTCCCCAGCTCCGAAAAAAAAAAAGAACCAAAAAAAAAAAAAGCAATATAAGTCATCCGTTAGGAGAAAGCCAATAAGCAGCATCCCTTCATAACTTTTGCTTCAGGTTCTTTGTCTTTTAAGATTTATTTATGTATTTATATGAGTACACTGTAGCTGTCTTCAGACACACCAGAAGAGGGCATCAGATCCCATTACAGATGGTTGTGAGCCACCATGTGGTTGCTGGGAATTGAACTCAGGACCTCTAGAAGAGCAATCAATGCTTTTAACTACTGAGCCATCTCTCCAGCACCCTCTGCTGCAGTTCTTGCCTCCAGGTTCCTTTTTTGGCTTCCCTAGCTCATGAACCCTAATCTATAAGCCAACTAAGCTATTTCTTCTGTTTTATTGCAGTGAAAAGGCACCAGGACCAAGACATCCCTTATAAAAGATGTTTTTTTAATTGGTGGCTTCCCATCAGTTTTAGAGAGTTAGTCCATGAAAATTATGGAGAAGCAGAAAGACGTGATTGTGGAGTAGTAGCTGAGAGATTATATCCTGATCCACAACCAGTCAGTTACAGAGAGCCATGGTAGACCTTGCATGGGTTTTGAAGCATGAACTCCCACCCCAAGTCACACATGTCCTACGACTAGTTCATACCTATTCAACAATGCCACATATACTCTTTCCAAACATTCCTACTAACTGGTGAACAAGCATCCAAATATATGAGCCTATGGGGCTATTCTTACTCAAACTGTCATGTTTTCAAACTTGCCTTTGGTTATTATATTTAACACAAGACATACCAATCTTAGAATTTTGGATGGGTATTGCTATGAAGAACCTGACTGTGTTTTGGGGGAGAAATGTGGAGAACTTTGGAACTTATGCTAGAAAGTGATCGAATACTATATGTAGAGCTTAATGGGCAATTCTAGTAGGATGCCAGAAAACTGTGGTAGAGAAAGTAATGTGGACTGTTGCTGCAGAGGTCAGCAAGGACATAGAACAACAAATGTTCTATGTGATAGTTGACTGAACTCTTTCCAAGTCCTATATAAGGCTAAATTAAAAAGTAATAGAATAACATTTCTGGTTGAAGAGCTTTTAAAATTGCATAAGACTGAATCTGTAATATGGTTATCATTGATAATGATTATGTAGGTCTACAATGAAAATTAGCAAGTGGAACAAAAAGGATACAGAAATGTAATGTTTGAAGAGACAGAAAGCATTAGAACATTTACATTTACATGCAAAGCATATAATATTATAGCAGTATACAGCCTACTCTATACTGGAAACCATGGAAAGGAAAGATTTCCTAAGGAAAAGAACCTGCCCCAAAAAGCTTACAACATTGAAAAGAGAGCCTACGTATTTTTCTGCTCTTAGAAAGTAATTTCAAACAATAATTGGTACTAATAAATGTTCATCTCATGAGGACATACAAAGTTGACAATATTGTCTTTGTGCGATTTAGAGTAAAATATGATGAAAGAGGAAAGGGTTTTCTGATTTTTCCTTTCTGGTTTATGTGGCAGTGGATTCTCTGAAAGAAAGTGTTGAGAGTCAAATGCATAAAGACGTGAAAGGATGCTGGAGATGCGACATTTGTCAAGGAGAGCTATGTAGAAGGAGTTGAAGCAGCCGAGATAGATATGTATGTTTCAGGCAGCAAAGCTGTAGGATCAGAGTCATCTGTTTTACATTGATAGTGAGTTACAGAATTTGGTTTTGTCCTGCTGTGTTCTGGTCTTAGTTTGGGAGTTCATTTTCTCATTACACTGCCATTTCTCCCTTTTTAATTAGTAATCTATATTCAATACCATTATCTTAACAATATGAAAAGAAGTAGGAAATTTGCTCTGTGGTTTTAAAGGGGGTTACAATTAAGAAGTCATCTTGAGTCATTTGGCTTTAGACTTTTAAGTAATACTGACACTGTGAAGAATGTGAGATTTTCAAAGTTGGATTCAATGCATTTTGTATTTTGATATGGCAAGTCTATAGGGGGAAGGGATTGGAATGTGAGATCTGAATGAGAAACATCTTGCATAGGCCCAAATATTCAAAAACTTAGTCCTTAGTCAATGACACTGTTCAGGGAGGCTATGGAGTCTTTGGAGACAGAACCTTGCTGGAAGAAGTCCATCAGTAGGTGTAGTGTTCAGTGTTTATAGCTTCACTGCACTCTCAGTTACTGTCTGCTTCATCCTAACAGCTGAGAATATGAGTTCTACTTTTCTTCCAAGATGAACTTTTACCTTCTGGACCCTAGTTCCATATAAACTCTTCCATCTCTAAGTTGCTTTGGTCTGGCGAATTTTATCATAGCAACAGAAAGATAACTAATATACCTTTTTGTTAAGCATTTTATGTAAGTGATATGCAATAGTTACATTTTAGACTACTATTCATTCTTTAACACTGGTGTCATTGACCTTCTGGTTGTCCAATTATCACACCTTGAATCCAAAGGCCATGGGAATAAAGGAGTTAAAATGACGACTACCATTTTGGTCCTTGCAATACATATAATCTAATTTATCTCCCTAAGAAGCTATCTCAGATTTACTTGCTACATTAATAGAGAACATATAAGAGATACCTTTCCAATATCTCTAAAATTTTTTGAGCTAAAATACAATTTTAAATTTGAACTGTAATATACCATGGGACAATATCTTATAAAACAAGGCAATCATGAATTTCTTAGAAATTAAACATTATAAAGTTAAACATACCACAAAGCAAATTATTTTACCAATAGATTTGATAGATTAAGATTATTCTTTGGGTTCGGTCCCCAGCTCCGAAAAAAAGAACCAAAAAAAAAAGATTATTCTTTAATTGTTCTAAATGTGAACCCTTACTATTAATTTTGATACATTACTTTTCATGAGCCATTAAAAACAAGTCTACAAATAAGGAGGAAAACTCATTCAGGAGCTCAGAGCAAGAGAAAGATTGCTTAAAGAACATTATAGAATTTTCTGGCAATGTTATGAAAATATTAAAGCTTTGTCCTATTGGATTAAAGTGAAGACAGTTGTTATAATTAGGGTTGTGACAGGAATACAGTCAATGACTGAGTTCAATCAAAGTTGGCATATCTGATAGATGGCATCAGAAGTCAAAGTGATGAAGGGCTTTGCAAGGACAAAATGACCATGTTTTCTTCCTCAATTTCCATCTTATTTTCGGAGACTGATCTCCTACTGAACATTGTCAATTCCACTAGAATGGCTGGCCAACAAATTCTAGGGACATTTATGTCTTTGTATCTCCAGTATTGGGACTAGAGCACACCTCCATTACTTCTCTTTTTTATGTGTATTTTGGAATCCAAACTCTGGTCCACATGCTTGTGCATCAAACACTTTTATTAGTTGATCCATTTTCCCAGCCTTGGGAACAATTTTATTTGCATTATAATATTGTGGAAAGGCTGCATAATTATTACTCTAATTCATGAAGAAAGGAAAAACCAAGACGGAGTTTATATATATATATTAGATATCCAACTTTCCTAGAGTAGTAGAAAGAGATGAGTAATTTTATTGTCATTATTTTTCAGGTAGAAGAGTGAGTAAGGGTTAGGAAAAACTTTCAATGCACATTTCAACCACAAAGTGATGGAATTAGGATTTGCACTCAAGCCATTTGGCTTCAACCCATCTGTCCAATTACTGTGCCAGACTATCAAAAGCTGAACAGCCTGTTTAGACCTCTTACAAATAAATAAGAGGAAGTTAAAATTCTGTGAAAAGTTGGGCAATGAACCTGAACAGATGATTCATAGTGTCCTCTCCCTTCTGTTCTTTGAAGTATTCATTATGTCCACAGGTAATGGTCTGGACATCTCTCTGTGAAATAATACAGGTAAGAAAACAAGTAGGAAATTCTGTAATTTTAGTAAAAATAACCTCTAAACTATATGAGTGGAAGTGTTACAATCTGAGCATAATGTTAAACTGAATAAAAAAAATTGTTTAAATCCTGTGATGGCAAATGCAGTTCAAAAGTTGAAAACAATTGTGTTTTTGTATAGGTTCTACAAACATTTTTATTGAATAATCGTGCATTTCAATCACTTGAAAATTGCTGTAAAGTTCACCGTGAAGGCACTGGTTATAATGGCTTAAAATGGAGAAACTAAAATTTATTTACAATTATTTTATCTAAACCATTAACTTCAATTACACTATAAAAATAAAAATATATAAAGAAAAATTATCAGGCACTTCGCACACTGAAACTGGGAAAGCTAAAATGTTGTGTTTGAATATAATTCATGTGGGATTTTATTTTATAACTAATATAAAGGCTGTTCTCTTCTAGTATCAGTGTTGAATGTAAGTACCTTATAACACATATTTCTGTACTTAAAATTTTTTAACTTATTTTTTAACCAAAAATAAGGACATAAAATGATGGATACTAATGAGATACAAGGTAATATTTAACATATGTACAGAGTCTATAATATTTAAGTCAGAGTAAAGACATTCCTTAAACCTTTATATTTAAATATATTTATTTATATATGAGAATCTCATATATTTCTACAATTCTGTTTGATTATATCTATCCATGACTCTACTTCCCAATTCTTTGAGAACATCTTCCAACAAATTATTATTTCAATATCATATCCTCTTCTTCCATTTTTGTTTAATATAACCCCTCATATTGAAATTAATGCTGCCCACATGCACGTGGGAGGGGCTACTCACTAGAGCATGAGCAACCTATCAATGGCCACATCCCCAAGAAAAATGTCTCTCCCACATCTAGTAGCTATCAATTAACAAAAGCTCTGACTAAAGCTTCACCATTGCAGGAATTTTCACTGCTTTGTGCTCACTGCATTGGCTGTTGTGTCTTGAGTCCAACATTTCAGAACACTCTTTCTTATCTTCCATCTCTTATGTTATTTCTTTCCCCTCATTCCCACTGATCCTCTAGCTTTTGTTTTGGGAAAGGAGGGTTAATATAGGTTTCTGTTGAAGAATGGTCACACAAAGTCACTTATTCTCAGCACTTTGACCAGATGTGAGTCTACAATGACCATTGATCACTACCAAAAGAAGCTTCCACAGCCAAGGTTAAAAGTAGCAGTCAACAGCAGCAGAAATATATGGGTATAAAAACAAACTTTTAGAAAGGCAGTTTACAACATGAACATTTAGAAAAACAACATATGTTCCGTTCTAGGCCATATGGCATCCACACCTCTGGGCTTCTGACCAAGTTTACAATATAAGAATGGATTCCCTCCTAGAGAGAAGGTATTCGATCCTAGCAGAAAATGATTGGATTCCCTATACCCATCCGCCACTATAGCACAAATTAACTCATCTTATTTGGCAGGCCAGTATTGTAGTATGCACGGTCCAACAATTTTTAAGACTATTTATGTCTTTTATCCCTGATAAGCCTTCATAGTACTATGAAAGCTAGCAAAAGTGTTGGAAATCTCCCAATCATTTTTTTCCATACCCATTCCATGCTTAGACCTTTCTGTATCCAATATTCTTCCTTTTAGTCTCACTTCTAGTTTACCATCCTATTTCCCTTAATATATCACCCATAATGGCCAATGGACCCATTATTAGTTACTAGTTATACATGTTGCTATAACAACAACAACAACAACAACAACAACAACAACAACAATAAAAAACAACCACAACCAGAAGAAACATAGAATGAAGAGCTTATTTTGGTTTAGTTTTGAGGAGAATCCATAATTGCAAGGGAAATGGGGTAGAGGGCAGCAGAGAACTGAAACTGAGAGCCTATTTCATCAACCATGTGCAGTAAGGAGCTGTAGCAAATTGGCAGCTCACCCTGAGTGTTGTACTTCTTCTTGCAAGGCTGCACCTCTCAATACAGTGGTTTTCAATCTTTCTAATATAGTTCCTCATGTTGCGGTGATCCCGAAACATAAGGTTATTTTGTTACTATTTCATAACTACTGTTTGCTATTGTTATGAATCTTAATGTAAGCATTTGCTATACAAGACATCTGATATTACCTGAAAGGAATCGTAACCAACATGTTGAGAACCTCTGCAAAGTTCCATCACCACCACACACTACCACCAACTATGGACCAAATGTTCCAGTGATCCTATAAGGAGTAATTCTCATTCAAACTATCACAGCCCCTCTCTGGTTCTATGGCTTCCACACGTACTTCGAGAAGAACATCAAAAGCTGAAGAGTCAAAGTTAGGATCCTCATGCGAGGAAACACAGGTATTATGGGATTATAATATAGAGTTATCTTTTTAACAAAACAAATGTCCTTTAGCAAAGCCCAAGGAACTATGAGTAAGATGGCAAAAGGAAAACCACCCTTGTATTAGTTAAGTAAACAAGATGGAAAAAATCCCATTTCTTCATATTCTTAAAGATAAACCTGAAGTGATTATTCACAAGTATTTGTGATTAAATATTAATGCTAAAAATCATCTTAATGATTTGAAAATATATTCAAGTGAAACTATGTAAATATTTCTAAATGTTCATCTGGTCTATTCTAACTTTAACCAGGGATTGAGCCTAAAGATATCAATTCTAATAAATTCCTCAGTGTCTGTCCAGTTAGTAAATCTGTATATTCCTTTTCTCAAATATTTATACATTTTTCATTATTAGCAGCATGAAAAAAAGTTAGTCTTCAGAAAGTACTGTTACCTTTCTTACCAGGCTGTCAGAGGGCCTTACATGACCTATTTAATGCTGCAAGAATATAGTCTCAGGTTCAGAGAGCTCAGACCACCATTATTTCTTGCTTACCTACTTCTGTTTTAAGAGAAGTATCTACATTTCATACTTCTATCATAACTGTTAAAACCACAATCTATTTTTTGGCAAAAGATATAATATACAGCTGGAAGAGGAACAAGTCATGTTGCCTCTTCATTCCGGAGACTTCAGTCAGTCATGGTGTGGAGGGCATGGTGGAACAAAGCTACTTAGAATCCCATAGTTGTGAAGCAGCAAGAAGAGCATCAGCATAGCTTATACTAATAGCCATTCTCTCTGTATTCACAGAGGACTTAATAGTCCTCTCCATAGTATAGGCAATTTTATCCTCTCAGTCAATACTCTTTAAAAATGCCTTCTCAAATATACATATATGTGTTCTTTACTCTCTCCAAGGCTTTTCTCAATCCAATCATGCTGAGGATCAAGATTAATCATCACAGTGTATATGCAATTTTCTTGGTTATGAAATATTAGGTTATGCAAAGAGAATAAGAGAATAGCAGCTACAGGGCATGAGATTTAAATTATTGTGTCTAGGTTAAAGCACCTGCATCAATCAAAATACAAATCATTACAATCAAAAGTATTATTCCCAGAAAGAAATTAAGGTTGCTTATTTCAGTAATCCCCCAAAACACACGTGCTTTTGGTTGTCACTGAACTTTGTCAAAGCATCTTTCGCATTCCTCTTGCCTGTTGTAACACTTTTCCTGTACGAAGTGTGGAGATGCTTGAAAAAAATGGCATCTTGTTGCTAAGAGACCTGGTGACTATGTTGGATAAGAAAAAACTTCACAACAAAATTCATTGAGCCTTAGAAGTATTGCTTGTCTAATTGTGAATGGATATTGAAGAGAATTGGGTCTTTTCTGTTTCACTGTGTCTTGTGGATTTGCTGAACAAACTTTCCAGACATCTAGTAGATCAAATGGTACTGAGGTCCAGCCTCAGTGTGAAGAGGGTCCTGAGAAAGCCAGAAATGGAAATGGTGCTGATTCAATAATGACTCAAAAACGGTAGTGTGTGCAAGCTGGGAGTTCAGGTACTCTCTGTTCCCTAAAGATTTTCATCATGCATTCTTCTATCTTCTTGCTTTAGCCTTCTCCCAACCAGAAAGCTTGAACCCAGTCTTTTATTGACCAAAGTTACATCATGAAGACTTTGATCATTGTTAATAATCTTCCAAATTTCTTAAATTTACATAAATACTATGAATCCCAGACAAATATTCTTAACCCCTGTTTCCTTAAAGCAGAAGTAAACACAAAGCAAAAGCACATTTCTGTATAGGTTGACCCAGCCTGTTCTGTAGCTTGACACAGCTCTTGTGGTTTCCCGGTACAGCAGACAGAAGTCTTTAATAACTGTTTTCATGTAAACAGAGAAAAATGACAGACTACTAAAATTAAAATGATTCCTTACAAAGTTTTGAATTTATACAAAGTAGTTAGCTCTCTGTATTATCTTTCCAGGCATTATCATCTCCAAGTCTTCAAGTAGCTAGGAGAGCAAAGTACTAATGTATATACCTCTACAACATATTTTAATTCTTTAATCTTCATTTCCTCATCCTAGCAAGCGATTCCATCGCCTCATGTACTCTCCTTCTAATACTATTTATCCCCAAATCATGTATAAATTCCTATTTTTTTACCCATGGCTTTTCTTCTTGAGACCACTTTATCTCTTTATCCGCGATGTCCCCTAGTTTACCCTGGCTAATTAATGCAGCAGTCATTGGACCAGAGGGTACATGTGTCTCTCTATGATTCCAAATTCAATGCCAGGTCTGGCAATGAACTATTTCTACAAAGGACCATGTAAGCTTTTATGGCCTCTGTAGCTATGTTTTCCAGAGCCTAAGTCCAAGTGGAGGACCTGTTCCTCCACAGCCTCATGACCATCTCCATTCCTCATTCCTGAAAACTGCATCTGTTTCACTTATTATGGTGTGATTAGCCCTGAGTAATGGGGGAAGTATATCTCCCAGAAGGAAAGATTAAAAGTAAAGTAGTAAAGGCAGCAGATCAGCTTCAGGGCAACCACAACCGTCAGCACACGTAGGAATCGTGGGGACTAAAAGCCTGATGATACTCCGGGGACAGGAACTCTGTCACACCTCCCTTTATAAAACCAGGCTAGACCTAGAACAATGGACAACCAGATCCAAATCACTGACTATGACATTTGAGAGAAGGACAAATTTGTCTTTGGAAGGTGCTGAACTACTTCTGAGGACCATCACGGAGATGATCTCACCACTGTCATTAATATTTCACTGTTCATTGCACATTACAATGTGACAGATATATGACTCACTGTTGTTGCATAGATAAGAGAAGATGACAGCTAAAATTGACGATAAAGAGCGTGATCAGCTCATGAGGCACACTGATATTGAGCTCTTTAGCCTGATAGTTTGATTCAAATGCAGAGGATTACTGAATGTTCCTCATTGAAATCATCTGCAAATTCCTATGCAGTTGTAAGAGAATCAGCCACAATGATAAATATTAATTGTTAAGTGTCAACTTCTGATGGACAACTACCATGTTCCTCATTCTTACTGCTGTCATATCCTTTGTGAAATGCCTTGAGCCACTGCACTCTGTTAATCAGAAGTTCTAGGGCCAACCGTCTTGTTGATATTGTGAGTTTTACCAGTCCTTTACAACTCATTTACAACCCAAGGATCCCACTAGTTTGCTTTTTTATCATTCCCATAGCATAAAATAACTATAAAACAAGCAACAATTAATGAATCATTAGCAAAAGAAATAAAAATTCATATTAAAATGATAAATAACAGTAGCATTTAATAAGAACATATTTCAAAATTAAATGACAAAGATTAACAATATAAAACCTAAAAATATTTTTGTACTATACTAATAGTATGACATGGGCTTTTCAACATACACCACAGTTTGAATAAAAACTCTGGGGCATAATATTATTTACAAACATTCGGGCCATAAGCTAAGCTAGTTCTCTAACTAAAGCTAAACTTAATATCCCATTTATTCTAACCTGAGTTCAGTCAGCTATTGCTTGTTTCCTCTCCTCATGTTCTTGGGTCCATCTCCTCTGCATTCTGATCGAAAATCTCCTGAGTGACTCTCTAAACCGGAAGTCTCAGCCATAATTCCCGCTAGAATTCCTGCGTCATCTTAATTTCCATTAGCTTTTTATTTTTTGCTTTTCTTATTTTATTGGTTTTTTTAAATTTACACATTAAATGTTATCCCCTTTCCCAGTTTACCCTCCAGAAACCCGCTATCCCATCCCCCCCTGTTTCTATGGAGGTGCACTCTCACCTGCCCACCTACTTCCTTCCACCTACCCACCCTGACATTCCCCGACACTAAGGCATCTAGCTTTGATAGGACCAAGGGCCTCTCCTCCCAGTGATGCCTGAGAATGTCATCCTCTGCTACATATGCTGATGAAGTCGTGGGCCCCACCATGTGTACGCTTTGATTAGTGGTTTAGTCCCTGGGAGCTCTGGAGGGTCTGGTTAGTTGATATTGTTGTTCTTTTTATGAGGTTGCAAACCCCTTCAACTACTTCAGTCCTTTCTTTAACTCCTCCACTGGGGACCCTGTTCATTTTTCTATGGTTGACTGAGAACATCCACCCCTGTATTTGTCATGCTCTGGCAGAGCCTCTCAGGAGACAGCTATATAAGGCTCCTGTCAGCATGCACTTCTCCGCATCCGCAATATTGCCTGGGTGTAGTGTATGCATGTGGAATGGATACCCCATGTGGGGTGGTCTCTGGACAGCCTTTCCTTCAGTCTTTATTCCACATGTTGACTCCATATTTCCTCCTGTGCATATTTTTGTTCCCTTTCTAAGAAGGTCTGAAGCATCCACACTTTGGTCTACCTTCTTCTTGAGTTTCATGTGGTTTGTGAATTGTATCTTGGGTATTTAGGGTTTTGGGCTAATATCCACTCATCAGTTGAGTGCATACCAACTGTGCGTGTCCTTTTGTGATTGGGTTACCTCACTCAAGATGATATATTCAAGTTCAATCCATTTGCCTAAGAATTTCATGAAGTCATTGTTTTTAATAGCTGATTTGTATTGCGTAGTGTAAATGTACCACATTTTCTGTATCTGTTCCTCTGCTGAAGGATATCTGAGTTTTTTTCAGCTTCTGGCTATTATAAATAAGGCTTCTTATGAACATAAAGGAGCATGTGTCCTTGTTACATGTTGGAGCATCTTACAGATATATGCCCAAGAGTGGTATAGCTGTGACCTCAGATAGCACTATATCCAATTTTTTGAAAAACTGCCAGACTGATTTCCAGAATGGTTGTACCAGCTTGCAATCCTACCAACAATCGAGGAGTGTTCCTCTTTCTCCGCATCCTCACCAGCATCTGCTGTCACCTGAGATTTTGATCTTAGCCATTCTGACTGTTGTGGGGTAGAATCTCAGAGTTGTTTTGATTTGCATTTTTCTGATGACTAAGGATGTTGAAATTTTCTTTAGGTGCTTCTCAGCCATTCAATAGTCATCAGTTGAGAATTCATTGTATAGCTCAGTAGCACATTTTTTTAAAAGGTTGTTTGATTGTCTGGAGTCTAACTTCTTGAGTTCTTTGTACATTTTGGATATTAGCCCCTATCAGATGTAGGATTGGGAAAGATCTTGCAATTTTATGAGGTTCCATTTGTCAATTCTTAATCTTACAGCATAAGCTAATGATATTCTCTTCAGGAAATTTTCCCTGTGCCCTTACATGCAAGGCTCTTTCCCATGTTCTCTTCTCTTACTTTCAGCGTATTTAGTTTAATGCGGAGGTCCAAGATCCACTTGGATTTGAGCTTTCTACAAGGCAATAAGAATACATTGATTTGTCCCAGACCCGGTGAGAGAGAGACCCAACTGCCTGGTCAGGTGGGCACTCCTGAGGCTGCAGACCGGAAGAGACCACCAACACTGCTCACCCCTGCCCACATCCCTGGCCCAAGAGGAAACTGTATAAGGCCTCTGGGCTCCCGTGGGGGAGGGCCCAGGATCGGCAGGACCCCTGCCAGAGACACCGCCGGACCCTGAAGGAAACAGACCGGATAAACAGTTCTCTGCACCCAAATCCCGTGGGAGGGAGAGCTAAACCTTCAGAGAGGCAGACAAGCCTGGGAAACCAGAAGAGACTGCTCCCTGCACACACATCTCGGACGCCAGAGGAAAAAGCCAAAGACCATCTGGAACCCTGGTGCACTGAAGCTCCCGGAAGGGGCGGCACAGGTCTTCCTGGTTGCTGCCGCTGCAGAGAGCCCGTGGGCAGCAGCCCACGAACGAACTTGAGCCCCGGGACCACAGGTAAGACCAAATTTTCTGCTGCAAGAAAGCTGCCTGGTGAGCTTGGGACACACGGAAGCAGAATTTCTCTAGGACCGGGCACGTTCTGTGTTTACCGGAAGTCCCACACCCGCGGATCCCGGCCCGCAGCAGCTCTCTGCTCCCACCCCGGTGAGAGAGAGACCCAACCGCCTGGTCAGGTGGGCACTCCTGAGGCTGCAGAGCGGAAGAGACCACCAACACTGCTCACCCCTGCCCACATCCCTGGCCCAAGAGGAAACTGTATGAGGCCTCTGGGCTCCCGTGGGGGAGGGCCCAGGAGCAGCAGGACCCCTGCCAGAGACACCGCGGGACCCTGAAGGAAACAGACCAGATAAACAGTTCTATGCACCCAAATCCCGTGGGAGGGAGAGCTAAACCTTCAGAGAGGCAGACAAGCCAGGGAAACCAGAAGAGACTGCTCCCTGCACACACATCTCGGACGCCAGAGGAAAAAGCCAAAGACCATCTGGAACCCTGGTGCACTGAAGCTCCCGGAAGGGGCAGCACAGGTCTTCCTGGTTGCTGCCGCTGCAGAGAGCCCCTGGGCAGCACCCCACGAGCGAACCTGAGCCTCGGGACCACAGGTAAGACCAAATTTTCTGCTGCAAGAAAGCTGCCTGGTGAACTCAAGACACAGGCCCACAGGAACAGCTGAAGACCTGTAGAGAGGAAAAACTACACGCCCGAAAGCAGAACACTCTGTCCCCATAACTGACAGAAAGAGAGGAAAACAGGTCTACCGCACTCCTGACACACAGGCTTATAGGACAGTCTAGCCACTGTCAGAAATAGCAGAACAAAGTAACACTAGAGATAATCTGATGGCGAGAGGCAAGCGCAGGAACCCAAGCAACAGAAACCAAGACTACATGCCATCATCGGAGCCCAATTCTCCCACCAAAACAAACATGGAATATCCAAACACACCAGAAAAGCAAGAGCTAGTTTCAAAATCATATTTGATCATGATGCTGGAGGACTTCAAGAAAGACATGAACACACTTAGGGAAACACAGGAAAACATTAATAAACAAGTAGAAGCCTACAGAGAGGAATCGCAAAAATCCCTGAAAGAAATCCAGGAAAACACAATCAAACAGTTGAAGGAATTAAAAATGGAAATAGAAGCAATCAAGAAAGAACACATGGAAACAACCCTGGATATAGAAAACCAAAAGAAGAGACAAGGAGCTGTAGATACGAGCTTCACCAACAGAATACAAGAGATGGAAGAGAGAATCTCAGGAGCAGAAGATTCCATAGAAATCATTGACTCAACTGTCAAAGATAATGTAAAGCGGAAAAAGCTACTGGTCCAAAACATACAATAATCCAGGACTCAAGGAGAAGATCAAACCTAAGGATAATAGGTATAGAAGAGAGTGAAGACTCCCAGCTCAAAGGACCAGTAAATATCTTCAACAAAATCATAGAAGAAAACTTCCCTAACCTAAAAAAAGAGATACCCATAGACATACAAGAAGCCTACAGAACTCCAAATAGATTGGACCAGAAAAGAAACACCTCCCGTCACATAATTGTCAAAACACCAAATGCACAAAATAAAGAAAGAATATTAAAAGCAGTAAGGGAAAAAGGTCAAGTAACATATAAAGGGAGACCTATCAGAATCACACCAGACTTCTCGCCAGAAACTATGAAGGCCAGAAGATCCTGGACTGATGTTATACAGACCCTAAGAGAACACAAATGCCAGCCCAGGTTACTGTATCCAGCAAAACTCTCAATTAACATTGATGGAGAAACCAAGATATTCCATGACAAAACCAAATTTACACAATATCTTTCTACAAATCCAGCACTACAAAGGATAATAAATGGTAAAGCCCAACATAAGGAGGCAAGCTATACCCTAGAAGAAGCAAGAAACTAATCGTCTTGGCAACAAAACAAAGAGAATGAAAGCACACAAACATAACCTCACATCCAAATATGAATATAACAGGAAGCAATAATCACTATTCCTTAATATCTCTCAATATCAATGGCCTCAACTCCCCAATAAAAAGACATAGATTAACAAACTGGATACGCAACGAGGACCCTGCATTCTGCTGCCTACAGGAAACACACCTCAGAGACAAAGACAGACACTACCTCAGAGTGAAAGGCTGGAAAACAACTTTCCAAGGAAATGGTCAGAAGAAGCAAGCTGGAGTAGCCATTCTTATATCAAATAAAATCAATTTTCAATTAAAAGTCATCAAAAAAGATAAGGAAGGACACTTCATATTCATCAAAGGAAAAATCAACCAAGATGAACTCTCAATCCTAAATATCTATGCCCCAAGTACAAGGGCACCTACATACGTAAAAGAAACCTTACTAAAGCTCAAAACACATATTGCACCTCACACAATAATAGTGGGAGATTTCAACACCCCACTCTCATCAATGGACAGATCATGGAAACAGAAATTAAACAGTGATGTCGACAGACTAAGAGAAGTCATGAGCCAAATGGACTTAACGGATATTTATAGAACATTCTATCCTAAAGCAAAAGGATATACCTTCTTCTCAGCTCCTCATGGTACTTTCTCCAAAATTGACCATATAATTGGTCAAAAAACGGGCCTCAACAAGTACAGAAAGATAGAAATAATCCCATGCGTGCTATCGGACCACCACGGCCTAAAACTGGTCTTCAATAACAATAAGGGAAGAATGCCCACATATACGTGGAAATTGAACAATGCTCTACTCAATGATAACCTGGTCAAGGAAGAAATAAAGAAAGAAATTAAAAACTTTTTAGAATTTAATGAAAATGAAGATACAACATACTCAAACTTATGGGACACAATGAAACCTGTGCTAAGAGGAAAACTCATAGCGCTGAGTGCCTGCAGAAAGAAACAGGAAAGAGCATATGTCAGCAGCTTGACAGCACACCTGAAAGCTCTAGAACAAAAAGAAGCAAATACACCCAGGAGGAGTAGAAGGCAGGAAATAATCAAACTCAGAGCTGAAATCAACCAAGTAGAAACAAAAAGGACCATAGAAAGAATCAACAGAACCAAAAGTTGGTTCTTTGAGAAAATCAACAAGATAGATAAACACTTAGCCAGACTAACGAGAGGACACAGAGAGTGTGTCCAAATTAACAAAATCAGAAATGAAAAGGGAGACATAACTACAGATTCGGAGGAAATTCAAAAAATCATCAGATCTTACTATAAAAACCTATATTCAACAAAATTTGAAAATCTTCAGGAAATGGACAATTTCCTAGAGAGATACCAGGTATCGAAGTTAAATCAGGAACAGATAAACCAGTTAAACAACCCCATAACTCCTAAGGAAATAGAAGCAGTCATTAAAGGTCTCCCAACCAAAAAGAGCCCAGGTCCAGACGGGTTTAGTGCAGAATTCTATCAAACCTTCATAGAAGACCTCATACCAATATTATCCAAACTATTCCACAAAATTGAAACAGATGGAGCCCTACCGAATTCCTTCTACGAAGCCACAATTACTCTTATACCTAAACCACACAAAGATACAACAAAGAAAGAGAACTTCAGACCAATTTCCCTTATGAATATCGACGCAAAAATACTCAATAAAATTCTGGCAAACCGAATTCAAGAGCACATCAAAACAATCATCCACCATGATCAAGTAGGCTTCATCCCAGGCATGCAGGTATGGTTTAATATACGGAAAACCATCAACGTGATCCATTATATAAACAAACTGAAAGAACAGAACCACATGATCATTTCATTAGATGCTGAGAAAGCATTTGACAAAATTCAACACCCCTTCATGATAAAAGTCCTGGAAAGAATAGGAATTCAAGGCCCATACCTAAACATAGTAAAAGCCATATACAGCAAACCAGTTGCTAACATTAAACTAAATGGAGAGAAACTTGAAGCAATCCCACTAAAATCAGGGACTAGACAAGGCTGCCCACTCTCTCCCTACTTATTCAATATAGTTCTTGAAGTACTAGCCAGAGCAATCAGACAACAAAAGGAGATCAAAGGGATACAGATCGGAAAAGAAGAGGTCAAAATATCACTATTTGCAGATGACATGATAGTATATTTAAGTGATCCCAAAAGTTCCACCAGAGAACTACTAAAGCTGATAAACAACTTCAGCAAAGTGGCTGGGTATAAAATTAACTCAAATAAATCAGTTGCCTTCCTCTATACAAAAGAGAAACAAGCCGAGAAAGAAATTAGGGAAACGACACCCTTCATAATAGACCCAAATAATATAAAGTACCTCGGTGTGACTTTAACCAAGCAAGTAAAAGATCTGTACAATAAGAACTTCAAGACACTGAGGAAAGAAATTGAAGAAGACCTCAGAAGATGGAAAGATCTCCCATGCTCATGGATTGGCAGGATTAATATAGTAAAAATGGCCATTTTACCAAAAGCAATCTACAGATTCAATGCAATCCCCATCAAAATACCAATCCAATTCTTCAAAGAGTTAGACAGAACAATTTGCAAATTCATCTGGAATAACAAAAAACCCAGGATAGCTAAAGCTATCCTCAACAATAAAAGGACTTCAGGGGGAATCACTATCCCTGAACTCAAGCAGTATTACAGAGCAATAGTGATAAAAACTGCATGGTATTGGTACAGAGACAGACAGATAGACCAATGGAATAGAATTGAAGACCCAGAAATGAACCCACACACCTATGGTCACTTGATTTTTGACAAAGGAGCCAAAACCATCCAATGGAAAAAAGATAGCATTTTCAGCAAATGGTGCTGGTTCAACTGGAGGGCAACATGTAGAAGAATGCAGATCGATCCATCCTTATCACCCTGTACAAAGCTTAAGTCCAAGTGGATCAAGGACCTCCACATCAAACCAGACACACTCAAACTAATAGAAGAAAAACTAGGGAAGCATCTGGAACACATGGGCACTGGAAAAAATTTCCTGAACAAAACACCAATGGCTTATGCTCTAAGATCAAGAATCGACAAATGGGATCTCATAAAACTGCAAAGCTTCTGTAAGGCAAAGGACACTGTGGTTAGGACAAAACGGCAACCAACAGATTGGGAAAAGATCTTTACCAATCCTACAACAGATAGAGGCCTTATATCCAGAATATACAAAGAACTAAAGAAGTTAGACCGCAGGGAAACAAATAACCCTATTAAAAAATGGGGTTCAGAGCTAAACAAAGAATTCACAGCTGAGGAATGCCGAATGGCTGAGAAACACCTAAAGAAATGTTCAACATCTTTAGTCATAAGGGAAATGCAAATCAAAACAACCCTGAGATTTCACCTCACACCAGTGCGATTGGCTAAGATCAAAAATTCAGGTGACAGCAGATGCTGGCGAGGATGTGGAGAAAGAGGAACACTCCTCCATTGTTGGTGGGATTGCAGACTGGTAAAACCATTCTGGAAATCAGTCTGGAGGTTCCTCAGAAAATTGGACATTGAACTGCCTGAGGATCCAGCTATACCTCTCTTGGGCATATACCCAAAAGATGCCTCAACATATAAAAGAGACACGTGCTCCACTATGTTCATCGCAGCCTTATTTATAATAGCCAGAAAATGGAAAGAACCCAGATGCCCTTCAACAGAGGAATGGATACAGAAAATGTGGTACATCTACACAATGGAATATTACTCAGCTATCAAAAACAACGAGTCTATGAAATTCGTAGGCAAATGGTTGGAACTGGAAAATATCATCCTGAGTGAGCTAACCCAATCACAGAAAGACATACATGGTATGCACTCATTTATAAGTGGCTATTAGCCCAAATGCTTGAATTACCCTAGATCCCTAGAACAAACGAAACTCAAGACGGATGATCAAAATGTGAATGCTTCACTCCTTCTTTAAATGAGGAAAAAGAATACCCTTGGCAGGGAAGGGAGAGGCAAAGATTAAAACAGAGACTGAAGGAACACCCATTCAGAGCCTGCCCCACATGTGGCCCATACATATACAGCCACCCAATTAGACAAGATGGATGAAGCAAAGAAGTGCAGACCAACAGGAGCCGGATGTAGATCGCTCCTGAGAGACACAGCCAGAATACAGCAAATACAGAGGCGAATGCCAGCAGCAAACCACTGAACTGAGAATAGGTCCCCTATTGAAGGAATCAGAGAAAGAACTGGAAGAGCTTGAAGGGGCTCGAGACCCCAAAAGTACAACAATGCCAAGCAACCAGAGCTTCCAGGGACTAAGCCACTACCTAAAGACTATACATGGACTGACCCTGGACTCTGACCCCATAGGTAGCAATGAATATCCTAGTAAGAGCACCAGTGGAAGGGGAAGCCCTGGGTCCTGCCAAGACTGAACCCCCAGTGAACTAGTCTATGGGGGGAGGGCGGCAATGGGGGGAGGGTTCGGAGGGGAACACCCATAAGGAAGGGGAGGGGGGAGGGGGATGTTTGCCCGGAAACCGGGAAAGGGAATAACACTCGAAATGTATATAAGAAATACTCAAGTTAATAAAAAAAAAAAAGAATACATTGATTTGCATTCTTCTACATACTGACTGACAGTTAAACCAGCATCATTTGTTGAAAATGCTCTTTGTTCCACTGGATAGTTTTAGCACCATAACAAAGATCAAGTAACCATAGGTATGTGGGTTCATTTCTGGGTCCTCAATTCTCTTCTATTGATTTACCTGCCTATCTTTGTACCAATATCATATAGTTTTATCACTATTTTTCTGTAATACAGCTTGAGGTTATAGATGGTGATTTCCCCAGAAGTTCTTTTATAGTTGAGGATAGTTTTTGCTATCCTGGGTTTTTTATTATTCCAAATGAATTTGCAAATTGCTCTTTCCAACTCTATGAAGAAATGACTTCAGATTTTGATGGGGATTACGTTGATTCTGTAGAATGGTTTCAGTATGATGGCCATTTTTACTATATTAATTTTGCCAATCCATGAGCATGAGAGATCTTTCCATTTTCTGAGATCTTCTTCAATTTCTTTTATCAGATACTTGAAGTTCTTGTCATACAGATCTTTTACTTGTTTGGTTAGATTCAACCCCAAGGTATTTTATATTATTTGTGACTATTGTGAAGTGAGTCACTTCCCTAAATTCTTTCTCATCCTGTTTATCCTTTGAGTAGAGGAAGGCATTTTTTTGCTTGAGTAAACTTTATATCCAGATACTTTCCTAAAGTTGTTTATCAGCTCTAGGAGTTCTCTGGTGGAATTTTTGTGGTCACTTAAGTACACTATCATATCATCTGCAAATAGAGATATTTTGACTTCTTTTTTCCAGTTTGTATCCCTTTGACCTCTTTTGTTGTCTGATTGCTCTGGCTAGGACTTCAAGCACTATATTGAATAAGTAGGCAAAGAGTGGGCAGCCTTGTCTAGTCCCTGACTTTAGTGGGATTGCTTCTTGGTTGATTTCAGTCCTGAGTTTGATTATTTCCTGCTGTCTACTCCTCTTGGGTATATTTGCTTCTTTTAGGTGTGCTGTCAATCTGCTTTTGTATGTTTTTCCAGTTTCTTTTTGGAAGCACTCAGAGCTATGAGTTTTCCTCTTAGCACTGGTTTCATTGTGTTCCCTAAGTTTGAGTATGTTGTGCCTTCATTTTCATTAAATTCTAAAGAGTTGTTATTTTCTTTCTTTATTTATTTCTTGACCAAATTATTATTGAGAAGAGCATTGTTCAGATTCCATGTGTATGCCGGCTTTCTGTCATTTCTGTTGTTATTGAAGACCAGCCTTAGTCCATCTTGATCTGATAGAATGCACACGATTATTTCTATCATCTTGCTCTGTTGAGGCCTGTTTTCTGATCAATTATATGGTCAATTTTGGTGAAGGTACCATGAGATGCTGAGAAGGTGGTTTGTTCTTTTGTTTTAGGATGAAATGTTCTATAGATATCTCTGAAATCCATTTGTTTCATAACTTGTGTTAGTTTCACTGTGTGTCTGTTTAGTTTCTGTTTCCATGATCTGTCCATTGCTGAGAGTGGGCTGTTGAGGTCACCCACTATTATTATGTGAGGTGCAATGTGTGTTTTGACTGTTAGTAAAGTTTATGTTATAAATGTGGGTGCCCTTGCACTTGGAGCACAGATATTCAGAATTGAGAGTTCATCTTAGTGGATTTTTCCTTCAAGTATGAAGTGTCCTGCCTTGTCTTTTTTTTTTTTTTTTTTGATAACTTTTGGTTGAAAGTCAATTTTATTTGTCATTAGAATGGTTACTCCAGCTTGTTTCTTGGGACCATTTGCTTGGAAAAATTTTTTCCAGCCTTTTACTCTGAGGAAGCATTTGTCTTTGTCACTGATATGCATTTTCTGTATGCAGCAAAATTCTGGGTCCTGTTTACATATCCAGTCTGTTAGTCTATATCTTTTTATTGGGGAATTGAGTCCATTGATGCTGAGAAATATTAGTGACCAATGATTGTTACTTCATATTATTTTGTATGCCTATCTTCTTTTGGGTTAGTTGAAAGAAGATTACTTTCTTGCTTTTGCTATGGTGTACCGTCCCTCCTTGTGTTGGAGTTTTCCATCTATTATCCTTTGTAGGGCTGGATTTGTGGAAAGATATTATGTAAATTTGGTTTTGTCATGTAATATTTTGGTTTCCCCATCTATGGTAATGGAGAGTTTTGCTGGATATAGTAGCCTGAACTGGCATTTGTATTGTCTTAGGGTCTATATGACATCTGCCCAGAATCTTCTGACTTTTATAGTCTCTGGTGAGAACTCTGGTGTAACTCTAATAGATCTGTTTTGATATGTTACTTGTCTTTTTTCCCTTACTGCTTTTATTATTCTTTCTTTTTTGTGTGCTTTGGTGTTTTGATTATTATGTGGCAGGAGGAATTTCTTTTCAGGTCCAATCTATTTGGAGTTTTTAGTCTTCTTGTATGCTTATAGGCATCTCTTTAGGTTAGGGAAGTTTTCTTCTACAATTTTCTTGAAGATATTTACTGACCCTATAAGTTAGGAATCTTTGCTCATTTCTATACCTATTATTCAGATTTTATCTTCTCATTGTATCCTGGATTTACTGAATGTTTGGGGTTAGGATCTTTTTGCATTTTGCCTTTGACTGTTGTGTCAATGTTTTCCAAGGCATCTTCTGCCTCTGCCTCTCTTCTATCTCTTGTATTCTGTTGTTGATACTTGCATCTATGATTCCTGATCTCTTTCCTAGGTTTTCTATCTCCAGGGTTGTCTTCCTTTGTAATTTCTTTATTGATTCTAGTTCCATTTTTAGATCCTGGATGGTTTTGTTCAATTCCTTCATCTGTTTGGTTGTGTTTTTCTGTAATTCTTTAAGGGATTTTTGTGTTTCCTCTTTAAGAGCTTCTACCTGCTTACCTGTGTTGTCCTGTATTTATTTAAGAGAGTTATGTCCTCCTTAAAGTCCTCTAACATCATCATGAGATGCAATTTTTAAATCATAATCTTGTTTTTCCAGTGAGTTTGGGTATCAAGACTTACTGTGGTGAGAGAACTGGGTTCTAAAGATGCAAGTGGCCTTGGTTTCTGTTGCTTAGTTTCCTGTACTTGCCTCTCACCATGTGGTTATCTCTGGTTTTAGCTGGTCTTGCTGTCTCTGACTTTGGCTTGATCCTCCTATAAGTCTGTGTGTCATCACTCCTTGGAGACCAGTTTTTTCCTGGTGGGATCTAGGCACAGAGAGCTCTGTCATGGTCAGTTCTGCACACAGATGAAATCTGGAAACCCATTAGCATTTTATTGACAGGTGATTCTTCTACATAATACAGAAGAGTATGTCCCTACAACTCCCCCTCTTAGTCTAATAAAAGGCTCTTTTTCTATCAATAAACTAAATACAGTAGGAACAATAATGAAAACTATCAAATAAGAATTACATTCACAATGTCCAGTCATACTTTTGGCAGCCCTGGAGAAAGTACTCTGCTATCTATTCTATCTTGGGGAGTCCAAAGTTCTGTTCGTAAATAGTTTTCTATCACAGCTTGTATTTATTAACCTATAAATATCCCTTTAGACCTTAAAACATTTTCTTAAATCCTAAACAACTTAAGCCTAATTGTGAGACTACAACGACATTGTCGTAAACTGTATCAGAAACCTGTGACTAATAAATACTACCTAAGTAAACAGAAAATGAAGACTAAACACCTCCCAAAACTATAGAAATGACAGAGGTTTCTGGCTGCCTGGACAAACATCCAAGATACCTCTGCAATGTTGAAGCATCATCTTCAGCATTCTGGCCCAAAGAATCTGACAGGCCTTTTTATGAAGCAGGGATTATAAAGGACTACTTATCTTGTCTTATCAAAGCTCAGCAGTAAATTTGTCTGTGTACTTCTTGTCCATAGCTTGGGCAGAGTTCTCTCTGCAGTTGCAGCAAGGATAGTTTCTTATCCAGTGGCTAGATTGCCACATTTGAAGCAAACTCCATATGGAGGTTCTTCAGTGTTCATCATCTTCTACAAATAGGATGGGGTACTGCCAGGAGCAGATATGTCACTGTCCAAAGGCCTCTTATTAATAATACATTTTTAAAAGTCCTATTCTGTAAATCTCTGAGATTTTTGAAGACCATCTATCTGTCTGTGGTATATTTAATTGGACATACTTTAGTTAGTTACTTTCTGATTAACTTTAAAAACAGGAGACTAAATAAAGCTTATTTCTTTAATTAACTAAACTAGTACCTAGCATTATCATAAGTTTAATTGACTGGCTACTATTTTCTATTTCTTATTTATCTTCAATAATTTGTAATAGCAACTTTCAAAAGTACTAGAACTTCATATTACATTTTAAACGAACTGTATAGGTATAAAACCTTACAAAAGAGTTGATACATATATACATATTCATAGTAGGTTGTAGTAAGATATAAGCCTAAATCTGTATCAATATACAAAGTCATACTTAATATAAAATATTTGGTTGTTAATGATCTTTAACCTAAAAGTAGATTCAATAATCTACCCTGCTATCCTATTATTGGCATAGCCTTTGTTTTTGTTTTCATCCTGTCTCCCTCTCCCTCTAAAACTAAATAGGAAAGAAAGAAGAAAGAGAAAAAGAGATCTCTGAATCCAACATGACTTACACTGTTTCCTCCCTGACCAGGACAATTAATCACTTGTGACCAATACCTCTTAAATGACAACAAACATCTATCACTCACCAAAGAACCAAAACCATCTATCGCATCTCTTAGAAATGGGTGCAGTTCTCTAAAATTGCTTCCTGATGTCTGGGTATGATGCCTCCCTTGGAGGCCCTGAGAAAACTGGGATATTGGCCAGTCTTAAGAAAGCTAGCTATAATATTTGTCTCTGTGTGATGTAAAAGTTCAAGGATTCACTGAAGTTCTGACTGGAGCAATCTGAGAGGCTAGAAAAAATGGGGTCATCCCTTTTAAAGCTATCCAGGAAGGAAGTTCTGATGAAACCGCTATTGAGATACTCTGAAGTTGGATCAATCAGCATGCTAGAGTAAATATGTCTCAGAGTCATTCTTAACATCCTTGAGGATGAATCTTGTCAGGGCTGCTTAGTTTATTTGGTTTCTAGTTGTTTTTCTATGTAAACATATAAATTTCCAATGGCAATATACATTTCTGTATTAACACATATATGAAATGTGCAGTGTGCAGAGTTAAGCTAAAGATAATTCTCTGCTTTTTGTATAAGCATGTATCTTTTTTTCTTTATAAGTTAGTTTGGAAGGCATGGCGAATATATAATATAAATTATTAATTGTCCCATATGAAAGGATGGCATGGTAAGTCCCGAGGAGTCTGTAGCCAACAAGATTTATTGGCTATGATTAGCTGAAGTCTTGTCTAGGGACATTTATGTCGAATTCACTTTCAGAGCTGTTTCCATATAAAGGGATCAGCTTATATTTTACCTGTTTTGTTGATCTTTTATAGATTCTATCTTTATGTGTGCATCCTAGATCTGCAGGAAGCCTCCTCCACTCAAATATATTCTTAATTAATTTGGTTAAAAGCCAAACTTTTCTTCTGTTGAAACAAAAACAAAACTCCTTCTCCAATAAAACCCATTCAGAAGTTAGGACATACTTAAGACAGATAGGCTGTTCTAATTCAGAAGGTTTTTCCCATAATCCAATGTCTTTCAGATACTGTTGGGTTTTGTTCAATAGCATTTAAAGATTAAAGTTACTAATATGCTATATAATCTGTCTCTGAGGGTCTTTGTTACCCCTTCTTTTTTTAACATTTATTTATTATATATAAGTACACTGTAGCTGTCTTCAGATACACCAGATACATGTATCAGATCCCATTACAGAGGGTTGTGAGCCACCATGTGGTTGCTGGGAATTGAACTCAGGACCTCTGGAAGAGCAGTCAGCGCTCTTAACCACTGAGCCATCTCTCCAGCCCTTGTTCCTCTTCTTGTTCATTAAGCATCCCTTTTAACATACAATCAGATCTCTCTAAAATTTGCTTGTCCTATAGGATTATGTGTGATATACCTGTAATGTACTTTATATTATACTCTGAAAGAATTGCTTCATTTTACTAGAGACATATGCTGGAGAATTGTCATCTTAATTTGTTCAGGTAACCTCATAAATGCTAAAATAAATGTGTAATTATAGAATCAGACTTTTCTAAACTTAAAGCAGTTTCCCCTTGAAATCCTGAATGTTATTTATGGTATTGTGCACCTATTTTAATTTTCCAAACTCTACAAAATGAACCACACCTATTTGCCAAATTTGATTTCCTTGAGTACTTTTGGTTTATTCTCTGCAGGTAATGGAGTTTGGTAATATAAAGAATAGGTAAGACATTTTCTTATAATATCCATTCCCTTTTGCCAAGCATTAGAAAAACCTTTCTTCAAACTTTTGCTGTTAACATGGTGCTATTTTAAATGAAATTCTGAGGCTTCTGGTACATTTCTTAATAATGGCTGATCAATTTCATCCTTACATTGTGCCAGAGGTCCCATAGTCCCACATGGGATTTGATATCTGTTATATATAATGGATGATTTCTATTTCTGATTACTTGTTGTAGTTGAATAAATAGTGAAGCTAATTCTGAGTCATCCTGAGTAAGTTAATCAGTTACTATATGCCAAGCAAGTCTTTCCGCATATTGAGGGTCAGTATTTCAAGAGATTCTGAAAAACACAATAACAATATAAAAATGCCACACAATTCTGAATTTTGAACTAAATTATGTAGTTTCTAGGACATCTCACTTATTTTTGCTGCCTTATAACCTGTCCTTCATGATTTATTTGCAGCATTATAGAATGTAGGGGCTCCAGAAATTGGTGTCCCTTTCACTATAGGAGGGAGAACCCAATCAGTTCTTTCTATAAACTGAAGTCTGTTTTAAGGTATTTGTTATTAATTTCTTACCCCATCTTACCTCAGACTGGTTCAGCAAGCTGCCCCACTAGTACTTCAGGCCTTCACCCACAGACACCTGACATTCTCAGACCCATGTGACCTGCTACACTGAGCTGGCTCCTTTCACTATGCACTTAGCTGGGGACCCAATGGGCCTAGACTAGACTTCTGTTTTTCCCATGGGCCACAGAGCAAGCCTTATCTCCCATCAGGCAATACTTTAGCTTCCTAGAGCAGCAGGCAAATCTGAGAAGTATTTGTCTGTGGGGCTGTGCTCTAAGACTCCAGTTCCCCGATCTATACTACTCACAGGTCTCTACTTACCCTAGAGGGTGGCCATGTTACATTGCCAGGGAAAAGGGACCTGTACTACTGCACTAGGCCTCTCCGCTGTTTCTTGTTCCCACATTTACTGGTTTATGTTGATATTTGGACATCAGCAGCTTGGCTCACAGAGCAGCCTGTCAATTGCCACATGCCACATAGCAGCTCACAAAACTGTCCTTGCACATGGTTTCTCAGGCTCAGATCTTGGGTTCTAAGAACCCCTACATTGAATGTTACTTATAACCACAGGATATTTTACTCATGCTCCAGTTCCCAATAACCACTTAGAGGCTTAATACTGTTAACAAATACATAGGCCATAATTTAGGCTGGTTTCCCAACCAACTCTAAAATTAATACCCCACTTATTCTAACCTGAGTTCAGCTACATGGGTGATTTCCTTTCTTCAGCTTCTAATACTGCCCCTAGCCCCAAACCAAGTCTAAAACTCTCTTGTCTGACTTTCTCTTAGGGGGAAGTCCCAGCCAGAAGACATAGCTGAAAGTCTTGCCTTAGATTATTGACCATTAGATTTTTATTGAGAGGTGACTCTTCCACACAGTACACAGGAGATTAGAGTAACCCTACATAATAGTTTAAAACATTTAAACAAGCCTTAAGTATGTTCTGATTTCTCATTTGATATCCATATTCATTACTAAACTTCACACTATTTAGATAATTAAGGAAGAAGAAAAATCACTGAATTTGTAACTACCTGTATGAGTATGTGTGTTAATGTGAAAAGGGTGCTTGTGTGTGCCTTGTTGGAGGACAATCTCAGGTGTTTATTATTAGACATCCTCCATCATTTGTTTGAGGCAGGGTGCCTCACCTATGTCTATGCTAAGGATACCAAGCTAGCTGGCCCATAAACATTCAGGACCCTCTTGTTGCTACATCCTACCTCATCATCAGAGGGACTTCAGGACTGCATCACTATTCACAACTTTTTACATAGGTTCTAAGGATCTGAATTCAAGTCCTCATGCCTACCAGATGAGTGGTTTACCCACTAACCACTTTCTCTGTCCTCGACAAGTATTTTTAGTAATAATATATAATGGCAATAATTTAACGTAGTATTCTTGTACCTAAGGTATCTAGACATTTATTAAACATCATTTTCGAGGTAAAATATGGATAATTTGGAGTGGAGATATTCACAATGTTATTCAGCTGAGACTCTCAAATAAAAACTTTATTGGATTTTTGAAATACTTTGCTTAGAATATCCTTCCTAGTTAATAGCAAGTTCTTAATACTATCACGTGGTTAACAACTGATTATATTAATAGTCAATTTTCTTTCAAATGCATCACCAAAAAAAAGCTTTAGTTTTGAAAATGGTACTTGTAATATCTATTAGTGAAAAAGCTAATTTAGATTCCATTACATTTTACATGAGCTTCATACAAACAAAAACAAGGAAATGATCATCCTCATTTTTTATTTAATAGTTATAGTTTTTAAGGGAAGAAATATTATTTACAACACAAAAGTGAGTATTTTCTTGCTTCTGTTTATGACTACAGAAAAGATTGCACTGTAGCCACATTCTTTATTCTTGCATAAAATATATTTATGCTCCTCTTGATGAGGATAGTTTTATAGCTACCTTGCTTTTAAAGTATTTATTACAGAGATTTGTATCTCAAGAACTATATTTTATGTGTTTTAAAAGCTATGTTTTCCTAAAACTCTCTTTTTTGTTCTGATATAAAAAGAACCTAATCTTCAGAACCTGACTGCAGCATATGTTGCTGTAAATCCACTCTGCTCCCTGTACTCAGATGCTTTTGTTTTATTTCTCTCTTTAATCCCGTAACAAACATCTTTTTCTTTCATACGTTGCCTACAACCTAACCAGTTTAAATTGTATGAAATGTCTGAGTCTGCAGTCTATACAATACCAGAAATCTGGCGAGTCTGTAATGATTTATATTAGTAATTGTCTTAGTAGTAGAAGGGTATATTCTGACTCCATTTTCAAGTTTTAGCCCATCATGGAAAGTAGAGCGTGGGGAGTTGGACACACTTTATCACAGTTAAGAGTCAGAATGTGAAGAATATGTGCTGACCAATTGATTCCTAGATTTTACACAGTCTAAGATAGTCTCAGCACCCCAGTGTTTAGTCCTGTCCATACTTAACGTGGGATTTCCCACATAAACTAAATGGAGATAATCTCTCTCAGGTCTACACAAAGGTTGATTTCTCAGTGCTTCTAGATTTCCTCAAGTTGACAACACTATCACACCAATCAAATTATTCTGATAATTGCCATTTAAAAAGCTATCAAAAATTGCACTGCAGCAAAGAGAGTATGTTTGTTCTCTGAACAATTTAATAAATGAAGTTGGATACATAGTTTGGACCTCTTGAGTTTCAAACTGGAAATCTACACTCAAGTATGACCAGTTATAAAGGCACTGTTAAACTCATTGTGTAGTTTTAATCATATTTATGTGTAAAATCAACAATACATTAACAATAAAATCTAGTATTCCAATATCTCTATTTTCATTTGGAAGATACTTAGTGCTCACTGAGTAAGAATCATCAGATTCGACTCACAGAACTAGGACCTCGGGTCCTGGGGCTCTCTTTAACTTCTTAGATTTATCATGTTCTTTCCTGAGATTTTATTTTTTTCATCTATGTAGCAGAGAGAAAGAACTAGAAACTCTCTAAAGTGCCCTTAAATTCTAATTGTCCATAATTATAAGCTCAAATATCTGATCCAGAAAAATTTAAAGAGCAAAAGGTCGCCTTAAAAGAGAAGAAATTTTGTTATTAAAATATTCAATAGAAATGTTTTATGACTAGTCATTGAAGACTCATAGTTCTAAAGGTGTTTCTCAAGTAGTAATTCAGTTTTAAAGAAATATTCTCTCTAACGCAATCATAAGAAATGGCCTGTGACAAAGCCCCACTAGCATTTTCCCAGGCAGCGTGCAAAGTGTGCTATTAGAGAAGACTCATTCCATTTTAAATTCCCACACTCACATCCTTGGTCACAGCATAAAGGAAATGGAGTGGAAAAAGTGGATGGATGTAGACACTTTCTGAACTATGGGTTTCATCATTCACCAAGAAAGCATTTAACAATTCTCTGGCTGAAACATGAGTAACCAGACATCAGCTGGAGGCAAAAAACAGTGGCCCTCCCTAGGGAAGGTGAGCAATCTGACCTTGCAACTAAAGGAAGCATGTGACCCTCTTAGCCTGTTGAGCCTATATGTTATATTTTTATTAATTTGTAATGACAAGAGACCAGAGTGGCCACATTGTAAGCATATGATTATCTGAATAGCATTTATTGTCTCTTGAATACATCTAGTAAATTGTTTATAATTTGTATCTTATTCTATTAACTTGTTCAACTAAATGTTGTTTATTTAGAATATCCAATATTTAAAGTACACTAAATCTTCTTTCTTTAGAATATCTAATATTTAAAGTACACTAAATCTTCTTTCTTTTATAAATTTTATGTTTTTCATAAACCTTTTCATAACAATTCTTTTAAGGTAGGAATGATTACCATGTATGGCTGTAATCCCAGTGATATGGGGAGTTGACACAGGAGCATTACTTGGACGTCCTAGCTGAATGAGAATCAGGCCTCATGGGCGTAAGGCAGAGAATGAGAGTGCAGGATCCCCAGTGTCCTCCTCTATCTTCAACATGTATAGATTTTAGGTTAAATTTTAGATTAAGCCATTTTGATCTAAAATAGTTTATGTATAATATCCCAGACTCAAAGTGGGACCCTTCACATACTTAGAGTAATCTATAGCAATAAGTGAGGTTCTATTAGAAGTAGGGAACAATTATTTTTCCTCAAATGAGAAAACTGAGGAGGAATCTTACACAAGGATACGGCATGAGGGAAACATACATGAGGGATGTTTCTCTCCAACCACCATCACATACAAAAAGCATAGGAGCACGTGCTTCAGGACTCCTTCCTCTCTATAAGTGATTTCGCTCCTGGTGTCTTTATCACAGTACTAGAAAGCAAGCTAAAACAAAGCTTGCATTATTTTAATTCATGTATATATTGGTACCTTTACAAATGCTACCACTCAAGCATTTACTTAATGATTACCCAGTAAAAAAAAATAAACCAGAAAAAACACCAAAGACAGAAGAAATCTGTAGGGCTGTACTATTCTGTTAGAATAGCCTTGGCAAAGAAAAAAATAGTCAAATCATTAGAGACACCAAGTACCTATAACTCTGGGAGAAGAGGTTGGGAAACAAAGTATTACACTTGAATGACATGTTTCTGTCAGTGATAAGTTTGTGAAATCCATAGTGTGTAAGTTTTGCCTGCAGAAGAAAGAGATGACCTTACATAACGGGCACATATGAGGTGCACATATGAGGAAGTGAATATCTTAGTTATTGTTCTTTTGCTGTGAAGAGACACCATGGCCATGGTAACTCTTAAAAACGATAGCATTTAATTTGGCCCATCTTACAGTTTCAGAGGTTCAGTCCATTGTTATTATAGTGGGGAGCAGAGGAGCAAGCAGGCAGATATGTTGGAGAAGTTGAGAATTCTACACAGGCAGAAGGAAGCAGGAAGAAAGAGGGGGGATGAGGGTGAAAGGGAGAGGGAGAGACAGAGAGACAGAGACAGAGACAGAGACAGAGACAGAGACAGAGAGAAACCAGGCTTGACTTGGGCTCCTAAAACCTCAAAAGCCTATTTTCAGTGACTACTCCAACAAAACCATACCTACTCTAACAAGGACACTTCTCTTAATCCTCTCAAGTATTTCTTGATGACAAAGCATTCAAATCAAACCATGATGGTGAAGGAATATAAAAATAAAAATATTTTGCCCTTAATTAGCATATCTATAATGATTATAAACAGCAAATTTTAAATGGCTCCAAGGAAAACTGAAATATATGCAAACAAATGAACAAACAAACAAACAACAAACCAAAATCCATACTTAGGGAATAATCACACCTGATAGATTATGCCTAGAAAATATCTGAAGATACAGTTATGCTACCTGACTTACAGAAGAGTTAAGAAGTCTACAGTTGGTTGAATACTAAAATACTTTTAAAGAAAGTAAGGGCCCCAGCATCATAAGCTTGTATTTTTAAAAAAATTGGAAGTGTTTGACCTTAAATCATTTACCAGGGACTGGTGCTCATAATTATAATCCAAGTCAGTGTCAGGTTAGTGGAAAGAATTGTATGTTTAAGTCTAGGGTTAAATGTGTAGGGAAATTCCTAGGATTCAAGAGCATTTGACTGCGGAGGGACACTCAGTTTCACAAAAGAACAAAAAAAGCATTCAGATGCTCAAAGAGAAAGTAGGAAATGGATGTTAATATTCAAAAGCTGTCAAGTGTGGTAGGCATTCATTGTACCACCAATTTCACATGTAACTGAAGAAGACAACTGGGGAGTCTTTTCATGACTATAGAACACGGAGTTCTTCCCAGGGAGTAGAACCAACTCTGTCGAGCCCTGCACTGTCGTGGAGGCTCCCGTGAGCATGTTTGCATCCGTCTGAAAGGCTAGCAGAAACTCACTTGGTAAGTATCATCAGGAAGCAGCCCATGACCAATAAATAAAAATGGCCTTCAAAATTAGCGTACACCAGAAATGGAGAGCTAATTAAACAGAGACTTATGTCCCTCATACCCTGAAGTCTGACTCAACAGTCATGGAACAGGTTCCAAGAATATGGGTGCCTCAACAACTTCCAAATGTGGTAATATGGACTGGAAGACCATGTTAGGTTACTATTAATGACATGTGGAATTCTCAGAGAAACCTCAACTCTCAGATTGTTGCTACCTATATTCCTTTAAGTTCATTTGTTGCTCTTTTTAAAAATTTCTGTTTTCTGTGTTTAGCTTTATCTATATTTTTTCTTTAAAAAAAATCAAATGATGAGTTAAAAACATGTTTTCCAAAGAAAATTTCTCAGGGGGAAGAGCCCTGTGTCTACAGCCTCATCACAGAAGCCCTCAGCTGCTCTATTGCTTCCACACTTCCTTGAAGAGATACTTGGTCTAAAACTCAGTGCTTACTTTACGCATTCATTGTCTATTGATTATTGAACATGGCTCATAATTTTCTAGTTTTTAAATGTTTTCCCCCACATGAAATTAAGCCAAGTTGTTTTTATTTTTTCAGAATATTTTTATTATCTTTAATCATTTTTACTGTTCAGTTGTTAGTCCCCTCCTGTTCTTCCTTCTGACAGTTTCTCCTCCCTTCCTCCCACCCCCATCTCACCTCCCACACCCTTCCAGGCCTTCCCATTCCCTGGGGTCTTAAGTCTCTCAAGGGTTAGGTGCACCTTCTCTCACTGAAGTCAGACTAATCTGGACTTTGGATCAAAGGGTCTAAAAGAATGGGGCAGACTACAGTCTAATGCTGTAGACAATTTCTTACTTCTTATGTACTTTATACATGAATTTTAGTATACTTTTATACATGAATCTAACAAAAAAGCAATGATCCAAGGAAGTTGTTTGAGTTCAGAAAACATGATCAGTAAAACATGAAAATAAACAAGAGTGAACACATTCTAAATATTAACAAAAGGGGGGGGAGCTTTCCCAGAATTTTCTCAGGACAAACCAATTCAAACACATTTGTCTAGCATGTACTATAGATTATTATTTGAGAAGCCATGGAAGCAAGTCAGGAGGCAATATATAAATTCAGGGTACATTGACCAGATTGGGTTATATAGGTATCTTCTGACATCCAACAAGGATATCATTTCTTGTAAATTTAATGTTAATATTTCTCACAGGAGGTACAAATCATGTCCAAGAACAATCCAGGGAACAAAATTAACCTGATGTAAACAACCTCTGGCTTTCTTCCCAGAGGTTCTCACAGAGCTCCCCAAGGCATTGTTCACCATGGGTCATTATCTTTGGAGTTTTACTTATTTCTTTGGTGCTGGAGATTGAATTTGGGATCTCTAGCATTCATGTTCATGCTAGGCAAGCACTGTCATGGAGTTTCATCCATGAAGTGTTTTGGTGACCCTTGCTGAGATTATTTCTGTCCCGTTTCTTCCTGCATATCTCAGCGATGCAGTAATGGAGTAATCCATTGCTCACTATGTTTTCTGTAAGACTGACATCAGTTTGCACAAAGGAGAAAGAACATGTGGTTTTGCTTTCCTGTATACAGTATATTTATATTTATATTGATCTCCAGTTCTATTCAAGATAGGATTTCATTCTTTTATTAATATAATATAATATATATTAATATATAATTAATATAATATAATATATATATTTACATGTTTTTTAATCTACTCATTTGCTGACAGCAACTGAGTTATCACCATAGTTTCGTGCATGGGAATGGTGTTTCAATAAACATGGGGTGCAATCATAGTTTTGTTTTAACTGTGTCTTCTTTTATTGTATACCCAGCACTGGTATTATAGAGTCTTAAGGTAGTTCTGTTTATCAGTATCTTGAGAGAATCTGTATATTATTTTCCATAATGAGTGTGGAAGTTATATTTCTACTGATAGCACATAAAATTTCTCCTTTTCTTAACCTAGGTATCAATGGTTATTGTGATGGATAGTATTTATTGATGATTTGACAGGATCTAGAATTGCCTGAAGCCAAGCCTGCAAGAATACTTATGTAGGATTATGCAATTTTGTTGCCATTTGAAAGGCAGAACAGAACATTGTGATGACCTTAGAGTTTGGGTACTGGTTACATCACTGGAGAGTTTGGGTACTGGAGAGTTTTACTTTAGGTGTATAGAGCAAATCTGAGAATGTAGCTAAGTAGTTGAGTGTCTGCTTAGCATGTTGAGGACATGCTTAAAATGTATAATGCCCTGGGCTTGATACCCAGTTCCATAAAAATAAATCAGTAAATAAGAATGTGAAGAACAACATTAATCTTGTTGATTGATGAGCTGTGGTGATTTTAAACATCTTTTCTTGAACAACCTCCTTTGTGTGGCATCCTAGGTTATTTTTAGCAACAAATCTTCAAATGTCTGCTCTTATTAACAAATTCTCAAAAACTTCTCTAGGGTGAGAATTCAATGCAAATCCAGTAATAGCAAATTAAATATATTAATTCATATTGCTTATGGACTCTGTTTTTAAGTAAACACTGCTTACATTGGAAAGCATGCGATATGATTTGTTTCTAAAAAAAAAGAACACCAACAACACCAATAACAAAATGCTTGTACATAAAAATAAATCAGTAAGTGAGCAGCATAGCCCAGTTGTTAACCAGAGAGACATTTTCTAACAACTGATAGGAGCAGATGCAAAGACCCACAGCCAAACACTAGGTGGCGCCATGATAATCCCAAAGAAGAGGGAGAGGAACCGTCTATGAACCAGATGGGTCAAAGATGCCACAAGAACAAGGCCCACCGAATCAGCTAAGTGGGATTCATAGGGACTCATGGAGACTGAAGAGACAGCTGTGGACTCTATAGTTTTGAGCTATGTCATATGCATACATACAATGGTTTTGTTATGGTGTTGTGGTGGGTATCTCTGACTCTTTTGCCTATGTTTGGGACACTTTTTCTCCTACTGAGTTGTCTTATCCAGCCTTGATATAAAGATTTGTGCCTAGACTAATTGTAATTTGTTGTGCTATGGTCTGTTAATATCCCTGGGAGGCCTTGTCTGTCTGTCTATCTTACTTCTTTAAGGGAAATGGAGGAGGAGTAGATCTAGATCTAGGGATTTAGGGGAGAAGGAAGGAGTAGAAGGTAGGGAAAACTGCAGTCAGAATGGAAAGAGGAGAGAGAGAGAGAGAGAGAGAGAGAGAGAGAGAGAGAGAGAGAGAGAGAGAGAGAGAGAGAGAGAGAGAGAGAGAGAGAGAGAGAGAAAGAGAAATAAGTGAGTGCGTGGAACCCAAAATTTAATGGGGATTTTTTAAAAACATCAAAATACATGATAATACATATCATAAAAGTAGCCCCAAATTTTTTATTCTGCATTGTTCTCAGTTGCGATCATAAACAAAGAAATATGTGCCCTTTATTTCTGACAATTGATTTTCTGTTCATATGCATTCTTTCTAAGCTTTACTCAGAATGGCTTCACTGAATTGCACAAGTTCAAAAGGATGGAAACAAGTCATACAGGCTTTCCCCTAAGCTAAGTGACCTTCACATTTTCTTTAGAGTCTAGCAAAGTTCTGTGCAGGGTTCAGTGAAGAGGAAGAAAACAGTCCTTTCCTCCTGGACCTTACATTTTGGTTGTTAAAGATCACTCATGCTCTAAGAAGAAAACATTTAGGAAGCCTAGGTTTAAAGCAGGCTTGCCTCATTCATTTCTCTTACTACTACCTGTAGTAGTTAAATCACATAAATCCCCTTCTCACAGATGCCAGTTTGTAAGATTCCTAACAGTGTTTTCACTTATTCCACCAACTCTGGTCTTATCTGCTACTAATATTCTCTCTCTCTCTCTCTCTCTCTCTCTCTCTCTCTCTCTCTCTCTCTCTCTCTTTCTCTCTCTCTCTCTCCTTCTCTCCCCCTCTCTTTCCTGCTCTGCTCTCTCTCTCTCTCTAAGCCACTTTCTCATGGATGAAGAATGATTGAGGATATAAATTCTCAGCTACTGTTCCAACACTATTCATGATGGTCATGAACTTACCCTCTGAAACTATAAAAACCTTTCCTTCAATAAACATTTTTCTTTTATAAGTTTCCATGGTCATGCTATTTTGCCAGAGCAATAGAAAAAATAACAATGACCTTGGGTAAGAAACATTATTTTAGTACATTTTCTGAGATTTGCAGGCAGAGGAAAATACAATACATGGTTTTACACAACATAAGTAATAGTTATCATGCAAGGTCCATAATAAGCACTTTCTATATCTCTGGGTTACAAAGCATAGAAAATAAGAAAGTTGAAATTTTAGTGAAAAAAGTGAAAACATCTTCAAACATTTCCAATAAATTCCAATGATGACAGAACATTTCATGGACTAATAATTTTTGTCCCCAAATTTTCAGTTAAATATTCATGCTGCAATAAATAACTTTGGCCTTTAACAATTTTGTTTAAAAGTGTCAAAATTATAAGTCTCACGACATTCTAAGAGTGTGATTTTTTTCTATGTGAGAAAATTAACACATATACTTCACAAGTATTGTCTTCATTTTAAAGATATCTAAATAAGATGCCATTCTTGCACCTACATCTTTACTTCAGAAGGATAAACAGAAATATTCTGTCCCTGAAGTAGAGGAAATGTGGGAAGGATACAAGTAAAACCTTCTGTGTCTATGAGATTGTTTAAGAATATTCATTAAACTCTTAAAGAGAACGTTTTATTAAAGAAGAAAGTTATAGGTGTTTCAATGTACATGCAAAAATGCACTTCACTTAATAGAATTTTCAAAGCAAATCAAACATATCATGATGATTTTTCAAGGTGTGTGGGGTGAAAGCATCCTCTTGGAGGTCGGGGAGGAAGACTGGGATGAGGAACTGTCGAAAATATTTTAATTTATCTTATAAAAAAATAAGAAAAGACTCAAAGGGAGGGACCTTAGATAAATTGCCCAAAAGTGGGGAGAGGGAACTTGTAGAATCCACCTCCAATAGCCAAACCGGACTTCACGTGGAGGGATGGGGTTGTCATCCCACAGTCAAAAACTCAGACCCAAAATTGTTCCTGTCTAAAAGAACTGCAAGGACAAATGTGGAGAAAAGCCTGAGGGAAAGGAGGTCCAGTAACTGGCCCAAATTGGACCCATCTCAAGGGAAGGCTGCAAGGCCTGACACTATTACTGATGCTATGATGTACTTACGGACAAGTAGCCTAGCCTGAATCCAAGCAGCTACCCAACAGGCTGCTGGCTGAGACAAGATGTGCACAGGCTGGTGAAAGTTGGCAGTGTACCAACAGGTTTAAACAATCCATGATACATTTCAAAATTATTAAAGAGTACAATATCAGCAGTAGTTAAAATGCTTAATGTTTGAAGAGGTAGAAATGCTTAAAACCATGATTTGGTTAGCATGGATTATGTATATACATTGAATTACTCCAAAGATGTACAAATATTGCCTCAATAAGGAAAGGTCCATTAATTCCTTATTAAGACCGAAGACTAGCTATGTCAGGCAGTTTCTCTTTATCAATATCATTTGTCTTGCCTAATTTGAAATTTTGAATATGTTTTTCTTATGAGCTCATTCTTGTTTCTTTGCTTGGCAACAACACAAACTCTAGCTGACACAACACTGGAGGGCTACTTTTACTATCTAAGAATTGGCCTCTCCATTTCCATGTTGACACTGGTCATTTCTAATGCCTAGGGATTTCAGGATTGCTAAATGTTCTACTTCTGCTGTTTAGCATTTTTCTGAAAAAAGGAAATCAAGAAATGTTTAATGATATTACTAGTGTCTTACTTATTAATCTTTCTGTGGTTTTCAGGTCCTGACATCATCCAAGCAGTCCATTTACAGGGCATCTAGACATTTTTTTACTCACTAAAATTGTCACTTAGTCATCTCATTACTGTAATCAGTGGCAACATTAGAAAATTGTCAATTCCATTAAGAATTCAAACTTTCACAAAATTTCAGCTTGTATTTGAACGCAATGAATAACTTCTCCATTTTTAAGTCAATGTGTTTTACAATGACGTAGCCAGTACTATTAAAAAGAGACTCTTGGCCTTTGTTTAGATTGTTTAGTTTTTGTTTTTTTTGAGTCAAAAATCTTACTATGTAGCCCAGACTAGCTTTGAATGAAGAGAGATCTTCCTGGTTCTATCTCTTTAGTGCTAGGATTAAAGGCACGCTCTACATATTCTCTGCTAATATGGTTTTAAAGTAGTAATATGTAACAACAGAGAATATACATTTATAAAACTTCACCAAATGGTGACATATAGTTCCTCAATTATCACAAAGCAAGGACTCCCACATAAATATCATAAGTTCCAAAATAAGTTCATTTCAGTCTACATATTTACTGGTTTAACAGTTTAATGTTGCAGTTTTCAACCTTCCGAATGTGTCTTGATTAGGGTTTTATTGCTGAAAAAAAAAACCACTATGATGAGGGCAATTTTTATAAAAGAATACATTTAATTGGGGCTGGCTTACAGTTTCAGATGTTTAGTTCATTGTTGCCATGGCAGGAAGCATGGCAGCATGTATGGTGCTAGAAAAGCCAAAAGTTCTACATCTAGATCCATAAGCAGCAGCAGAAGCACAGTGTGCCACACTCGGTGTAGCATGAGCATAGGGGACCTCAAAGTCTGTCCCTATGATTGTAAACTTCCTTCAACAAGGTCACACCTACACCAACAAGGTCATATTTCTTATTAGTGCCATCTTTGTGGGCCAAGCATTAAAAACAAATGAGTCTATGGGGCCCAAAACTATTTAAATCACCACATTCTACTCTCTGGCCCCTTAAACTATAGCAATAACATAATGCAAACTGCATTTAGCCTAAGCTCAAAAGTCCCTGTAGACTATCACAGTCTCAGCAATGTTTGAGAGGAACATTGTTTATCCAAAGTCTTCTGAGATTCATGCAATCTTTCAACTGTGATCCTCTATAAAATTTAAATCAAAAAGCAGATCATATACTTCCAACATAAAATGACACAGGATATACATTCCCATTTAAAACTATAGGGAAGGGAGCATAGTAAGAAAATACTGGACCAAAACAAAACCGAAAACCCAGCTGGGCAAACTCAAAACCTGCATCTCCATTTCTGATGTCAAAATGCTCTTCATATCGCCACCTTATTTCAGCTTTGTTGGCTGCAACACACCTCTCTCTCTCTCTCTCTTGAGCTGGTTCTGCTCCCTATTAGCAGCTTTCCTTGGTAGGTACCCACAGATCCGGTGTTACTAACCTCTTAGGATCTCCAAGGCAAATCAGAATTTACCTTCATAGCTTCACATAATGGGACTCCATGCTGGGACACCCTGCCCCACACCTGGCCCCAGTGACTTTCATGGGGGAGATTGTATAGCTCCTTTCTTCTATCCTTGGCTCTCAGGCCTGAACCACATGGCCAAAGATTCCAACTATTGCTGCTTTCTGGACCTAGAACATGGAACACTCATTCAATTACATCTTCACCAGCTTTCTGTTTTCAGTGGTTTCCTTTACTGTCTACACTTGGCTTTCTGAACCACCACACCTGTAACTCAGCTTTTCTTAAATTCCTTTTCACAAGATAGAAGCTTAGCAGGGTGGGATTTCCCCTTGAGGTCACTGCTCCCTTTACTCCATTTCTTAAACTGTTTATCTCCTTGAACATAGGACTTAGCTCCATTGCCCTTTTTGGTGTTTTCTTTCTTCCCAGTATGCATGTTTTGTATTTTTCCTTGCCTAGCCTGCTCCATTTCATCAAGACGTTCTTCATTAGAGTAAACCACATGGCTGAGTGTATGCGAGGCTGTTTTGAGATTTCCTTTGCCAATGTAATTAATCTAAATCTCTTCATTTTAGCTTTAGGCAGACTCTTCAGACAATGGAAAAAAATAAGCCACATTCCTTACCAAAATATCACAAGAACGATCTCTGACAACATACTAAAATTCTTCTCCAAAATGTCTTGAGCCAGACTTCTAACAATTCAAATCACTCTCTACTACTGTGTTCAATGCTCCTACTAGTGTGGCCTGTTAAGGCCTACTTAAAGCATTCCACTGCTTTCCTAGTCCAAATATTCATTACTATAAATAAATAAATAAATAAATAAATAAATAAATAAATAAATAGGTATGATCTGGCCTGTTACACCAATATTCCATTCCCTGGAATCAATTTCTGTCTTAGGGTTCCATTGCTGTGAAGAGACACCATGGCCAAAGCAACTCTTATAAAGGAAAACATTTAGGTTTTGGAGTTAAGTCTATTTTCCCCATGGCGGGAAGCATGGCAGCATACAGAAAGACATGATATTGGAAGAGCCAATAGTTCTACATCTCGATCTTCAGGCAACAGGAGACCGTGTGCCACACTGAGCAGAGCTTGAGTGTGGGCACTCAACATACACCCCTACGGTGACACACTTCTTCCAACAAGGTCATACCTACTCCAATAAGGCCACACTTATTAGTGACACTTTCTATGGGCCAAGTATTCAAATATAATTTAATGGGGTTCATACATAATCAAATGACCATATGCTGAGACCCATTAACACAGTTCCTCATGGTATGGTGATCCTCAACTATAAAATTATTGTCATTGTTACTTAAAAGCTGTAATCTTGCTACTGTTATGAATTTTAATATAAATATCTGATATGTGATATATCTGTTTTGAGATTTCCTTTGTCAATGCAATTAATCTAAATTTCTTCATTTTTAGCCTTAGTCAGATTCCTCAGACAATGGCAAAAGCAGTCACATTCTTCACTAAAATATCACAAGAATAGTCTCTAGGCAACATACTAAAATTCTTCTCTGAAACTTGCTAAGCCATTCCCCTACAGTTCAAATCACCCTCAGCACCACTATTTTCCTTGCTCCTACTAGTATGTCCCAGGTAGTCCCATTAAAGCATTCCACTGTTTTCCTAATCCAAAGGGGCTAGATTAAAAAACCACCAGTTTAGTGTAAACAATATTATCAGGATTTTTTTATGTTAGTATATTTTGTTCTCTGTAAGATAAATTTGTTTATCTAAACCCTTAAAATACCTTCCTGTGATATCAGTGAAATATTAGCTAGCTCTCAGATTATTAACTAAGATTCATGTACACTGCATTTGAGTCCGAAGGTTTTGGGTTTGGATATTATTCAGGAGAGATTCATTTTTTTTTTCATTTTGGAATTTCATAGTGAAATTTAGTATAATGATTTTCGTTCTATACCATACAACCTTTCATTTCCTAAATGAGATCTTATCAATAATCTGTCATATTGATTTTTCTGTTTTGCCATTTTATTTTCCAATATCAAACTATCTCAAATAATTCAGCATTATAGTAACTTCCATGTATAAGTCTCATTTATTGCCCAGGTTCTTCAGCTTTAATTTTTGTGAGGTTATATGGGCAATTTTGATCCTTTGTATGCCCATTTTTTAGTAAGTCATCATTTTGGTTATAAGAACTAACTTCTAGTTACGTTTTGGCACCTGGACCTGATCTAGAGTAATCTGAGGAGGGAAGCTCTATTGAGGAAATGCTAAGAGTGTGAGCCTTTTTTGGTTGGTTAGTTAATTTTTGTTTGGTTGTTTTTTGTTTGTTTGGTTGTTTTTGTTTGTTTGTTTGTTTGGTTGGTTGGTTGGTTGGTTTTTACTTTTTTTCTGTTAATGATTAGTCATTACTATGGGCAGACACTGCCTTCTATGGGCCAACTGCCCTAGCAGGTGGTCCAGAATTGTGTAAATGAACAAGCTGGTCAAGTCATGGGGAGCAAGCCAAGAAGCAGATTGCCTTCATGGGTTTCTGCCTCTGCTCCTATTTGAATTCCTGCCCTGACTTTCTCAGTACTCAACTGTGAGCCAGACATGTAAGACAGACAAACTGTCTCCTCCCCAAGTTGCTTCTGGTCATAGCCTTTATCACAGCAATAGAAAGCAAACTAGGACACATTCTGATGCTTTGATGTTATTTTCCTGGTACCACATTTGATCAATGGGGCAATTTAGAAAGAATATTGCCTTTTAAAAAATGCTAAACTTTGTTTTAAAATAGGTATTTGCATTAAATAATTAAAGTTTTACATTTTCTTGTATTCCTCCCTTTATTTTTTAGTTGCTGTTTTTGTTTGTTTGTCTTTTTGACCCCAGGTTTCACAGTGTGGCCTAGGCTAGCCCATTATGCACTATATTCTATAGACCTACTTTGAATTTGTGGTAATCCTCATGTTTCAACCTTTCAGGGTTGGCATTACAAATGTATACCACTTTAGCCAGCTTTCAACGATTTTATAATAAATAAATTTGTACTAATTTTAGACTCTAGAAAATCGTTGGCTTTTTTATTTTTCATATGCCATGTTGTAAGTAGCTTCACTTACGTCTTTTGGGGTACTTAGTAAGTATTGAGTATAGTGCTATATGTATTCTGTACCAGTTCATGTCCAGTGTCCACACAATAGATGATACTGCTAATAGTCTCATTTTACAATCGAGAAAATGCACCCAAGTTCTGGCTTTCCCATTCCCAAAATGGCCTCACTCAAGAGTGAGATGGGAAATATAAATAAAGCCCAATGTTATACATGTTATTTCCCAGATTTAACCTGTTGGTGAAAATACGATGCAAACATCCTTGCTTTAAGTGACTGTGCACTTTCTTTGAAAGTGTCTCAACATTATATAAGTTCTTCTTGTCCCAAGACTTTGCATATGATAACATGTCAAGAGTGTTCTGCAACTGATGGAAATAGATGCAGAGATCCACAACCAATCATTGGGCAGAGTTGGAGAATCACACTAAAGAGGGGAATCGAGGATTGTAGAAGCCAGAAATGTCAAGGACACCACAAAAAATCTCACAGAATCAACTATCTTGGGCATATAAGGGCTCTCGGAGACTGAATCACCTACCATGGAACCTGCATGGCAATGACCTAGGCCCTCCACATGTATGTTACAATTGTGTGGCTTGGTCTTCTTGTTGGACTCCTATTAATGAGAGCAGGAGCTGTCTCTAACTCTGTTGCCTGTCTTTGAAACCCTCTTTCCTACTGGATTGCCTCATATGTCCTCAATAGACGATGTGCCTAGGTTTACTGCAACCTGATATACCAGGGCTGATGGGTATCCATAAGGAGGCCTGCCTGCCCTTTTCTGAAGAGAAACAGAAGATGAATAGATTAGGGGGAGGGAGGTGGAAAGGATAGAATTGGAGGAAATTAGAGAGAAGAAACGGAGGTTGGGATGTAAAATTAACTAACAAACTAGCTAACTAGCAAACTAGTTAAAATAAAAAGAATGACTTTTATGCACAATTGCAGATCTGCAAGAGAAATACTTGAACTCTTATTCCCATCCTAGACTAAAAATTCTTAATTAATCAAACATCTTATTTAGATCTATGAAGTTATACAATACTCAAATGATTTTTGTACATCTATTTATTTATTTATTATTCTTCAATCTATTTTTATAGTCCAATCGTTATCCACCCTCCGACAGTTCCTCATCCCATTCTTCCTTCCCTATCTTCAAGAGAATGTCTACACTCCACCCCAGCCCACACCCCCACACCCTTCCAGGCCTCCCCATCCCTGGGGCCTTAAATCTCTCAAGGGTTAGGTGCATCTTCTCTCACTGAGGCCAAACCAAGCAGTTCTCTGCTGTATATGTGTCGGGGGCCTTATAGCAGCTGGTGTATGCTGCCTGATTGGTGGCTTAGTGTCTGAGAGATCTTAGCTTGAGTAATCTACATGAAAGTTTGTAAGGCAAATGTTCATCTCTATTCCTACTTATTCTTTCATTATGCAGAATACTAGTTTTGTTTTTTTTTACTTTTTTATATTTATATTTATAACATTTCACACTAAAATAACTTGGAAGCAAATATTCTTACTAAAAGCAAAGAAGAAAGATGCATTTTTATAAATAATGTTATATTATATAAGATATTATGGGACCATAATGGCTCAGGTTTACAGAGGAAGGGTAAGGGAGCTTCAACCCCAGATACTGCAAACATGAGGACTGCAGGAATTGGTTACCTCTATTCTTCCAACCTGGTACCATAAAAGTCCAGCATCAAACCTAGTAAGAATGTACTGCCTTGACAGTTTTCATACTTCACTCCTTGTTTGACCTTATAAGGTTCCCCTCCACACACACTACAGGCCCTGAGTATGCAGTTGAAGCATCTTCCAGCACCCTTGATGTGGTCAATGTTACAGGTCCACACAAAGCTTGCCCCAGAGCACTGGCCACCTCCCCAGGGGAATAAATACTCCACAATAAATGAAGCCAATTCTCTTAAGCTGTTTCCAGGTGTGTTCAAGGCCATGCAGACACACACACACACACACACACACACACACACACACACACACACACACACATCCCCTACCAAGATCTTGCATGGCACTCACCTGAGCCCCAGCTACACTTTCCTCCCTCCCATCTAGCTGGTGCATAATGGCTACCCAGAGTGGGAAGCAAGAACTAAATTTATATGTTATGTAATTAGTATGCAGTCTCACCTATCTTATTTCTGTTAAATAAGACATGGTTTCAATGTTAAAGTTAGTATGAAAAGACTTAGAAAGTTGTTAATGGCAATGAAATAATTAAGCAAGTAACTATGTTAATTAGGAGCATAATACCACTAGTTTCTCTTGTAGATGATGAAACAAAGAAAAGTAGCAAATTGTACTTCTATAACACTGAGCTAAATTTAATGACCTCACTTCACCTGCTTTGTTCAATGAATTTCTGGTGTCATGAACTTTTTAGAATTATAAAGAAAAGTTTCAAGACCTGACATATTCATACATTGAAAACCTAATTTTAATTCTTATTTTTAATCTAATAATTGGCCTTTTAGCAATATTTTTGACATTAATAGATTGGGACATTCAAACTGTTGATAACAGAGATAGTATATCAAATTCACTTTATCCTATGATAACTTATATACTGTAATATATATATATATACATATATATGGAGAGAGAGAGAGAGAGAGAGAGAGAGAGAGAGAGAGAGAGAGAACGAACTCATATCAAGGGTGACTTTGAATTCCTGGTCCTCCTGCTTCTGCCACCAAAGATGTAGAACTACAAGTGTATATTAACATATCTGACTTCCAAACATAGTCTTTAAGGTTGATGATGTTACAGAATCATTGAATCATCATCTTCATAACTGTAGCATACTGTATTTATTTATTTATTTATTTATTTATTTATTTATTTATTTATTCTTCTCTCATATATTACATCCTGATCAAAGTTTCCCCCTTCCTCCACTCACCCCAGTCCCTCTTCTCTCCCCATCCTTCAGATCCACTCTTAGTCTGTTTCCCTTCAGAAAATAGTAAACTACCTAGGAATATCAACCAAGACAGTTTAACAAGTTACAATAAAACTAGGCATATATCATCATATCAAGGCTGGACAAGGCAACCCAGTAGGAGGTAAAGGGTCCCAAGTGCAGGAGAAAATGTCAGAGACAATCCCAACTCTCATTGTTAGGAGTCCCACAAGAAGACCAAGCTACACAACCATAAAGTATATGCAGCAGACCTAGCTCAGACCCATATGGACTCTGTGATTGTCACTTCAATCTGTGACTCCCTAGGAGCTCTGCTTAGTTGATTCTGTGAGCCATGTTCTTGTGGACACACCTTAATTTTTAAATAATCTATTCTTTAAAAAATACAATTCTTTTCAAGAACAAAATGAATGACAAGTTAAATATATCAAAACATCACTTATTTAAAATATATATTTTATATATTTCAGGGAAGAATTTAAATTTTTATTTATATCAACAAAGCATTTGGTATATACATGTCAATTATTAACATTCTTATTACAATTTTCTTCCTGGGATTTTCTTTCTTATTTGCATTGCCAAGTTTTTTAATAATCATATGAAAATGCTATTTTAATCTTTTTAATAGAAATATATGTTGCATATATAATATATATATATAGTGTGTGTGTGTTTGTGTGTGTGTGTGTGTGTGTGTGTGTGTGTGTGTGTGTGTACACCTATTTGATCCATCCCTTCCCAGGCTATTATTCTTTTTTCTTTCCATGTTCTCAGAGCGAAAGTACTCACGGGATTTGAGTGTATTCACTAATCGCAGTGTCTTTCCTTCTGAACGTCCTTTTACCAGGCTTACCTTTACTTCAATACTTCAGTGAGGTAAGCGCAAAGTCTTTTACCCTGGACCACGTGGTTGATGCTCAGAATAGAGTTCTGATTTTCACTCAGTAGCATTTGACACAGCCAGCCCCTCCTTTTTTCATACGCATCATCCTCACTTGGCATCAGGGTATGAACACGCCTGACTCCTCCTTTTAAGTCTCGCTGCTCCTCATCTTCCCTCTTTATCTGGTGCAACCGCTTTTATGTGATAGTTCTTTCCAATGCAGTCCTTTGGGACACATTCCACAGAGAAAGCATGTACTCTTCTTTATTGTTTTAATATTCATTTAAGGTTTCATAATTCCAAATTTTCATCCTTGGCCCAATTGCCCTCTGATGTATCTAACTTATATATTCAATAGATTACAGGAAACAGAAACAATCCCCATCAGGCTGGGCACATCTAAGCCTAATGACTTCCTGTTCATACACAGCCTTCTCTATTTAAACCAATGGCAGCTGCTTCCAACTCTTCAGGACACAGACAGTATAGTCACAGATGTCCCATTCTCTCTGCTACCTGATGTCTATTCTTTTAATAAACTTTACAGCTTCTACCTTTAGAATGCCCAGAATCGTTGCCTTAATGTGGCTGTGAAGTTATCCTTGTTTAACTATCAGGCTTCTGTGATTATCAAGGCTCTTTTAATGGCTTGCTCTATAACACTGAGAAAATGTCAGCCATTACAAAAGCCTCTATAGTCAACCTGACCTTCCTTACTCTCTGGTCTCCTTCTAGATGCCTCATCTCTATGATTTCCTATATTGTTTCTTTCCCTCTGACTTATTCAAACATGACAAAGCTGCATTCCACACCAAGTACATAGCTACCCTGTCTCTTTGCTGTCATTGTTCTTTTGGCTAAATCTTTTCTTCAAGATGATATTGTGCCTGCTTTCTTATTCTTTGAGTATTCCCTAGCCACATACAACCATCTTCCTACTTCCTATGTCTCCTTCTCTTCTACTTTAACCCTGTCATTTTTCACCACATAAGATGCCAATTTAACTTTATTCATCTTACAACCATGTCTCATTGCCTTGCCCAGACATCCATCCTTACCACCACTGAGCTCCTGGCACAGCACATCATGCATGCACAACTTGTATAAAATGTCATATTAAAGTACTGATGGAGAGCCAGGAGGCACTTTAAAAGTACCGGATTATTTCTTGGTGAAAATACTAGAAAAGGCTTCAAAGGGCAAGCTGCTATGTGAATGAAAATGTGATTAAATAATATGTCTGTGTATGTGAGAAAGGTGGCCCATAGGAAGAGATGACAGCATGTTGCTTAAGGGAGAGATCTGCAGTAATAAAGAATGTAATAACATTGTCAGTCATATTGGCAGGAACTTAGTAAGTAAAGTAGTCGGGAGAGTTAGCTTGCGGCATGTAAGATAAACAGAGTGCCTATTTGGTTCTTTGAAGTGAGCAGAGCAGTGCCTTCTTTCCCTGAGCAATCAGGCAGATTCCTACCATTTTATGTTTAGATATGAAATCTGCATGAGGAAATTATGTTCTATAATTGCAATATCTTCCTCTTCCAGAAGTCTGTCATTAATATTACTTTTTGCTTATAATGTTGACTAACGGAAATCAAATCAAGAGACCTCATTTCTGATCTATGTGGATCAGATATACACCTTCAAAAAACATAAATCTCAGTTTTCAAATATTCACAATATTTTGAACAAACCAGAAAATAGAAACTTATTAAAAATTGCTTTACTCCAACTCGCTTTTGTGAATAAATATTATACTAGATCTGTTCCTTTATGTAGATGACCTAAATTTGAGTCACAGAAAGCAATCAATCAACTTATGTAAGAAAGTTTGAAAGGAAATTCTTCTTATGGATAGTGATATCTCTGCTTCCCAATACGTGCTTCTATTTTTCTTCCTGACTCAAAGAAGCAGACATCTAGCTTAAATTCTCCCAAACCCAGGAAGGCATTCTCTCTTAACAGGGCTATTTTTCTTTGTGATTGTTTTTATTAGGAATTATAAAATCAGGGTCTTGGCCTTCCACTACCATCTCAATTTGGCTTCCTTCTCTATTTTCCTCAAATTACAGATAGTGAATTACAAAAGCATAAGTAAATCAATAGCAAATACTAGTGATATGATCATAGTAAATGAGAATCTCAAATGCAATACTCAAACTAGCACTTAAGGTCTAGCAAGAATATTTTGTAGAGTGTTGCTTATTTGAGAGCAATTGATTCCTTAGATGATTTTACTGACACTTCAAAACCTCTCTCCTGATCTGAAGATGATCAGATTCACATTATCCCCTATGGATAAAGGTAATAATAATTATTATTGATACATGTTTATTGTAAGTTTCTCCATCTCAGGCATTTAGCATTAGTTTCTGATATCAGAATATCTGATATCTTAATAATTATTAAGACTCTCTAGGTTACAATGTATCACAACCTCCAAATAACAAAGGAAAGAAGTGAGGCAGGGTGATGTGCAACACAAGGTTATTATTCAATGGCGCAACAAGGTGGCAATCATTTAATCCATGCAGTTCGATTCTTAAATTGTATTTTCTGTGCATTTAGCATATCTGGACATTTAAACTCAAGATCTGGCATTATTCATCACACATTAGATGTGATCCTTCTAAGTTTTATAAGTCTCATGAATTATGATTTTACAGGAGTTCGGCTAAAATATTTTAAATAGACTGCCCTAAGTCTGCCATACCTCAAAGATTGGAGTTCTTTTTTCTGGAAAATAGTGACCTTAGACTTCAGCTTCACCTTCTAGCCACCCGTGAAGTTCGGCTGAGGACCACACGTGCTGAGCATGCTCACCTATATCTCCTCTCCAGGATCTGCCCTAGACTTCCATGAGCACGTGTTTATCTTAAGGACATACTTTGAAACTGTGTGTTAAACTAAACTGGAAAAATCTAAAAGAAGTGGATAGATTTCCAGACAGATGAATGCTACCAAAGTTAAAATATGATAGACGAAATTTATACCAAAACATCAGATAGAAATAAAAATTAAAATTCTCTTAACAAAACAAACAACAACAAAATAAGGCCAGATAGATTCAGACAGAATTGTAACTCCCCCACCTTTAAAGAAGGATGGAAACAATATTTCTTGAAGCATTACATAAAACAGCAAAGGAAGGCTATTCAACATTCTTTTGCAAAGCCACTGTTACATTGCCCAGACCAGGAAAAGACCAAGTGAACAAACAAATGAAAGAAAGAAAGAAGAAGAAAAAGAAAATAAGAAGTAAAGACAGAACATTATAGTCCAATATCTCTGTTAAATAAGAAAATTTTAATAAAAGACTTGCAAACTGAAGTTAAGAATGTATCAGAAAGATTATCCACCATGATTAAGTCAGCTTTATCTCAGAGATAAAGGAATGCTTAAACCTTATGTCAATAAATGTAATCCATCACATAAATAAACTCAAGGACAAAGATCATATGATCGTTTCATTATATTCACAAAAAGTCTTTGAAGGAAAGTTAACATAAGAGCACAAGGAACTCATATCAGTATGGCAAAGGCAATATACAGCCACCCACAGCCAACATCATGAAGAAAAGCTTGGAGCCATTTCACTAAAATCAGGACCAAGGTAAGGACATCGATTTTTTCTTCTCAATCTCTCTCTCTCTCTCTCTCTCTCTCTCTCTCTCTCTCTCTCTCTCTGTCTCTGTCTCTCTGTCTCTGTCTCTGTCTCTGTCTCTGTCTCTCTCTCTCTCTCTCTCTCTCTCTCTCTCTCTCTCATACTTGATCTTTTAGGGCAATAAGACAAGACAGGGAAATAAAGAGGACACCAATAGGAAAAAAGTAATCAGAACTTATTTATAGATGATATGACTCTACACATGAAAGATGCCAGCAGGATAAAAAATTCCCACACAAATTCACTATCCCTTGATATACAAAAGAAGCAGCAAAATAAATCATGAAAACAATCCTACTCACAATGTCCTCAAATTTTTCGAAATAAATCTTCCCAAGGAAATGACAGACTTGCACAATGAAACTTGTAAGGCACTGAAGAAAGGGATTGACGATGATAGCACAAGATGCAGCAGTCTACAATACATGGATTCGTGGGCTAATGTGAACATGGTCATCCTTCCTACATCAAGTTGCAGATTCAGAGCAACCCTATAAAAACGACAATGGATTCTACCCAGCATTGAAAATGATTTTAAATTTCACATGGAATTAGAAAAGACTCGGGGAGGGAGGATGGACTATAGACACACTGCTGGAGACATGACCAGCCCACATTTCAAGGACAAGTGCAGAACTACAGTGATAATAACAGCATGATACTAGCATCAAAGTAGTCATTTTGATTAAGTGGAATAGACTTTAGGACTATCTAGGTTTTAGTCAGTTAGTTAATTAGTTAATTTGTTGTTAACACAAGCTAGAATTATCTATAGAGAACCATAACTGAAAAAATACCTCCCTAAGATTGCAGGCAAGACTGATACATTTTATAAAGTATGATTGATATAGGAGGGCTGTGAATATTTTGGGTGGTGCCACCCCAGGGCATCTGGTCCTGGGTTGTATAAGAGGAGCAGGATTAGCAAACCAAAGGGAGCAACCCAGAAAGCAGCATTCCGTCATGGCTTCTGCTTCAGTACCTGCCTTAACTTCTCTACATGATGGACAACTATATGCTGAAATACACCTTTTAATTCCCAAACTGCTTCAGTTATAATGCTTTATCACAATATAAACCCCAAAACAAGGACCCATATGTAGAGACACACTCAGCCAACTGACTTTGCTAAAAACGTCCAAAAGTTACAACGTAAAGAAGAAAGCATCCTCAACATATCATTCTGATCAAGCTGGAGAGCTACATGTGTAAGAATGAAAGTAGAATTATTTTTCTTACCCTGTGCAAAGCTCAACTCCAAATGGATCAAAGACCTGATACCCTAAAATAAACTGAACAGAAAGCTCTTAATAGATATAATACCAACACCATGCAGTTTCCATCATTATTGCTTTGTACTACAGCTAGCGATCAGGCATGCTGATACTTCAGAAGTTCTTTTATATTTAAGGATTGTTTTACCTAGCCTGAGTTTGTTGTTTTTCCATATGAAGTTGAGAATTGCTTTTTCAGGTCCGTAAAATATTGTGTTGGAATTTCGATGGGAATTGCTTTGAACCTGTAGTAAGATGGTTTTTTGGTAAATGGTCAAAACCCTACAATGAAAAAAAATGAAAGCATCCTCCCTAAATGGTACTGGTCTAACTAGATATCTGCATGTAAAAGAATGAAAGTCGATTCTTATTTATCACCCAGCAAAAAGCTAACTCTAAGTGGTTGAAGGACTCCAGCATAAAAGCAAATACACTAACTCTAATTGGAGAGAAAATGGGAAATAGCCTTGAAGGCATTGACATAGGGGATAGTTCCTGATTAGAACACCAGTGGCTCAGGCGCTAAGATCAACATTTCATAAATCTGACCTCCTAAAACAGAAAAGCTTCTGTAAAACAAAGGACACTATCAATAGGACAAAATCGCAACCTACATATTTTGAAAATACCCTCACTAATTTGTATAACCACTCCAGAAACCAATCTGGCAATTTCTCAGGAAACTGGAAGTAGTTCTACCTGATGACTCAGCAATACCACACCTGAGCAAATACTCGAAGATGCCCTACCATACCAGGAGAACACATACTCTGCTATGTCATAGCAGCTTTATTTATAATAGCCAGAAACTGAAAACAACCCAGATGTCCCTCAACTGAAGAATGGATAAAAAAAAATGTGGTTCATTTACATAATGGAATGCTATTTCACTATTAAAAACAAGGACATCATAAAATTTGCAGGCAAATGGTTAGAACTAGAAAATATTATCCTGAATGAGGTGTCCCAAACCCAAAAAGGGTGTGCATGCTCTGTACTCACTGATAAGTGGATATTAGGCACCAAGTTAAGGATACCCATGATATTAGCTAAACAGGAAGGAAGGCCCACGCAAGGATCCTTGAATCTCACTTAGAGGGAGGAATAAAATAGTCATATGAGACAGAGGGAGGAAGGGAACTGGGTGGGAGAGAGGGATGGAAAGAGGAATGGAGGGATCAGGATCAGGTGTGAGAGGAGACAGACGAGAGGAAATTCTGCGTCTGGTGGGAGTATGATGGTTCAGGAAATCTCTAGGAAGCCCCAGAGATTGATCCCCAGGAGTCAATGTAGGTGACCTTAGCTAAGATGCCAACAGTGGGGACATGAAACCAGAGGAGACCATCTCTTGTAGCCAGGTAGGACCCCAGTGAAGCAATAGGAACACTAGCCCACTCACAAAACTTTCAGACCAAAATACTCCTGTCTAAAACAATGCAAGAACAAAGATAGAGCAGAGACTGAAGGAATAGCTGGCCAATAACCAGCCCAACTTGAGACCCACCCCATGGGTAAGCACCAATCCCTGGCATTATTAATGATACTCTGTTATGTTTGCAGAAAGGAGCCTAGCATAATTGTCCTCTGAGATGCTCTACACTGCAGATGACTGAAGCAGATGCAGATACTCATAGCCAAACATTGGATGGAGGTTGGGGACTCTTCTGAAAGTGTTGGGGGAAGAATTGAAGGCTCTGAACTGGATAGGAACTCCACAGGAAGACCAACATGGTCAACAAACATGGACCCTTGGCAAATCTCAGAAACTGCACCACCAACCAAAGAACACATATGGTCTGGAGGGAGGCCTGGGTACGTAGGGCTGCCATGTCTGGTTGCAGAGGGAGAGGATTCACTTAATCATGCAGAGACTTGATGTGCCAGGGTGGGGGATATAGGGGGTGGGACATCCTCTAAGAGGACAAAGGGAGGGGGGTGAAAGAGGACTCTGTGAAGAGGGGACCAGGAGGGGGGGCACAGAGTTTGGAATGCATATAAATAAAGTTATTGCTATATTTTTGCAGCAATTTTTTTTATAAAACTATTACATCCTCTGAGAATTTCTTGAAGAAATCAGTCTTTAAGGAAGGACTTATTACTAGGATACATTGTGGGTTTTTTCCTATTCTTTACAATAGAGCCCAGAATTGCAGCAAAAGCCCTCTACACAAATAAATTGAAAGTTCTATGGAGTTCAAAAGTTGACTACACTGTGAACTGACAATTGGAATTTTAGACGTGTTTTTACTTCAAAGACATATTGACATGAAGATCCCTTGAAAGAATGAAATCATCCCTTTGAAGTCACATTTAATATACTCTATATGATATAGATTGTGTCATTTGTACAAGACTTTTTATTTCTGTCTGAAGTTTCAATGAATATCAACCTTAACCAGAGTCCGTGTCAGACTATAAAAGTGAAGATGCATGACAGCTTTAATGATGGTTAAATTTCAAGGAAGAAAAAGTACCATAAAGTAATTTTCCTCATAGAAAGCAAGATATATATTATAGGACCACCATATTTTTTCTCTAAGAGTAGTAATTAGGCATTCTTTCTTATCACCTGAATATACTACTCTAAAGAAATCATCTTACTGAATAGACACGCTTATCATTCAAACTGTAATATTTCAGATATAATATTCTGATTTTTTCAAAAGTAAAAAATACAGCCTTTGTATCAGATTGTGAAAGTGTCTTGCTGTCGCAAGTGTAGAATTAAAAAGTTTGATAAATGTAATTACATAAAACAGAAAATTTGAATTTGTTTTTACAGCATAGTAGTTTCATAATACTGCCTCAGCACACCTCACCAAAAGACAATCAACCAAAGAAATGATAACAACAACAAAAAAATCAAACACAAATCTGACTTCAACTAAGAGAATGTTGACCCACAAAATATAAAAAGATATCCAATACTTCAATCTAAGACTTTTAGAATTGCCAAATTGTAACCAGACACCATGTTTGTTTAATCTGAGGGTAAGGGTAGCAATGAATGCACCCCAATAGAAAATGGTAACTTCGTTTTAAAATTATGATTTTGTGTCATTTTAACTTGATTTTCTAACTTTCAAGGATGAACTTTGTAGCTATCAATGCTGTGTTGCAGTGAATAATAAAATCAGGATAAGCCTAGCTGACTGGCAGGTTGAGGTGAGGATTTATAGAGTACATTTCTGGAGATTTATCTTTTCATAAGACTATGACACCCCTCTGTGTTAATTTAATGTGATATGAGCAGTTTATTTTTTTCTTGGGCATCTTTTCTATATGTTATTTTCCCATCTAGTATTAGAATTAGTTCCTTGAATTTTAGGTAGATAATATAATGCATATGTTTATAAGGAAATAAGAGGAATAGTTTATAACACATATTTATGATATGTTTTTCCACATTATTGTGACTATTCCCTCATTTAACATAAAGGTCTCCAGGCATACAGAGAAGAGGTTCTACTGTACACATGAGGCTACTTGCCATTAAGATTTTCTGATCACCACCACTCACCTGATTATACATTCAGTTTTAGATTTGTTCCCAGCAATATTTTCACTCCTTATTAAAATGATGCATGTGGACAATAGAATATTAAGTCACTTCCTGGTGTCTGACTGGGTATAGTGAATGATACGGTAATTAGCCTTGCCTTCTTTTCTGACAGTTTGCAGAATCACTTTTGTCATCTGTGAACATGAGGATCACTGTGCCTGTCTCAGAGAGGAGTTGGAAAGCCTACTGTAACAAATAAGGATGCGAAAGTCGATAAATATATCAAGGAAATGTTTGCCTACTTTGCCATGTATCCTTAATCTTACCGAATCTAGATTTGTTACTGTGTGAATGTTTCTTCTCAATGAAAGGAACTTAGCTGAGAGTCATAAATAGTCTCTATAGGAATTTACTTTGTAAATTAAAGGAAAATATACACTCTAAATGAAGGATGAGCACAGTGTAATAGGCTGAGGCTGTGGACTTTTAAGGTTTATAAAGTTTCTTAAATGGACTGTATACTTATGATAGTAATGTGAACCTTTTCCATGCTTAGATCAAGGTAGACCAGATCTCTCATAATCCTGTACAGATTCCACACAGAAGATGTGTTAAAACCTCCATGTAAATGGTGATACAATGATGTCTGGAATATTTGAAAAAACAGGAACTTAGAAACAGCAGTTAGTGCTGCTTATGTGTTTGTTTAAGAGATTTGTTTACACAATTGTTCAATTCTAATAGCCCCATTTTTAACATTCCATGCTCACTCAGGACCATAGAATCTAGATTCTCACCCATCCACTCAACAGAAATAAGTTTCCATCAGACCACTTAGCTCTGATGAATGCATTTTCTTTAGTGTCATAGAATTTGCATATCCCTTGATTTCACATTTGCACTGTAAGATCATATCTCATGGAGTATGTATATATGTGTAAAAATATGTAATGTATTTCAATTTATTTTTTTCCTGGATTTAAAATGGATTGGGAGATCCAATTGAGTGAATGCTTTCATTCAAATGTCTCACAGATAACATCACTTATTACATTCAAAGTTACTTTGGTTATTTTCGTCCTTCTTGCTTCTCCATGCCTCTCCATCTTGGCAAATAATATATACCACGTTAAAGGTATGAGACAACCCTGAGCATCGTCTCTGAAACTCTTTATCATTTCATTTCTGTTTGAGTCATTTATCTTTCCAATTCTTCCTTGGAAATGCCTGTCTTTTCATGACTTCTAAACCTGGAAAGGCAACTATACTTCCATTTCTTCCATTTCCACCAGCTGTTACGAGGTGTCTCTTCACATTCCTTTTCCTTGACATAAGCCCCAATGTTTATGCTCCAATTAATAACTTGTCACTTTAGCCTCATTTCAGTTGGAACTGTGGCAGCTTGTTAATGTTGCCAGTGATGGGGCTGCCAATCCATTTACAATACCTTTTATCAAAATAAAGCTTTGCAGGTATAATACCTAGAATGGCTTCCACTAGAGTACCTACAGCCTACCTGTTCTCAATGGCACTGCATCTGAATTAGGAGGAAAGATCCATTTATTCCAAATATTATGTTACTAAACCTGGGTAATAATGGAAAAAATAAAGTGAAAGATTACTTATAATTGAAAACATCCAATAAAATACTGTAAGAAATCATAAGGGAATATAACATTCTTAAGTATGTCACAAAACTCAGATATGCAGTTAATGATAAATGAATGAAGCTATTTATAATATAAATCAGGCCTGATGATTTTAATCAGAAGGCAAAATCCAAAGACATGCTTTTAATCCTGGAACACGCTTGATGGAAGGAAAGGATCAAACTCCTCTGATCTCTGGTTGTGGATGGTACACAATGCCCCCTCAATGAATGAATAAGTGTGTACATGTGTATGTGTGCGCATGCGTGCATGTTTGTGTAGATGTGCATGTGTGTCTGTGGTGCATGTGTGCAAAACAAAGGCACTGGGAACTCAAAGTACAAATTATTTATTTATAATATGAGTTATGTATAAAATAATTGTATTAAGCTAAAAGCTTATAAATCTCCACAGAAATTAATAAGTTAAGATCAGGAAAGACATGACACAGAAAGGAAAAATGCACATATATACCTATCTCTATGCATATCTCTATATATGTGTTAGATATATTAAAGGATATTTTGCTAATAATAAGAGAAAAGTGAATTGGAGCCAAAAGGATGACTCTATATTATGAAGAATTTGTTATTTTTATAAAAGTACTCTTATAAATTACTGACAGACTGATCTCAGGAAAAAAATGTCAATAACAGCCCAATACAGAAAAGATGACCAGATCTTAAGTCAGGTTCAACACATTTATTTTTCTACCTAATTTACCTCTGTTCAAGTTAAAATATGGATCAGAATATTTCTAGTATCCTTTTAAGCTGTAAAAATCTGAGTGGCCAATAGGGATATTGTCAGATCAGGTAAATAATAGTATAGATATGTACTAAAATGTATGGCAGCTTTTGTCATGCTAGCAAGCAAAATAAAATAAAATACGTACTAAAAATCAAAATAGAGTATAATGCACTTATACTGTCTATAATAATGTGTTTATATATGCATACACAGCAATATAACAAGAAATAGCATTTAAAAGTTCACTAAAGCTCACATGCAAAAAAAAATATACTGTATACTGGGATATAAATAGAGAGACAGACAGTAGAGTTTTGAGCCCTTACTTCACTTTTTATCATAGCTTATTTCTTCTGTGAGCATTTATAACTGGGAAGGAATTTTCAAATATTAGCATTTAAAGTTAAACATGCTAGATATGGTTTATATTTACAAATTGGAATGCTTTTTTGAGTGCAATGTAAATTTTACGATTTTCTCTTTTATATAAAAAGGAAGAAACAAGTATTTCCAAGTATTCATCTGAAAACACATGAAATTTTTATGATCTATTAGGCTTTATCTCAATAAACAGTAAAATCTTATAAGAGAACCCTATTCAGGTGTGTCTGAATGAGGAACACATAGCCAGCCCCGAACTGTTACAGTTTGACTATGAACTGTTACAGTCTCTTGTTAAATGCTTGGCCCCCACGGGCTTGTTACTCATTTGTTGTTACCTTCAGAGAGTGTAGAAACGTTCAGAAATGAGACTTGGAGTTGCTGCAATGGGTCAGAGGGTTAGAATGCTTCCTGCAGAAATGTGACAACCAAGGTGGCATCCCTAGGATCCATATTTAAAAAAGAAGTTAAGAGATCCTGTGGCCTCAGTAACGTGAGGAACACAAACAGAGGGATCACTGTGGTTCAATAGCTCCCAGACTGATTTCGGGTTCAGTGAAGGACTTGACCTCAAAGGAATAAGGTAGAGAATGGATAAAGCAATATGCCAGTGTTCTCCTGTAGGCTCAGCAAGGATATGGTTTTCACAGATACAAGTCCACCCCTTTCATACACACACACACACACACACACACACACACACACACACACACACACACAAATGGTAAAAGAAGTAAGACCTATTCATAGGAACTGGGTTAACTTGCCCTGGCACTTCTCTCTGCTTTTTGCTACAAAGTGATATATAAAACCAGCTTCTGACATATCTCACTTCTACTGTGATTACAAAGTGATATATAAAACCAGCTTCTGACATATCTCACTTCTACTGTGATTATTTGCTCAAGCATATGGGGTCAAGAAACTATGAACTGAGAACTTTGAAATCACAGATAAATAAATATTGTTCTCTCTGGTGCTTTGGTCACAGCTGCACCCAAGTAACAAATGCAAACCATTGTCTCTAACTCAACTCTAAACAAAGTACTCTTGCACACCTACTGGCACAGGAGCCTATAAAGACTCAATTAGAAAGGATATATATTAGCACTGATAAAGCATCTAACCTGGCCAAATATGTGCCAAGAACATTACCTTATTGTCTCTAAAAGTTAGGGATTGAATCTTATGAAGTAAGCGTGACTGAAAGAAATCAGAATCTTTTCAGTGTCACTCAGATCTATTCAATGAACAGCCCTAGCCAGGCCTACCTAACTGAACCGGTGCCCTTTCCGTTTACTACATCTCCATACATATTCGTTTTATTTTCTGAATGTTCTGATTTAATGAACAGTTTCTCAAAGCTATTCTGATATGCCTGTTTAAATCTTCATGGATATCTTCGAGGAATAGCACTTTCTAAACACACATACACACGCCTTTATTTCAATGTTCATCCCCTTGTGTCAGGCTCCCACTTAGTGGCCAGGCACATTGCAGCTTACACATGTGTTGATTGACCAGTTTATCTGTGCCCTCACGTAGTCCACAGAAACTGATGCAAACACATGTCAGTTGAGTCTAGCACTCCTTAAACTTTCATAAACCTGCTCTGCCTGAAACAGCATTCCATAGTCACTGCAGGCAAGGGGACTGAGACAAGCAGACATCACCAATATTGAAGGAAGCTAAAAAGGCTATGCAGGCACTGCAAAAAGACCCAAGCCCAAAGAATTCACTCAATGAGATTGATAGAGACAACTGACCCACAAATGCATGGATATCAACTTAAGTTTATAGACATAAGGAAAGAGTAAGGTAAAATGAAGCATCTGAAGGAATATAACTCTTTACAAGAGACACCAAAGAAGGGAAATATACATTGCTTTTTAAAGTATTCAGAATAACAATTAAAAATAATTCAACGTCATATGTGATCGGATTGATATTTCAGTATAATAAGAAGATAATTCAGGGCATAAATGACAAATTCAACAAGAGTTCATAAAATAATCATAAATCTTAGAGTCAAAGAACACAAAGAAATAGCTGAGAATTGTGGTCTTCCCAATACACTCTGAGGTATATGTTAAAACTACCAAAGTAATAAAACAAACAAAACTAAAATAAATTAAAATAAAATAAAGTTAATTATAAGAGAATCTGTACTCAACCACAGTAGGTTTGTTCACATAAATCCTGCAAGCCAGAAGACAATAATAGGATACACTCAACATTCAGAAAAACAAAACCAAAAATGCCAACCAAGGACATTAAATTATCCTTCAGAAGCAGGAAAAAGTACAAGCAAAATTAAGTATTTCATCACCTTGGTTTGACAGTCTAAAAAAACACTTAAGGAACTCCTGAAACCAAAGTTTGGTACACACATACACCCCCATACACACACACACACACACACACACACACACACACACACACACACACACACTCTTCAAGTAATTATACAGAAATAGAGAAGTTAGCTGCCAGTAACCAGCATGGCATCACAGAGCTTCCCAGGGAAGGCAGCAAAGGAGTTCAGAGTCAGGGATGGGTAGGTGGGTGGGAAAGGTGAAGCTGCTTTATCTTTGGTGTTTCTTCTATCTTTAACTCTTTGCTATTCTAAGAGTAAAAGCCACTGGCTTCTGGTAATTAACTCCTACTGTTAGCAGCAGGGAGTTAAAGAAAAAAGCTCAGTTACTAGATTATTTTCTTTCAGGCTCCAGGGCCCCTCACTGACCAGGCAAGAGGCTCAGACTCCTTTAACTGTCCAGAACCAGATAGAAAAGAAGAGAAGGAAAGAGAAGAGAAGAGAAGAGAAGAGAAGAGAAGAGAAGAGAAGAGAAGAGAAGAGAAGAGAAGAGAAGAGGGGAGGGGAGGGGGGAGGGGAGGAAAAGAGAAGAGAAAAAGGGATAAAGGAATATTACACAGGTAGAGAAGCATAAACTCTGGATGAAGTAGAGAAAGAAAAGCTCCAAAAATGCAGAAAAAAATGCTCATTCTGGATGAAGTAGAAAAAAAGACAACCCAACCACTTTTCATACATACATACATACATACATACATACATACATACATGAATGCATACATGTACATACATTTGGTAATGGAGCAAAGCTCCCATAACTTCACATACACATACATACATATATTTGGTCAATGGAGCAAAGCTCCATGGGGCAAGGAGCAAAAATCTTTATTTTCTGTTCTCAGTATATATACTGTCTCTAAGAGATTACAACTATCAGGAGAACTGTTACAGCAGGAATAATTGATTCCATAATTAGTTAAATACTTTTACATTAATAAGTTCAGAGTAAGTTTATGGCACTAATTCTTGTTATAGATTGATAAGGTTTAAAGAGTTACAATAGAATTGTTTACATGTCACTCCATTAAGAATAGCATCTCACCTGACCTCATAGGTAGCAATGAATATCCTAGTAAGAGCACCAATGGAAGGGGAAGCCCTGGGTCCTGCTAAGACTGAACCCCCAGTGAACTAGATTGTTGGGGGGAGGGCGGCAATGGGGGGAGGGTGGGGAGGGGAACACCCATAAAGGAGGGGAGGGGGAGGGATTAGGGGGATGTTTGCCCGGAAACCTGGAAAGGGAATAACACTCGAAATGTAAATAAGAAATACTCAAGTTAATAAAAAAATTTTTTTTCAAAAAAAAAAAAAAAAGAATAGCATCTCACTAAACATTTATTGTCTGTTACTAGCCCCTTAAGTTCATTATAAGTTTAAGGCAATTATTTTATGTCACATGTTAACACAGTTTTGTCAAGAGACAAATCATCTGCCTTTTGTCTGTTTATTTTGAAGTTTATATAACTAGTCAATATTTTATTTTCTGTTCCCACAGCTGTGATAAATTGTCCATTCCCCCCAGTTTATGGCCTTTAGTTACCAGATAATAGTCTCCCAGCTAACCTAAAAGCAATGTCCTTCTCAATCGTAATTTGCTCCAAGCCTATTTTCTTTTTCTAGTACAATGAGCCCATGACACATAAAAGTTTGCAGAGTTCTTATTTGAAACTTTTATACTACAGAGGATTTAAAATCACTTGTATAAATTTTGGAATTCTATAAAGTCATTATTAGGAATTATGAAATCATCAATTTGTCTACACAGCATTACTACATGAGAGTATATCTTCATGTTGATCTGCAAAAACATCTCCCCAATAGGATGGGCTAATGCCCAGGAGTCATTACACTATGTAAGAGTGACAGGAAAGACATATCAGCAGCAAAAACAATCCTGGGATGAAGTCTCTTGGGACGTTGTCTCGCAAAGCTCACCCATCACAGTCCATGCAAAACAGTGGGCCATCTCCAGAATATTCACTTGCTTGTCTTACCCTTTCCTAGATGGTTTCTGACACTTAACCGTAAATAGAATACACAGAACAGACAGAGATAATGCTCATCTCAAGCCCCACCAATTCAGAAAATCATCTGATAACATAGACAAATGAGAGCAAAAGAAACGATTGATGTGTAAAACAGCCAAACGATTGATAGAATGACAGCAATATATCTTTGTTCATCAAAAATAAACTTTAATGTACATTGACTAAATGATGCATCCAAAGATATATTGATTAGCTGAATGGATTAAAAGTAAAACCAACTAGATCAAATAATATGCCATCTACATACTCGATCATTTCACCATCTACAGCTATACTATTTCACCAAGTAAAGGCGTTCAAATGCTGAAAAGGAAGACAGGAAAAGGAAATACTTCTGTAAGATAAAATGTACTTCAAGTATTGAGATGTGTCTCTTCACTTCTAAAACAATTACGCTAGGAAGATTGTAACAATTCCCACACAAATCAACTAAGACTAGAAGGAACTCTTCCTAATGTTTGAGTAGGGCTTCTCCATCATTCTCCACCAGTGGGAATGTTAACAAAAGGCACCATGATATCACTTCACCCTAGTAAAAATGACTATATTTGAAATGAATAAGAAAACACAGCCTGACAAGAATGTGGAGACAGAAGCCTTTCCCACTTGTTGAGACTGGTAGTACACCTAGTGTAAAGACATAAAAAGAAGGAAGGTCCAAATGAGGATGCTTCAATCCCACTTAGAAAGGAGAACAAAATAATCGTGGGAGGCAGAGGGAGGGACCAGAATGGGAGACGGTAAGGAGAGGGAGAAGAGGGGTTAGGATTGGCTATGGGGAAAAACAGGAGAGAAGCCCAGAGAGGTCATGAGAATGAATGGAAATATGCAGCTAGTGTGTATGGGGGGGCCTCTAAAAAGTTCATGAGAACTGGAATGTGTGAGGCTACCAGGACTCAATAAGAATGACCTCAGCCAAATGCCCAACAGGGAGGAGATGGAACCTGAGAGAGCACCTCCAATGGGTAGACAGGGCTCCCAGTAGATGGATGGGGTCACCGATCTACCTTCAACATTTTTAACCCAGAACTGTCCCTGACTAAAAGAAATACAGAGACAAAAGTGGAACAGAGACTGAAGGAAAGTCCATCCAGTGACCGGCCCAATTTGGGATTTATCCCATAGGTGGGCACCAAACCCTGACCCTATTGCTGATATCAGTTGTGCTTGCAGATAAGAGGCTAGCATGACTGTCCTCCGAGATACTCTACAGTACCAGTAGCTGACTGAAATAGATGAAGATACTTACAGCCAACCATTGAACTGAAGTCAGGGACCCCTATGGAAGAGTTGGGGGAAGAATTGAAGGAACTGAAGGGAATAGCAACCCCATATGAAGAATAACAGTTTCAACTAACCTGGACCTCTAGGTTAAGACTAAGCCACCCACCAAAAAGCATGTGTGGGATGGTCGTTAGCCCTCAGCACATATGTAGCAGAGGATAGCCTTGTCTGGCCTCAGTGGTAGAGGATGCATCTAATCCTGGAGGGTCTTGAAAGGAGGATGCAGTAGGGGTTTGAGCTACGTGAGTGGTTGTGTGGAAGCATGGATGGGTGGGGCTGGTGGAGCACTTTCTCAGAGGCAAAGGGAACGGGAAGGAGGTAAAAAACTCTTGGGGGGGTGAACTGAAAGGGGGGCAACATTTGGAATGTAAATAAATATAACAAAAATATATAATTACAATATGATTCAACAGTCTTATGCTGCTGTATGTAGCCTTAAAGAAATGAGATCATTATATGCAATATAATATGCAATATAATACATTCTTGGTTTCACTCTCTCATTACTTACAATAGCCAAGAATTATAAGCCACCCAAGTGTCCACCATCTAATGAAAAGATGAAGAAAATGTGGCACTCATACATATTATATTACTACTAAACTATAAAAATGAAATCCAGTCATTTATTACAACAGACATGGAGGTAGAAGTCTTTGTGTTTAGAAAATCCAGAAAATAAGTACAAGGTGATGTTGCTCATATGTTCAGTCTGAAAAGAGTTGATCTGAGATGTTGATACTAGAAAGGTGTTTATGGCTCTAATTTGTACTGAAGATATTTATTAATGCTGCTATATTAAAGTTTGTAATTCATTTTATTCAGGGTTTCCTTAAATTGGCCAGGCCAGCCTTGAACTTGTGATTCTCTTTCCTATTTCCCAATTGTCTAAAATTACCAGCCCTTGTCACCAGACTCTGCTGAAGTTTTTACATATAAAAAGTACAAGTGTTTGAAGAAACAGATACATTTATACTGGTTTTAAAATTACACAATATGTAACAACCATTCAAACAACCATTGCTGGTGCCACTTAAGGGTTTGTTTTTATGTACAAGTTAAACTTAATACTGTAACTTAAATTTTCCTCTATATTTAGTTTTTATGAGTGTTTTTTCTACATGTATGTATGTTCATGTATATATGTGGATAGGAGAGATTAAACCTGGGTCTTCTGGAAGAACACCCAGTGATCTTAACTGCTGAGCCATTTCTCTAACCCATAAATGTATTTCTTAAGGAAAAAGAATCTTACAACAAAATATTAAGAGAATTTTGCAAAATGCTAATTCAGTTACTCTTAGGTTGGCTTGGGAGTCTGCAGTTCTTACATGCTGCCAGGTGATGCTAATCTGATTAATGACACATGATTAATTCTAACTCCAGCTGGAAAAGCTTTTTTTCTATGAGCATGTATTGATATGGATACATAGTCTAATAGCCTATTCATTATGCATAGGTTGTGGTAAGCAAATAAAATGCATAGCAGGATTCTTTCACCACAAATCTCCACCTGGCATTTTAGCAAAACAGCTCAAGCCAACAGAACAGCTGCTGTGCTTTACAAACTGAACTCATGGTTTTAATCGACACAGGACAAAAGACCAACCATCCTCAGAGGAGTTCTGTTAATTAAGAACTGGGGGTTGCTGAGTGAGCCCCACCACTACCTCTGTCTTTGTGAAACCTGTTTACCCCACTAGCCACAACTAGAAACTTAGAGGAGAGATGCCAAGCAGTGGGAAATGACTTCAGATGGCTCTAGGTTTGATGAGTTGAATAGACTCCCTGTGGGTTATCAGAAAGACTTTTCTATTACCATAGCAAATATATTCAATTCTACCCACTCAGTTAGACTTTCCTCTCCTCTGCTATTCCAAATTACTACCAGAGGAGACTAACTATAGCAATATTTCAAGTAGATTATATAATGTTTTCATATGGCTAACTTGCTCCCTTCTCTCCTATTTCAATACATCTTTTTTATTCTCTTGACGAAAACATTTAATTTTAGAATTATGTTAGCCTATAGTTGTGCTACATGTGTCTTTAAAAACAGAGGGATGGATACAGAAAATATGGTACAATTATACAATGGGATGCTACTCAGCTATTAAAAACAATGATTTCATGGAATTTGCAGGCAAATCTAGAAAATATTCTGAGTGAGGTAACTCAGTCACAAAAGAACACACATGGTATGTACTCATCAATTAGTGGATATTAGGTTAAGAGTTTGGAATATCCACAATACAACTCATGGAGCACATGAAGTTTAAAAGGAAGGATGATCAACGAGTGGATGCTTCAGTCCTACTTAGAAGAACAAAATAATCAAAGGAAGAAGAGGGTGGGAAGGACTTGGGAGGAAGAGAATAGGGGGAGGGTAAAAAGAAGGGCAGAATCAGGTGTGGGAGGAGATGTACAGAGGGTCAGGAAGTTGAACAGAGGTGTGTAGTAATGGGGGATAGGGAACTGGGGTTAGCAACCAGAAAGTCCCAGATAACGGAAATCAAGAGCCTCCCAGGAACCAACGGGATGACATTAGCTGAAATACCCAGCAAAAGAGATGGAGAATCTGTGGAGACCATATCCAGAGGTTAGGCATGGCCCCGCAGTTGACAAATGGGGCCACCCACCTATCTCCAAAATTTTAACCCAGAATTGCTCCTGTCTAAAGGAAATTCAGGGACAAGGATTGGAGCAAAGACTGAAGGAAAGGGCATCCAGAGACTGGATCTATCCACCTGGCGATCTATCCCACATGCAGACAGGAAACCCAGACACTATTGCTGATGCCAAGAAGTGCTTGCTGACAGGAGTCTGATAGAGCTGTCTCCTGAGAGGGTCTGCCAGATCTGGACCAATACAAATGGGGATGCTCTCAGCCAATCTTTGAACTGACCATAGAGACCACAAGAGGAGTTAGAGGGGAAGGACTGAAGGAGCTGAATGTGGCCTTATCTGGAATCGCTGGGAGGGGAGGTCCTTGGTCCTGTGACGGCTTGATGTCCCAGTGTAGAGGAATGCTAGTGCAGTGAGGTTGGAGTGGGTGGGTGGGTAGGGGAGCACCTTCACAGAAGCAGGATAAGAGGGATGGGATAGGGGTTTTTGCAGAGGGGAAACCAGGAAAGGAGATAACATTTGAAAGGTAAATAAATAAAATATTCAATTAAAAAAGAAATAAAAAATCGTGTTCATGACTATTGATTGCTGTAATGTTTAGTTACAGCCAATGGCATACTCTTCTGATGCCATTCTGATTGTAGTGACTTACAACAACCTATCATCAAAAGTTTGTAATGGTCCTTGCAGAATTTGTACTTTAATGGTACTAAGTAAGTAGCTGGGCCCAGGAACTCATACACAAAGGCTGCCACCTCTTTCACCCACATGGAAATACCAGTTTCCATCTCTTGCTTAACTATTTCACAACTGCTTTCTTACTGTTATTTTTAGTCCCTTTCTTTTAAAAAATTGTGCATCTAGATGCTAGATGCTGCTCAAATCCAATTACCACAAACTCCAAGAGAGACTCTTTTCCTTTATTGCTGTGCCTTGGCTATAATTTCCTTAGTGGTGACATAGTTGCAGTAGTAGAACCATCAGCTGTCTCCAAACAGACCTCTGGGTATTCATATGTTTGTGCTGCACTGAGATTCACTCTAACAAGATTAATCTGGAGGGGCCAAAACACTAGTGTCCCCAACATCCAAGATTCTGATTAAAATCAATTCCATAGTACTTGATCTCTAATCCTCTGTCTTCCACTAAGTGGGTTTATTGACATACAAACTTTTAATCTTCAAAAAAAAAGGATGTTTATTTCTAGATTTCCAGAAGTAATTCTTTGCATGCATATCTTCACAACATGAGTGAGTTGAAAATATTAATAAATTCAAATTTTGCTGTATCTCCTTTCCTCTCTAAGTTAAAATTAAAAGTCAAACAAATAGTAATAGCAAAACAAAACAACATGTCCACTAAAGTCACTACATGCGAGATTTGAAACATCCAAAAGAGAATTCTGGAAGTAAGTGTATACTAAAAAGACACTTTAATCTTGTTCAACACAGAAAGTGTTGTTTTCCCTTGTAGTATCATTAAATGCAATTTTCTTCACTTGTTATTCTATGTGCTTTCACCACTGCAAGGCCCAGTGCAATGTTTTCCTTCTCTCTCTCTTTCTTTCTTTTTTTCTTTCTTTCTTAAAATAGAACAGATGCAAGGAATACTAGCATTTCAGTACAGAGAGTTGGTAGGTAAATTGGTCTAATTAACACACTCCTAGGTCATATGTTCTCCACTTGGATGTGACCCCTTTTTATGCTAAGACATGTCTTGAGGACACACAGTAGCCTTCATGGTAAAAATGCCTATCTTTTTTTTTTTTGTATTAACTTGAGTATTTCTTATATACATTTCGAGTGTTATTCCCTTTCCCGGTTTCCGGGCAAACATCCCCCTCCCCCCTCCCCTTCCTTATGGGTGTTCCCCTCCCCATCCTCCCCCCATTGCCGCCCTTCCCCCAACAATCTAGTTCACTGGGGGTTCAGTCTTAGCAAGACCTAGGGCTTCCCCTTCCACTGGTGCTCTTACTAGGATATTCATTGCTACCTATGAGGTCAGAGTCCAGGGTCAGTCCATGTATAGTCTTTAGGTAGTGGCTTAGTCCCTGGAAGCTCTGGTTGCTTGGCATTGTTGTACCTATGGGGTCTCCAGCCCCTTCAAGCTCTTCCAGTTCTTTCTCTGATTCCTTCAACGGGGGTCCTATTCTCAGTTCAGTGGTTTGCTGCTGGCATTTGCCTCTGTATTTGCTGTATTCTGGCTGTGTCTCTCAGGAGCGATCTACATTCGGCTCCTGTCTGCCTGCACTTCTTTGCTTCATCCATCTTGTCTAATTGGATGGCTGTATATGTATGGGCCACATGTGGGGCAGGCTCTGAATGGGTGTTCCTTCAGTCTCTGTTTTAATCTTTGCCTCTATTCCCTGCCAAGGGTATTCTTGTTCCCCTTTTAAAGAAGGAGTGAAGCATTCACATTTTGATCATCCGTCTTGAGTTTCATTTGTTCTAGGCATCTAGGGTAATTCAAGCATTTGGGCTAATAGCCACTTATCAATGAGTGCATACCATGTGTGTTTTTCTGTGATTGGGTTACCTCACTCAGGATGATAAAAAATGCCTATCTTCACCAAAGTGCTTCATACATTATTTCTTTCATACTGGGAACTTTATATTCATTATCTAATGTAATGTTTATAAAGTGTTCATGATCTAAATACTAACAATACTAAACTTTGACAAATGAGGAAGCTGTCAGAGTGAGATTGAGTTTCTGTACCAAGTTCTTCAACACAACTTACTCTAAGGGAGTCAGACACCCAGTTCTGACCCAGGACACGAGGTGACCACACAGATGCCTTCTGTTAATTAGAGAAAAACAGTAGTCACCTCCTTGGCAGGTGTTGTTTAATTCTCTACAGCTGACTGTGTTTCTTCCAAAGCTGTGACTTACAAATTTGGCTATTTAATGTGTAGCAAAGTCCATAGGCTTCTGCTCACCTTGGCTAACATAAGTGCATATTTTGAAATATATGAATGATATTTGTGCAGGAATATCACATGTTTCATTGCAATGAAACATACTTTTTCTAATTGGTCAGAAGAAGTTAACGAATGTACAGCAGGGTTTGCTCACTGTGGGGCATGTGTTTCCTCTGGCTGAATGACCTCTCTAGCAATTAGTTATCTGTTAGCACCTTCTAACATGGATGTCTGTGGAACTGGAAGGAAGCCTTACTCCATAAAGACAAAGCCTATTTTCCAGCCTGGGAGAAAAGGTGAGATGCTGTAAATAGGAGGACAGGTTCTTCTGGGGTTGATAGGAAGGGCGTAGGAGGAACAAACCCTTGTTGGGGTCCAGATGATTTACATTTCATTTCTCAAGCACAAATCCTGACTGAGATGTGGACCCATAACTGCAGGCATGAGAGAAGGCCTAGGCAGAATGTTCTCCGGGGCAATATAAGGCACAAGGACTAAGAAATAGAAAAGAACTCAGAGAAGGGGATAAAAGTATTGCTTCTAGGGAAGGGCTCAGATAAGAGGGTCAGGTAATCTTTGACCAAGCTCTGCTACAGGACTCTAAGCAATATGTAAGTACCACTGGGAAAAATGAAATTTGTGCAATTGGAAAGTCAACTCGGAGTCTGTGACTCTGTCTACTGTTATCCTCCTTTCCAGATCTCTCGTGACCAAGGCTGTGTTGACTGATGCAGATATCTCTTACTTCAGCAGAATCTAGGCTTCCTCCACAGGGATGAAAAAGTTGCCCTCCCACGAAAGAACTAACAGTTCACTTGGAGAGGGCTTCTGAGAGGCTGCGAAGGCTCTGATATAGTGGGGTTACTTTATCACAGCTTTAGCATATCCAGCCAACTCTTCCTTTTACCACTCCCTCTGCACCTGTCGATGTCTTCTGCCTCTATCACATTTAATTAATTGACTGCAAGTAAACTTTGCAGGACTGAGGAATTTCAATAATAAACATGATGGTTAATTTTGATTTAAAAATAGAGGAGAGATTTTTAAATGATCAAACACAGAGACCATAAAATCGTATGTGAGAATGCTGGCCACACGTTGCTAAAACAAGCAGAAAAGACATCTACCTCTGCAGACTGGAAGGCAAGGCTTCTATTTATCAGACAGGAAGGAAGCTCCTGTAAGGAGGAATTTTGAGAGTACTGTGGTTGAAATGCCTGAAAAGACTGGACGGCCACCGTGTGTGCCTCAGTGAACTAAGACAGAAAGCAGCAAGTGCCATCTGCTTCCCTGGCCACTGTCCCAGTACCATCCTTAGTTAGCCACACCTCGGTCTGAAATGAAGTTCAACACATATACACAGGCCCATCACAAGGTGATCATATGATGGGCTTTCAGAGGAGTGCCAAGTAATGTCTGCTGCCCACATGTAATTAGGAATCATGTCCCCTCTGAAAAGTGGTCCAGATTTGGCATATAATTACATAGGCATCTAATTGTGGCACCTGCTTCTCCCCCCCCCCCTTCTGTGTATTTCTCCACTAGAATGTTATTTCCTTAATTAAAGAGATGGTGTTTTGTTCATTTCATTAAACCTTATATATCTAGCAAATGCTTGAGTTTTAGTGGCCATGACATATAAACAGTGAACCAAGTACTACTATTGTACTTAGAGAAGGTTGTTGTTGTTGTTGTTTTGGGTTTTTGTTTTGTTTTGTTTTAATTTTGGGGAGAGAAGTTGCTAACTAAAATGCAGTTTGAAGAAAGATCAAATTGTAGCCCAGAGAGATGAAGCCCTCATGTTCTGAGTAATTGGGAAGCACAGAGAAGGCAAAGCAAAGAACGGAATGCAGACAGAGAAGACAGATATATAACTACCCCCACAATATCTAAAAATGTACACTTCTTCACAGTGTTATTAAACAAAAATGAGATCTATGTTGAAATTATAGTCCTGAATATCTCATGGGCATTGGGGCCCAAAATTTCCCTTGAGGCTCATTATTCACCAAGGTAAAGAGAGCTGTTCCTGCTAGCAAGCATTTCCTTAGTGTCTGTATATGGGATGGATCCCCAGATGGGGCAGTCTCTGGATGGCCCTTCCTTCAGTCTTTGCTCCACACTTTGTCTCCGTATTTCATCCCTTGAGTATTTTGTTCCCCCTTCTAAGAGGGACTGAAGCATCCACACTTTGGTCTTCCTTCTTCTTGAGCTTCATGCCAGAGAGGAGGAAAGGGAATAACATTTGAAATGTAAATAGAGAAAATATCAATTTAAAACAGAGTGATCTGTTCATGCAGACAGAGAAGTGGTAGAATTTCAATCTACCACTGCATTTTTTAAAATTTTTATTATATATTTCTTTACTTACATTTCAAACGTTATTCCCCTTCCCAGTTTCCTGTCCATAAGCCTTCATTCCCTCCCCTCCCCCTCCCCCATACAGGTATCCCTCTATATATCCCCCTTATTGCCCTCCCCCATGTTCCCCTGCACTGGGGGGTTCAACCTTGGCAGGACCAAGGGCTTCCCCTTCCACTGGTGCCCCAACAAGGATATTCTCTGCTACATATGCAGTTGGAGCCCTGGGTCAGTCCATGTACAGTCTTTCGATACTGCCACTGCATTTTAAATGGGAATCTTTTTCTATGTCACTTTATGAGTACTAGTCATTTAATTTTTAAAAATAAATTACCTATGCACGAGTAGTTAGGTAGCAGGAGATGGGCTAATAAGAGATGTTTTTAAGATTTGAAACGCCTTTTCTGAATTACAAATTTAAAAAACAGATTTTATAAAAAAGTATCCAAAGTTTGTCAGCGAAACCAAGAGATAAATTTAACAACAGCAACCAAAAACTATGATCCAATTAAAATATGACCTAATTACCTGAACAGATACATCTCAAAGGAGGAAATTCAAATGATCAGCCAGAGCATGAAAAATATTCTATGTAACTAGCCAAGATTTGGTGGTGCATAGCTATAATTCCAGAAGGAGGATCAGAAGTTCAAGGTCAGCTCAGCTCAGCTACACAGTAAGTTTGAGAGTAGCCTGACTTACATTAGACTGATTCTCACACTCTCTCCCTCCCTCCCTCTATCTCACGCTGCCTCTATACACCACAACAAGCATGAACACACATACACCCCCCCCACACACACACACATACACGTTCTGGCTTACTCAGGATGCTGAAGAAGAAGGATGACTTGAAATCAGGATTTAAAGAAAAGCCTGTGAAATGCAGTGAAATGTTTCAAAAAATGTGATTTACATGTGTTAATAAGTTTTTAAATTATCTCATTTGTATTTTTTCAAACCTCTGGCACAGTTTAATATACTTATGTCTTTGCTATGATTTTTCAATATATTTTCCCTAACACATGGATACAAACTCCAATTGATTTTAAACTGGCACAATTTAAAGATCCATAGTATGTGCATTTTAATTACTTGTTTATTTGGGCTCTTCTATTCTTTAAGTTATCTTCCACTTAAGTCATTCTAAATACTTTTACTTACCAGTCAAAGCAATACAAATATTTTTTTCTGTCATTTAACCATAATTTCTGACCCCTAAGAAGAGATTTATTATTTTATTCTTCTCTTATGTGGACTTTTGATGCCACATAACTATATACATACGTGTGTGTGTGTGTGTGTGTGTGTGTGTGTGTGTGTGTGTGTGTGGTATATGTGTGTGTATGTGTGTGGTATATGTGTGTGTATATGTGTGTGGTATATGTGTGTTACAAACATTCTAATACAGTTTTAGAGATTTTTGTCACTCTTATAATCTTTTTTCAAGTCTTTACAAATGATCTGTGAATAAAACTTCTCAAGCAAATAAATATGAGGATTACTATATACTCTTTGTTAGTACAGAAATTGATACAGTCAGGTACCATCTTAAAAATCTAACTTCTGCTTATCCCAAAATGCCTCATAAATAAAATGTAAACTATACTTCCAATTCTTTTTAAAAAATCCTTTGAAAATAATATGACAATACTCAGTTTTACTTTATCTCTACAATTTCTCATAAATTTACTGTATTAGCATATATATTTCCACTCTAATCTGGTCTTTCTAAGTTTGAGAACATTATAAAATTTAAATTAAATTTTCACTTTTATTTTTTGACATTTTATTCCTTTAACCCCTTGAATGAATAACTTTCTTGCAACTTTTTGAACTATACCTTGATACTCATGATAACCTTAAGTTCATAGTTTGCTCTATCTGGAAGAATTTTTCTACTGATCCATATTAAATCTTGAAAAGAGTCCCTGCAACTTCATCTGAATATTTAATTTTTACAAAACAGTCTAATTCAATTAACTAAAAGTAGAAATCAGCATATGGACTTTTTTGTACAAAGCTAATATAAACATTGATCTGATACAGATCCCATATCAACTCAAATAATTTCTTTCAACATTTTACCATTTTATTGATAGAAAACTATACATGTTTATGAGGTATAGTGTAATGGTTTGATAATTTATATATTGTTCACTGAATCATGTTATTCGTCATCTAAAATGTATCAGTTCTCTGTGATGAAAGCATTAAATTCCTCTAGCCCCCTTAGTTTGAAGCACACATATGCTATTGTTGACTACATAAAATAAAAAAAGGAGCTTATAGAACCAGAGAGAATATTGTTTTAAAATACATCATTAAATGCCATCTCGCACAGCAAATGTTAATTTTTCACGGACAGGATGTCATACCTAAATGTCATGTTTCGGCAGTGTTCACTCATTCTTGCAGCACTGTGACATTTGTCAGATAATGCTATTTCATTTTTCCTGGAATTTCTAGTCCATCTCAAGAATTTCTTTAGATTTCTTCATCAGTATTGTCCTTCTCAAGAATTAATTTAAAACATAAGCTCTAACTAAGCTGAGTATTTCTTCTGAAAAGATTTTATAAATATGAATAAATCATTCAATTAGGCAGGAGTATAAAACTATTACATAGGGGAAAATAAGGACTGGGGAGATTGCTCAGTGGTTAAAAGAGATTGCTGCTATTGAAGCGGACCTGGGTTCACCCACATGGGGGCTTAGAACCAAATACTCTCTTCTGGCCTCCACAGGCAGTTCGTACATGTGGTGCACAGACATGAGAACAAGCAAAACACCCATGCACTTAAAAGAAAAATAGGTTTTTTCCCTTACCCCTAAATAAGGTTTCAAAAACAAATTTCCAAACTTATTATCTTGAATTTGGGTCACCAATTTACTTCCATGCATTTGCTGGTCCATTTGCTGGTCTAGCAACATCCTTGGGGTCTAAAACATCCAGGATCTGAGCTACTTGGGAATCATAGTCCTACTGATGATTCTTTTACCCCTTCACTCGGTTTCTTCATTTGTAAGATACATGCCATGAAGGTCCTTGATTTCCTCGATATGATTAGTAAACTAAATCATTTAAATGACACTCTCAGCAAGTCTTCAATCAAACAGTAACTATTAAGACTTTCTAAAACAGCAGAGGCAACAGTACAAACATAGGCATTGCTCAGTTTCAGTAACACATTTGACAAAGGTTTCTATGATTCCTTGTGGACAAGACGAAATGCAAGCTGAAGGAGAGAACAATTATGTGGATCGATGCTGTTTGAACAACTGCAGCCCCAAAGTATTGACTAATGGATTCTTACCCGTGTGAAGGAGATAAACTGCAGGCATCTGCCCTTGGGCCTTTTCTGTTCAGTAGTTTTAACAATGAAGTTTGAGAATGCCATAAAAATACCTCTAATTTAAAAATGACCTGAAGTTCAGAAAAAAGAGCTGGCACATGAAATGGCAAGACTTATTATGGTCATATAATCTTCATAATAAATAGTTAAAAAGTTGAATGTAAGAGTAGGAAATCAACTAAAACCTAAACTAATGAAATATTTTTATGTAAAGGGGGGATTTGGACATGTCCCACATGAGAGTAAACATAAGAGAAACGAAATTATAGTGGAAGATAATCATAGATTATTTTTGTTTGAAACTTGAACTGACAATGACAAAGCAACCAAGATGTATGCTAAATACAATCAAAGATAGGTACTACAGAGCAATTGGCTTCTTGAGGAGTTTTGAAACAGGGACTATTTTTAAAACAATTAATCTAAAATAATTATTATAAATTAGGCTTTTCCAACGACATAATATTAACAAGATATATTAACATATCTAGGATCAAAATCCTAGCAATATATCAATGGTTCTTAAGTTGGCTCAACACTGGAGTCACATCTGAAACTACCTAAGAAGTTGATTTGTGATGAAGAACCAGTGAGACCCATACCAGTGCTGCAAAGCAGAGGGCAGATGGCAGTGTTTAATCAGTGCAAATTAGGCAGACTTCATTAACGTAATGAGAAGCAAGGTTCAAGTAGCAACCAGAATGCTAGGTCCATTGAGAGCTAAGGTAGTACACACAACACAATGTTCCAAGATAAAACAAATGAGCAGTCAACTAGGGAACCTCAATTTATACAACCAAAGGAAAGCAAGAACAAATATTCAGAACTGAGCATGGCTGCCCTAACAAGTTGTCATACATCTTTCTGCTTGAAAATTTAGGCCACTTTACATCTGAGACTCACTGGCTGAATGGAAACCCAAGTCTCACATAGAAAAGACCCTACAGCATCATGTCAAATTTGCATGATCACAGTTCTCCAAGTTTTACCACAAGGACCATTGTGGTTATACAGAATGGAAAATGCTCAGGCATTTTGAATAGCATAACAGATAAGGTTACGGCAGATCTTCCTGGTTGCTGCCGCCGCGGAGAGCTCTTAGGCAGCAACCCACGAGCAAACTTGAGCCTCGGGACCACAGGTAAGACCAACTTTTCTGCTCCAAGTGACATGCCTGGTGAACTCAGGACACACAGAGGCAAAATTCTCTAGGACCGGGCACTTCTGGTATTTAGCGGGTGGGGGGGGGGGAGTCCCAAACCAGTGGATCCCGGCCCGCAGCAGCTCTCTGCTCCCAAACCCAGTGGGAGAGAGACCTCACCCCCTGGTCAGGTGGGCACTCCTGAGGCTGCAGAGCGGAAGAGACCACCAACACTGCCCACCCCTGCTAACATCCCTGGCCCAAGAGGAAACGGTATACGGCCTCTGGGTCCCCGTAGAGGAGGGCCCAGGAGCAGCAGATCCACTGCATTTGAGACACCACCAGAACCGGAAGGGACTGACCAGATAAACAGTTCTCTGCACCCAAATCCCGTGGGAGGGAGAGCTAAACATTCAGAGAGGCAGACACGCCTGGGAAACCAGAAGAGACTGCACTCTGCACACATCTCTGACAACAGAGGAAAACACCAAACACCATCTGGAACCCTGGTGCACTGAAGCTCCCGGAAAGGGCAGCACAGATCTACCTGGTTGCTGCCACCGCAGAGAGCTCGTAGGCAGCCCCCCAAGAGCAAACTTGAGCCTCGGGACCACAGGTAAGACCAACTTTTCTGCTGCAAGCGACCTGCCTGGTGAACTCAAGACACAGGCCCACAGGAACAGCTGAAGACCTGTAGATAGGAAAAACTACACGCCTGAAAGCAGAACACTCTGTCCCCATAACTGGCTGAAAGAGAACAGGAAAACAGGTCTACAGCACTCCTGACACACAGGCTTATAGGACAGTCTAGCCACTGTCAGAAATAGCAGAACAAAGTAACACTAGAGATAATCTGATGGCGAGAGGCAAGCGCAGGAACCCAAGCAACAGAAACCAAGACTACATGGCATCATCAGAGCCCAATTCTCCCAAAAGCAAACAAAGAATATCCAAACACACCAGAAAAAGCAAGTTTCAAAATCATATTTGATCATGATGCTGGAGGACTTCAAGAAAGACGTGAAGAACTCCCTTAGAGAACAAGTAGAAGTCTACAGAGTGGAATCACAAAAATCCCTGAAAGAATTCCAGGAAAACATAAATAAACAAGTAGAAGCCCATAGAGAGGAGTCACAAAAATCCCTGAAAGAATTCCAGGAAAACACAATCAAACAGTTGAAGGAATTAAAAATGGAAATAGAAGCAATCAAGAAAGAACACATGGAAACAACCCTGGATATAGAAAACCAAAAGAAGAGACAAGGAACTATAGATATGAGCTTCACCAACAGAATATAAGAGATGGAAGAGAGAATCTCAGGAGCAGAAGATTCCATAGAAATCATTGACTCAACTGTCAAAGATAACGTAAAGCGAAAAAAGCTACTGGTCCAAAACATACAGGAAATCCAGTACTCAATGAGAAGATCAAACCTAAGGATAATAGGTATAGAAGAGAGTGAAGACTCCCAGCTCAAAGGACCAGTAAATATCTTCAACAAAATCATAGAAGAAAACTTCCCTTACCTAAAAAAAAGAGATACCCATAGGCATACAAGAAGCCTACAGAACTCCAAATAGATTGGACCAGAAAAGAAACACCTCCCGTCACATAATAGTGAAAACACCAAATGCACAAAATAAAGAAAGAATATTAAAAGCAGTAAGGGAAAAAGGTCAAGTAACATATAAAGGCAGACCTATCAGAATCACACCAGACTTTTCGCCAGAAACTATGAAAGCCAGAAGATCCTGGACAGATGTCATACAGACCCTAAGAGAACACAAATGCCAGCCCAGGTTACTGTATCCTGCAAAACTCTCAATAAACATAGATGGAGAAACCAAGATATTCCATGACAAACCCAAATTTATACAATATCTTTCTACAAATCCAGCACTACAAAGGATAATAAATGGTAAAGCCCAACATAAGGAGGCAAGCTATACCGTAAAAGAAGCAAGAATCTAATTGTCTTGGGAACAAAACAAAGAGAATAAAATCACACAAACATAACCTCATATCCAAATATGAATATAACAGGAAGCAATAATCACTATTCCTTAATATCTCTCAACATCAATGGCCTCAACTCCCCAATAAAAAGACATAGATAAACAAACTGGATACACAATGAGGACCCTACATTCTGCTGCCTACAAGAAACACACCTCAGAGACAAAGACAGATACTACCTCAGAGTGAAAGGCTGGAAAACAACTTTCCAAGCAAATGATCAGAAGAAGAAAGCTGGAGTAGCCATTCTAATATCAAATAAAATCAATTTTCAACTAAAATTCATCAAAAAAGATAAGGAAGGACATTTCATATTCATCAAAGGAAAAATCCACCAAGATGAACTCTCAATCCTAAATATCTATGCCCCAAATACAAGGGCACCTACATACGTAAAAGAAACCTTACTAAAGCTCAAAACACACATTGCACCTCACATAATAGTAGTAGGAGATTTCAACACCCCACTCTCATCAATGGACAGATCATGGAAACAGAAATTAAACAAAGATGTAGACAGACTGAGAGAAGTCATGAGCCAAATGCACTTAACAGATATTTATAGAACATTCTATCCTAAAGCAAAAGGATATACTTTCTTCTCATCTCCTCATGGTACTTTCTCCAAAATTGACCATATAATTGGTCAAAAAACGGGCCTCAACAGGTACAGAAAGATAGAAATAATCCCATGCATGCTATCAGACCACCATGGCCTAAAACTGGTCTTCAACAACAATAAGGGAAGAAAGCCCACATATACGTGGAAAAAGAACAATGCTCTACTCAATGATAACCTGGTCAAGGAAGAAATAAAGAAAGAAATTAAAGACTTTTTAGAATTTAATGAAAATGAAGGTACAACATACCCAAACTTATGGGACACAATGAAAGCTGTGCTAAGAGGAAAACTCATAGTGCTGAGTGCCTGCAGAAAGAAACAGGAAAGAGCATATGCCAGCAGCTTGACAGCACACCTAAAAGCTCTAGAACAAAAAGAAGCAAATACACCCAGGAGGAGTAGAAGGCAGGAAATAATCAAACTCAGAGCTGAAATCAACCAAGTAGAAACAAAAAGGACTATAGAAAGAATCATCAGAACCAAAAGTTGGTTCTTTGAGAAAATCAACAAGCTAGATAAACCCTTAGCCAGACTAACGAGAGGACACAGAGACTGTGTCCAAATTAACAAAATCAGAAATGAAAAGGGAGAAAGAACTACAGATTCAGAGGAAATTCAAAAAATCATCAGATCTTACTATAAAAGCCTATATTCAACAAAACTTGAAAATCTGCAGGAAATGGACAATTTCCTAGACAGATACCAGGTACCAAAGTTAAATCAGGAACAGACAAACCAGTTAAACACCCCATAACTCCTAAGGAAATAGAAGCAGTCATTAAAGGTCTCCCAACCAAAAAGAGCCCAGGTCCTGACGGGTTTGGTGCAGAATTCTATCAGACCTTCATAGAAGACCTCATACCAGTATTATCCAAACTATTCCACAAAATTGAAACAGATGGAGCACTACTGAATTCCTTCTATGAAGCCACAATTACTCTTATACCTAAACCTCACAAAGACCCAACAAAGAAAGAGAACTTCAGACCAATTTCCCTTATGAATATCGACAGAAAAATACTCAATAAAATTCTGGCAAACCGAATCCAAGAGCACATCAAAACAATCATCCACCATGATCAAGTAGGCTTCATCCCAGGCATGCAGGGATGGTTTAATATACGGAAAACCATCAACGTGATCCATTATATAAACAAACTGAAAGAACAAAACCACATGATCATTTCATTAGATGCTGAGAAAGCATTTGACAAAATTCAACACCCCTTCACAATAAAAGTCCTGCAAAGAATTGGAATTCAAGGCCCATACCTAAACATAGTAAAAGCCATATAGAGCAAACCAGTTGCCTACACTAAACTAAATGGAGAAAAACTTGAAGCAATCCCACTAAAATCAGGGACTAGACAAGGCTGCCCACTCTCTCCCTACTTATTCAATATAGTTCTTGAAGTTCTAGCCAGAGCAATCAGACAACAAAAGGAGGTCAAGGGGATACAGATCGGAAAAGAAGAAGTCAAAATATCACTATTTGCAGATGATATGATAGTATATTTAAGTGATCCCAAAAGTTCCACCAGAGAACTACTAAAGCTGATAAACAACTTCAGCAAAGTGGCTGGGTATAAAATTAACTCAAATAAATCAGTAGCCTTCCTCTACACAAAAAGAGAAACAAGCCGAGAAAGAAATTAGGGAAACGACACCCTTCATAATAGATCCAAATAATATAAAGTACCTCGGTGTGACTTTAACCAAGCAAGTAAAAGATCTGTACAATAAGAACTTCAAGACTCTGAAGAAAGAAATTGAAGAAGACCTCAGAAGATGGAAAGATCTCCCATGCTCATGGATTGGCAGGATTAATATAGTAAAAATGGCCATTCTACCAAAAGCGAGCTACAGATTCAATTCTATCCCCATCAAAATACCAATCCAGTTCTTCAAAGAGTTAGACAGAACAATTTGCAAATTCATCTGGAATAACAAAAAACCCAGGATAGCTAAAACTATCCTCAACAATAAAAGGACTTCAGGGGGAATCACTATCCCTGAACTCAAGCAGTATTACAGAGCAATAGTGATAAAAACTGCATGGTATTGGTACAGAGACAGACAGATAGACCAATGGAACAGAACTGAAGACCCAGAAATGAACCCACACACCTATGGTCACTTGATTTTTGACAAAGGAGCCAAAACCATGAAATGGAAAAAAGACGGCATTTTCAGCAAATGGTGCTGGTTCAACTGGAGGTCAACATGTAGAAGAATGCAGATCGATCCATGCTTATCACCCTGTACAATGCTTAAGTCCAAGTGGACAAAGGACCTCCAAATCAAACCAGATACACTCAAACTAATAGAAGAAAAACTAGGGAAGCATCTGGAACACATGGGCACTGGAAAAAATTTCCTGAACAAAACACCAATGGCTTATGCTCTAAGATCAAGAATCGACAAATGGGATCTCATAAAGCTGCAAAGCTTCTGTAAGGCAAAGGACACTGTGGTTAGGACAAAATGGCAACCAACAGATTGGGAAAAGATCTTTACCAATCCTACAACAGATAGAGGCCTTATATCCAAAATATACAAAGAACTCAAGAAGTTAGACCGCAGGGAGACAAATAACCCTATTAAAAAATGGGGTTCAGAGCTAAACAAAGAATTCACAGCTGAGGAATGCCGAATGGCTGAGAAACACCTAAAGAAATGTTCAACATCTTTAGTCATAAGGGAAATGCAAATCAAAACAACCCTGAGATTTCACCTCACACCAGTGAGAATGGCTAAGATCAAAAACTCAGGTGACAGCAGATGCTGGCGAGGATGCGGAGAAAGAGGAACATTTCTCCATTGTTGGTGGGATTGCAGACTGGTACAACCATTCTGGAAATCAGTCTGGAGGTTCCTCAGAAAATTGGACATTAAACTGCCTGAGGATCTAGCTATACTTCTCTTGGGCATATACCCACAAGATGCCCCAACATATAAAAAAGACACGTGCTCCACTATGTTCATTGCAGCCTTATTTATAATAGCCAGAAGCTGGAAAGAAGCCAGATGCCCTTCAACAGAGGAATGAATACAGAAAATGTTGTACATCTACACAATGGAATATTACTCAGCTATCAAAAACTATGACTTTATGAAATGCATAGGCAAATGGTTGGAACTGGAAAATATCATCCTGAGTGAGGTAACCCAATCACAGAAAAACACACATGGTATGCACTCATTGATAAGTGGCTATTAACCCAAATGCTTGAATTACCCTAGATGCCTAGAACAAATGAAACTCAAGACGGATGATCAAAATGTGAATGCTTCACTCCTTCTTTAAAAGGGGAACAAGAATACCCTTGGCAGGGGATAGAGAGGCAAAGATTAAAACAGAGACAGAAGGAACACCCATTCAGAGCCTGCCCCACATGTGGCCCATACATATACAGCCATCCAATTAGACAAGATGGATGAAGCAAAGAAGTGCAGGCTGACAGGAGCCGAATGTAGATCGCTCCTGAGAGACACAGCCAGAATACAGCAAACGCAGAGGCGAATGCCAGCAGCAAACCACTGAACTGAGAATAGGACTCCCATTGAAGGAATCAGAGAAAGAACTGGAAGAGCTTGAAGGGGCTGGAGACCCCATAGGTACAACAATGCCAACCAACCAGAGCTTCCAGGGACTAAGCCACTACCCAAAGACTATACATGGACTGACCCTGGACTCTGACCTCATAGGTAGCAATGAATATCCTAGTAAGAGCACCAGTGGAAGGGGAAGCCCTGGGTCCTGCTAAGACTGAACCCCCAGTGAACTAGATTGTTGAGGGGAGGGCAGCAATGGGGGGAGGATGGGGAGGGGAACACCCATAAGGAAGGGGAGGGGGAGGGGTTAGAGGGATGTTGGCCCGGAAACCAGGAAGGGGAATAACACTTGAAATGTAAATAAGAAATACTCAAGTTAATAAAAAAATAAATAAATGTACAAAATCAAAAATAAAAAAAAGAGATAAGGTTACTGGATGAATACTGCTACTGTGGCTGTCTAATTAGAAAGTATGGAAAGCGAGAAGAAGAAAGGCATTGCACAGGAAGCAAGTGAAACCCTACCATGTAACCAAATGTGTGGCCATCCTTTTCTGACACCCAGTGATATTATTCGAATAGGAAGACTTCAGAGATAGCCAAAGCTCTATGCCTGCTTCTTACTTGAGGGGTAGTAACTATTATCACCAGGACTCTCAAGTGAACTCTTAAGCTCTATCCCCAGGCCACAAAACTGAATAAGATACAGAATTGTATCTCAGAAGAAGTGGCAGAAGCAAATGATACGTGTTAGGATCTGAATACAGGGACTGTGCCTCATGGTGACTTTAATTCACCTGTCTTTGCTGTGATAATAACTAAGTGAACCCCAGAAAATAACAATATACTCTGAAAATAAATCATACCTTCAAACTGCTATGTAGATTTGTGACAGGCTCACAAGAGCCAAGCAACACAGCCTCAGGAATAGACTGCAGTTCACTGCTTCCCCATGTAGTGTACTTTCTAAAATTATTAGAAAAGAGAAGCATGTTCTCATTTAATAGAAGAAACAATGGTATATATTAAGAATTCTCCCCCAAAGTTATGGTATCATTCCTGTCTTCCACATATAAATAGTTCAAATTTTCTTGGACCATCTATTCAGACATCCTGAAAAATACACTATCCTGCTTTAATCATGACAGTATTGTAATAAGAGGGGAAAAGAAAATTTAAAAATTTAAAAACCCTGGTCAAAAATGCACCCTATGTGATAAAACTTAAATTCTATAAAATTCAGATACACACCTCATTAGTGATTGTGTGTAATGTGTGCATGCATGTTTGTGTTCCCAAGATCAGGAGCATATTGCAGCAGCATCTACCTGAGTAAAGTTGATTATTCCATATGATATATCTCAGTATGAAAGGTCAGTGTTACTGGACTCTAGAGGAAATAGAACTTCCCTTGGGAATATGATTCCAACATATTTACTAAATGGCATGTAAGAAATACTATCAGTTTTCAATGAGCCACAAAGTGAGGAGGTATTCAGCTACAGAGTATAGTACAAGGAGCTAGCCCTCCTAGATGGACTAACAGAGTCTTTGACACTAGAATTTCCAAGGAAACAAAATTTTCCTCAGTAGAATTTGTCCTAATAGGAGACCCATGATCAAAACTTCTAACACTCAGGATTAGAACAGTTGAACCTGTGGACCAAAGAATCACCATTGCATGAATGGGCCCTAGTGGAAAGAGAGAAAGACAGCACACACCAGAACTCCATTGTTATTTATTGTTTGGTCTATCAAGCCACCATAAAATGAAGATGACATATATAGGACTTACAGAAAATAGAACATAAAACTCTCCACAGTATCATTATATCATTGGTTTATCTTCCTCAGCACACAACTGAAGAGGAAAAAGAGTAAAGTTGGTATTGTGTTCATAAAAAGATAAAGAGAGAAGGTAATGCTTGGTGAATGTGTAGTCAGGAATGGGGGAAGGGGCTTATGGTCTCTGTGGGCCCATGCTGAGGCATCCCTTCCCCCTGAGGGACCAGCCACAGTACTATGTAGTACAGAATAGAGTTTATTCAGGGCATGGGGAAGAGGAATTGAGAGAGTAGTAGAGACAGAGAAAGGCAGAGAGACACAGAGAGAGAGAGAGAGAGAGAGAGAGAGAGAGAGAGGAGTAGAGGCCAGCCATGAGCACACGGAGAGAGGGACATGAAATGGAGAGGGGGGGGGGAAGGGGCAAGACGACAGACTACAGACTGGGAGCAAGAAGTTGCCAAGCAACTGTGGGATAGAGCTTAGACAAAATGCTAACAGTTAGTACATGATTCTTCACCACCATATATGACAGATAGCAAAAACCACTTACTACTCCATTATAATCCTACTCAGTGTTATTCTTAAAAGAAGAAGCATGGATAACTCAACTAATATGCAGTGCTTTAGCAGTGCGTCTGGGAATCATTAGTGTTTTGTATGTGAAATAACCAGAAATAAGAATAAATACTGATTTCAGGACAATGGAGAAGAGCTTGGGTTACTGACCATGGACCTGTGAAGAAACAGTGACAGCCTGAGTGAATAAACAATAAAGTATGAAGACATGAATTTCATATACCATTACCTGTCACAGGGCATCCACCAGAAGAGGCTCTAATAACTAGTAGACCATAGCTCAACCATTCACAGTCAGTCAACCTGTGTCGTCTTCCAACCTCATGCTATCATGGTAAAATGGTAAATGAAACATTCATTAGAACAGAGGAGCAGAATTTATTCACATACCCACTGACATATGTTTCCTGTCACTGTTGCTATAAAATGATCTGCCTGCCATCTGAACATGGCAGCACATTTTATTCTAGATGGAATCAAAACTTTTGAATCAGTACCAGTGTTTGAAAATAAAGAGGTTTTTGACATTACATCACATCTAACATTACAGCCCATTAAATAACATACTTATTGAACGAGAAGGTGAACAGCAAGCACACAGATCTGGTATGTAGTTGTGTGGGAACACATTACACCAGCGAATCGAGTGATGGAATGACCATTTAAACGCACGGGCAAGGCCAGCCAAGGAAGAAACTTTGCACATCTTAAAATGCATTTTGCATACTAAATCCATTACTTTGTTATTGCTTTCTGCTGATTTGGTTTGTTTTCATTTAAATTACTAGGCTCCAAGGTATAGAAGTGGGTGACAGCTCCCTTATCCTCAGTCTCGGTGGCCACTTGGGATGTTTAGAATTCTTTTTGTCTGGACTCTATGTTAGACGTGAAAATCTAAGGGTGTGATATCTTCTTTCTCTCCTTGTTCAAAACTTGAAATGCTCCCTGGGCTCACTGTAATAGGGGTGGGCGCAGATGCTTAATTTCTCTAATAGAAAAGTTGTTTTCCCTTAGACACTTAGTAATAGAAAGCCTGGACTCTTTCTTAAGACCTTATCGCCCTGGACTTACACTGTTTGCCTATGAGCTTACATACAAACAACCACACTGTGGTATGAATATCATCTCTCTGAATTATATTTGTCTGTTTATTTTTTACCTCTCCAGGTTGAAAGAGAAACCACTTGGTTATAGAGATAGTATATTCTGGATGGATGCATTATACACGTTATTTTGTGCACTGTAAATGTTTCTTTTATTTCCTCAGATGAAGGAGTGGCATGAGAACTGTACACGTGCTGGGCAAATACATGGCTTGGGCTAGGCCCAGAGTGTTTCTTTCTCTGTTCTAACTATCCCTAAGCCTATGCCTGGAAGCTTCTAGCCTCAGAATGCTAATCTTCCAAGATGACCGACTCAATCTAGCTTCTCTTGTCTTCTGCTACAATTGCTCTGCTTGGCTTCATACTAACTTTGGCAATGTATCCTAATCTTCTGGCTCCTTCTCATTCGGTCTTCACCTGTGTCTAGCTTGTCTCTGTACAACTGTCCCCGTAATACTGCTATTTCTCTCTCTCTCTCTCTCTCTCTCTCTCTCTCTCTCTCTCTCTCTCTCTCTCTCTCTCTCTCTCTCTCCTATGTAACCTCTCTTTCCTGTGCTATCTATTTTTCCTGTGCGTTGGGCATATACTCTCTCTAATTTATTCTGTCAAATGTTTCTTTCATTCATCACTTTGTCTGCCCGGGAATTAGACTTCATTTCCAATCATGGCTGCTTCCCTCTACAAACCATCCTTGTCCTTCATTGTTAGGAATTAAAGGTGTGAGCTAAAGATGGGTCTGTATTCTAGCCAAATCATATTGTAATCCATGGCATGTCTGTATTCTGGCCAGAATATATATTTGGACAGCCTTTAGATACGATCTCTTGTCTTAGCAGCCATGTTGCAAGATTAAAATTCTTCTGTAGCACCTATTACTAGAATTAATTTGTTATCACTCTGAGAATAAAACCAAGATGATCATGGTATTCAGGGAGGCGAGAATTATTTAGACGTAAAGTTTCAGAAGTTTTAGGAAATGCTGCCTTTGGCACATGGCACAAAGGTACATGATGGTGGAAAACGCACACTGGAATAAACTCTTCTCCCTTCAGTGGATAGGAAACAGAGAGAGAAAGAAGGGTTGCAGTCCTACAGCCTCACAACAAAGCCAGAGACTGATGACTCAGCCTCCTACTTCCTGGGCCCTAGCTCCCAGAGTGTCAGGAGACAACAGCTACCAAGGGAGGAGGGCAATCAGTAGACCTACTCAGCCCTGATGCCCCATGAATCACAGCAAAGAACAGCCTGGAAAGATATTCCTTAAGATACAGCAGTGGAACTTATATCCTGAGGATAACAAATTCCCACCTCATAGAACTAATGGTGTGCTCAAATAGGAAGGCATTTGTGTCTGTTACTGTAACTTAGCCAACTTCCCATGGCTGGTAAAGCCATAGAACCTAGAGAACCTAATACAACCACTTTTCTAAACCAGTATCACTTCCAATTACATTCCAAATACTTATCATTTATGTCAACAAGTAAACATAATTTAGCTCCTCATCAAATAATCTTCTTTTACAAGCCTATGAAACCATAACAGACTCAAATGCAGAGGACAGTGGGCTGTCAGGTGCCCATCCCCAGTTGATCATCTGCAATGGACTCCCTATACCTAAAACTCAAAGAGTATCGTGGGAGAGGATGGAAGTGCAGTAAGAGTCAGAAGACTAAGACATTAAGACATTGGAAACAGATAATAAATAATTTATGAAGAGAGAGACAGAGACAGAGACAGAGAAAACACAAAATGAAGGGAGGTATGAAAGAGGAAGTGGTTCTTGGAGGACTTGGGGGAAGAAGTGGAGGGGAATATAATCGAAACACATAGTATGAAATTCTGTACAAACTAATCAAATAACATATTGTTTGAAGATATTGAACTGTTTTAAAATTGTCCAAACCAAAATACATTAGAATGTGGGTGGTGGAGACCTCGATTTATAATAAAAAGTGACTAGTTAGGCAAATGTTTATCTATTACAAAACAGAACACTCAGAAACTATGTAAATCATGTTTCTCAAGAAGCATAAGAAATGACTGTTAGACTCATTAGCGAGTTATTTGTAAGCAAGATACTATTAAACAAAAGAAGTTATTCCCCAGTGGGGAAGAGGGGATGATAATAATGTCCACCTCTACATTACTGAGTTAAAGGAAATATATCCTCATTAAAACACAATTTTAAAACACCTAAAACAATAAAGTTTGTTTTGTACTCTTAAACTTGAGTTCCTTATCAGTTTACAAAGAAAAAAAAATTCTTCCCACAGTATTTCTTCTACTATACAATAATGTGACCATATCTTAAGTGTGATCAACACTTCTGTACATATTGTTGCATCTTGAGTGGCAAGAAGAGAATAAAGCAAGAGGGAAAAAATATCACCGAATATTAGTGCAAATAGCACTCAGATAGATTACCCATCATCCCTTGTTTCACTTGTTCTATGTAGCCTGCAATTTCATTATCATTGCATTTCCTGTTTGAAAAAAAATGAATGGAAATTTTGAGAACAAGTCAACAGGTGTGAAACCACTCTCAGATGTCTAATGTTTTCTGAAGCATATCAAATAGATGCTGTCTTCAGGAACCAGACGTTTACCAAGGCAGACAAGCTCTTCAACTTCCTCTCAAGCAGTGCTTGGTAGACATTAAGATCTGAATCCTTTGCAGAAAAAGTGAAGGCAGATAAAGGTTGCCTTTATTCAATATGCTAAAATCATATTCTCAACGTTTATGCTTGGATTCAGGATATAAAATGAAAAAAGCTATTTCTCATCACACAGGTCCAATTCCATTTCAAAAGATGTCATTACAACAAACATCTTTATACCATAAAAATTTCCAAGCCTGAAATCTTGCTCATTTGTAATAATTTCCGGGGAAAAGAAATCTCAATTATTATGCCAATAAAATATGAAATCCATTAAGGATAAAGTAGAGCCAGAACTTTGTATGTTGTTACCGTGAGCATTCACAGTATGTGGGGTGTGTGCTATGTGGAAGGAGATATCGGACATGCATTCCTCATCCACATTCATGAAGAGCTATTAGTGGCAGCACATCTGTGAATATGAAATATAGAATATTAATCATCCTCAACACAATGATTTACTATTTGAATCCATTTTAAACCTTCTCTAGAATAACAAATTTAGTAAATAGCATTCCAGTTTCTGAACAAAGACAACATCTGCAAAAAGATTCTATCAAAAGAAAAGTCATTTTCACGTTGCTTTATGTTTTGTCCTTGCTTGGGCCCTGCCTCCATGGCCTCTTAATCTCGATTACTGTCACTTAGAGAACATTTTGGTTGGTAACCTCAGAGATAGCAATCCATCTTCCAAGCCTCCCTACCTGTTCCTGTCCCAGGTTGGTGTCATCAGAATATGGCCATTTGGAAGGTAGAGGCATTATTTTGAAGCCACTTTTCAGCATTATTAAAGGGGTCTTTTCTGTCTCTGAAGAATGTAAACATTATCAGCCTGCACCTGGGACCTGTCTGAATGCTATGAGCTGTTTCTTCTGAGATAAAGTCCATATACCCCTCAAATGTAAGAGGTGCATATGTTTTGCATTGTAAAACAAAACAACAATAAAAGACTTCGTGTCACTACAAGCGTAATCCAACTTGTCATTTAATTATAGCATGATTAGTTCCCCACCCGGGGCTTTAGTAAGTATTTTATCCTTGCTTCCGATTCTCCAGGTTGCTGCCAACATTTCCCGGGCTGCTGATTAGGAAGCTCATATGAACATTAGCCCGTCTTACCTCTACTAATGGTAGCATCCGAGCCTCTGCACTCGAAGGTGTTGCACAGCTGTGTGCTACTGTTTTCCCTCTTGCTTAACTGCTGAGAAAGTTATTAGACCTTGTAGATAATTCAAACTTCACTGCTCTAAAGTTTGGTTAAGGCCAGCTTTTATTTGTAGAATCGTTAGTTATTTCTTAGGGTTCTAAGAAAGGTTAGAAGATGAATAAAAACCAAAACAGAGTAAATAGTCTCTATCCACATGGAAGTTGTATGTTCATGAGGTTTATGAATGGGAAGAATACCTGTTTGGAGAGAAAAGCAATGTTAAAGTCTACTATGCTTTCACAGTAAAGCACAGTGGAGAGTTTAGGTAAGGCCCTTAAACGCTAGGAAACCATTCCTACCCACCTACCAATGTTCTCTGTATCTGAGTAATTATGCCAAGATACTATATACACAGAGTTCCCACTTCTGAACACATAGCAAATATTACTAATATAAGGCAATACAATTCAAATAGTGAATTGAATGCTAAAAGTGGTAGTTACAGTTTACCATAAACAACATATGTTGGAAATTTTGCTAAGGGCTTTGCTTATATTTCATCACCAGAAGAAACTGCCAAGTCAGGTACTACAATCATTGTTTTCTATAGAGAACCACTTGAGAGAAACTTAGTAAGTATTCTAAGGTCCATTTGGTAGTGAATTCATGAGCTGTGACTTACGTCCAAGTTTTTCTGACACCAGATGTAAAAGTAACTTTTATTTGCCTGAAGTAATTGTTGTCTCAGAGGTTTACTGCCTCTGTCTGCTAACCTGGGTCTAGTCTTGAAATGTTCTAACCACTGTACAATCTAATCCAGGACTAGAATGTTTTCAGCTTCTAAGACTTACTAATGAATAAGATCACCAATTCTAGTTCTTTCCTAGCTCTGGCTTCTTCTCATTCTCTGGATCATTCTATCTTTACCTGTGTCTAGCTTGTTGTCTCTTCAACCGGCCTCTGTAAAGGTCTCCTGGTAAAACTGTCTCCTATCTTAGTCTTGTCTCACTTTGCTCTGTGTTTTATGACAGATGGACATACCCTATTCTGTCAAATTTCTCTCTGATTCATCACTTTGTCTGCCACTCAATTAGACATCACTTTCAAACATAGGTACCTCCTTCTACAGACTAACTCTATCTTCACTGTGTGGGGTTAAAGGTGTGAACTAAAGGCATGTCTGTATTCCAGTCAGAGGGATTAAAGGCATGTGCTAAGGGCTGAACCACATCACAACTGGAAACACTAAAAACATTTTTTTCAGTAAATAACATAATCTCAGGGTTCACAGTGTGATCGAATACCCTGCAACAATCAGAAACTTGTGTGAGAGTGTGCAGCCATGTTTTGTGTGTTTCTGTCATCTCTTCAACATCTCCTTTAGTTCCTTCTCTCCAGCCTGCCTTCAACCCCTCTTTTCCTCATTTTTTTTCTTTTGATGCTACATGTTCTTTTAAGCCATGTATTAAAGAGCACTTGGTACAAAAGAAGGTATTTATGATGGGGTTAGATTCTGAACAAGTCATTGTAAGTTGAAGTTGTAGTAACTGAGTTATAGAAGAGGTCTACACCTCATTTCCCATCATAGCTGGGCAACACTGCTTGCTTGGTGTGTATTTCCACATAATCATATGGCTCACGGTTGTCATTCACTGTTGCTGCCACACACCTCCAGAGAATATGTAAATACATACTGCTAATTCAGAAAAAAGATCAAGATTAAATTTCAAAATATGATTTTCATGTCTGCAGCTTTTATACTACTGGGAAATCAAAAATGTCAGTCATTATGTCATGGATTAGGAACCACCTGTATATACATTATTAAATATCCAAGCTCACCATAACACTTAGGCAACAAAAAGTTCCCCATACAATTAAAATCCCCCAGTATCCTTCTCTATAGCCTCTTCTTCCCCTTCTCAGCAATATTTAATATTTAATATTAAGAGGTAGTCTCAACCTCTGAATATTTATGAATACCATCTTTTTCATATTTTACTAGTTGAGAATTGTGCACAATGAATTTTGAAAATATTCTCAAATAATACAAAATATTGTTTTGTATTTGTTTACTTTCTATAAATGAAATAGGTAATTTGTAAATGTATTTTTCACTCATGGATTTGGAGGCTTTATCAATATTTGTGCATTTAGGTCTTATCTATACTTGATTTATGCATAATATCTAATTACATGAATATCCCCAAAGCTACATATTCTTCTGTTTATGGACATACAGATAGTTTCTCCTTTCTGTATTATAAATAATGGTAATCAAAACATTCTAGTACCTATTTTGTCATAATCACAAATTTGCCAAAATATGGCATGAACACATGACCTCCTTTTCTGTGCTAACCAGGCTGCTCTCCAAGGCACTGAACTAATTTATACTTTAGGGAGTGCATAAGAATTTCAATTGATTCCCATGTTTGTAGCACATATTAGTCTTCCAGTTAAATATTTATCAATTATTAGCATGATGAGCAAGCAATAGCATTGCATTAATTTTCTTTGGGAAATACAAACACATATCTATACTGGTGCTTTGGGAAAGCACCATTAAAAGTCAAAAATAATGACTTCACCCCAGTCCATCTGGGTGAATCAATGAGTTAAGTGGAGTTACTTACAGGAGCCTATGTGAAAGGCTATGACCAGGAACTTCAGTGACCCAAGATATGAAATTCTTCCCTCAGCGTCTTCTCCTTCAGGTCACATGCTCTCTGCATACATTTGAGCACTTCTGAAGACCTTGTTTAGCTGAAGCAGATTGAAAAAATCTGAAGAGGATGTGCGAGGGAGCTCTTGGGATCTGAAGAATGTGAGGTTCACATGACTCTCCTGAATTCCCCCTTCCTATGAGAGAATGTCAACACACTAGACCTGGACTTCACTGAGGGTCTCTTGAGGGTAAACTTAGCTGTTCTGATTGAGAAGGCAATGGCTCTTAGGCTCAGCAGACAGCATTTCACAGAGATAATATTGTATCTCCCCATCTATTAGTGAAGATGAACTAATAATTTCCTTCATTTCTGTTTTCAGTGCTATAAATGTATTACTTTTGTTTGGTTGCTGGTTTCCACCACTGTACTATGTAGACCAACTTTAAGGCAATTACTTCTTCCCATCCACCATCCCTCTCTAGCAGGGGATGTACTCTCCATTTTTAAATTTGATTGTTTGTGGTAGGACACATCTGGCACACAGCTTTATGTTGGGCAGCCTATGGCTTCTTGGACAAGTATTATCCCTCAAGTAGACATGGTGGATGGCTACAGCAATTCATGTCTCCTGTTCAGCCACACAATCACGAAAATAACAATGAACTTTCTGCAGTGTTCTAGATCATCAGTGCTCTTAGATTATTGCGTTTCAGGTTCTCTACTTGCTATCCTGTCTATAAAGTAACTAGCTGTGAAGTGCATATAGAAATGACCACAGGCTAAAGTGTTTTGACTACATTTATGACAGGTTAAACTGGCATATGATGTTTAATAGGCCAGATATAGTAAATCAATTTTGACTTCTGATATTTTCAACCCGCAATGTTTGTACTGGAGCAGGACCCCTTACTAATTAGAGGAGACTTTCAAGGTCAAGTGGCCTCAGAGTAATCTATTAGTTTATCCTTTCCGCACTGATCTGGTAGTTGCCTACTTTCCCATTTTCTCAGACTTTTTTTCCTTTTAATAAGCACAGATATACAGTTTTTAAAATTGTATGTTGCATTTTTTCTTTACATGTTTAATGTCTTGTAGTGAAAGGATTTTTAACCTGTGTTGCTGAGTTAATATATCTAGTTCTATTTTCAGAAATCTGCACATATAAGAGAAACTAAGTTTATAGAGGAAAATATGGGCTTTTGGACCTGAGGATAAGAGAGAAACCTAGCCATCTGACAGAATTTTAAATAACCAGAATAAGAATAAATTCAATTATAAATTAATAAAGAATATTTTATTTTAAATTTAAGAAAAACATCAAAGCAAATTAGAGATAATTTATTTCTATTTTGAATTCAAGAAATTATTTCCAAAAGAAAATAAACTGTATATATCTATAGGGAAAATTTTTTCCAAGCAAAATTTATAAACATTCAACATGTTGCCACCATTAAAGACAACAATCATCTTCCTTGTTTACAGGAGCAACAGCAACTGTATATAATTTTCTTAGTGAAAAACTATTTTTCCATCAAACAAGCTTTAATCTCAATAAGCAGACAAGATGAAATCTGTTGACAGCTAGTGATTGACAAGAGAAGCCTTAGTAGTCTGTCAATGATTTAAGACTCTGAAGGATTTCTGCTGCCCATCTCAATACAGTGTGATTTCTTCAGTGGATGTGGATTCTGATTGTGTTGCCTATTAAAACAAAGTTATTCAAAATCCTGGCTTCTGTGTCGTTAAAGGGCCAAACTCAAGAATAATTTTCTTTTTCATTTATCTGATTAGAAAGTAAACTTGCCTATCTACTCTCTCTCTCTCTCTCTCTCTCTCTCTCTCTCTCTCTCTCTCTGTCTGTCTCTGTCTCTGTCACACACAGCAAAAGAGAGAGAGAGAGAGAGAGAGAGAGAGAGAGAGAGAATTTTCTGCCTGTATAGCATAAGATACTGCTCTGAAGTGAAACCTTAATCACCTTAGCCCATGTGACTCAGCTATTAATATGAAGTCGAAGGCTAAAATGAAAACCTAATGGACTAAGACATTTGCACTCTTGACTCTACTATGGACTACCCAGTTCACCTGAAAAACATTAACCTGTTTCAACCTGAAGTTTCTTAATTAAAAAATGTTTTTAGGCAATAATATCTAACTTGCAGGGCAGGGTGAAAGCTAAGTGAGACAGAACTCCTGTCCGCTGACCTCTGACCGATTCTCTTCTCTGTAAAGCTTCTGTGTGCATGGTGGGGAGAGTAGATATAAACAGACCATGCATATGTATGCATACATTTATGTATGTTCGTCCTCTTGGAAAGCAGTCTCGAAATGAAATACGGTCTGTTAAATGCAGTGACTTATGAGACACTTGGTGAATAAATGCCAGAAGTCACAAAGACCATGAATAAAAAACATTCTTTATGCAGGGATATCACCTTAGGGGAGAGCTAGACATTAAAAGGGACACATGAAAGGAAGGTGACAAGGAGAATAACAGTCACTGTCTGTGGAAAGTGAAGATGACCCAGAGCACATGGGTAATGCAGGTTGTGACTCAGGTCTATAACTGTATTTCAACTGCCATAGTCTCTGAGGTCCACCAGAACTAGATAGCTATCTTTCAAAATGCCTGACAGTGACTTTAATGGAAGACTTTTTCAAATACCAGAAACATGTATTTCAAAAGCTGATGAAAACTGTAAGCTCCTCATGGTGATTTGTCATGATTACACAGAACAAAGTGTATTAGTGATGTATTGTATATATATACATATATATATATATATACATATATATATATATATATTTATCTTCTTTTTGAGATCATTCACTAGCACTTTCCTGGGTCACAGGTTCAACTATACATATTCAGCAAGTAAGTAAGGAATGAGGAGATGGGTGACTATATGACACCACAGTGTAGTGAAATTAACTGACAATATCACTCCTATATAAAAGCACTGGTATTCAGTGTTTAAGCCCCACGCTGGGAAACACAAAGGTGCAATTTGGTAGACAAATAGCCTTGAGTCTACTTGATCCAAACAGAGCGGGGCTGTTCTAGTCTTCAGGCGTCACGTTCCCTTTTTCTCTTAACGATGTGTCCTACTTTTGAAATTGTTTTTCTTAACCTTCTCCTGTATATTTTTACTTTTTACAAATGTATGTGGTTTTCTTGTTTTGCTTCATAATGTTTGAGAACTTCACATTTCTCTATATCAACATCATTCTCTCTCTCAGTTCCAACCTAATCGGAAGGCAGTCTGCCCCTGAAAAAGACAGAAAACCATCTACTCTATGAAGAGTTTTCCTCTATCCTTTGCAGTCATTTGTGAATTATGTGCAATTTCTATCTATTTTCTTTCTGAAGATAGATTGTCATGGGACTCTATGTGTGCCACTTTCTGGTCTCTCAGTGCCATCTTCAGTGAAGCCACTCTACCAAGTGTCTTTCAGATGGGTCATGATTTGTCCTCTACCAGATTCCTTGCTTCCACATGAGGTACAGATCTGCTTCTCATGGACTGCCTTGACTCACAATTTTACATTCTTGACCACTGTAATATATCAAAATTTCCATAGTGAACCTATGCATTCTTGACCATCGAAATATATCAACATCCCCATAGTGAACTTATGTTGGGTCATCATTTAAGCCATTAGGTTTTAAAAGAAGCTCTCTATGACAAGCTGGGATCATTTCTAAGAGAGACAACTGAAAAAGAAAGGTATCTAGCCAAATTCAGCAGCAAATTTCCGAAGCTCCTGTTGCTAATATCTAGGGTCCCATATGAAAACAAAATCTTTCTCAATCATAAAACATACCTTTGAAATGAAACTGATTGTAGAAATAACTCAGAGCTCGAAAGACCATTAAGAAAGATGGTTGTGGATTTTATAGGATGGAAGAAGTGGATTTTACTTTTTATTTTAATCACACTTTCCTGGGAAACTGCATTTCACGTTTTTTAATACATGAAGTTTTCAGGAAATTAAACTATAAAGAAATCTTATTTCTCTAAGTTTCTTTAACGTAAAGGGGGAGGGCAGTAAACTAACTAAGAAGCAGAAGTCTAGCCAAGTATCCATAGTCATTTCACTGTGACCTGATACTTTTTAAAAAAATATTGTTTTTTATTTATTTACATTTCAAATGTTATTCCCTTTCCCAGTTTCCCCTCTGGAAACACCCTATCCCATCCTCCCTCTCCCTGCTTCTATGAGGGTGTTCACCCAGTCGCCCATTCCTGCCTCTTCACCCTGGCATTCTCCTACACTGGGGTATTAAGACTTCACAGGACCAAGGGCTTCTCCTCCATTGATGCCATCCTCTGCTATATATGCAGCTGGAGTCATGGGTCTCTCCTGCTCCATGTGTATTTTCTGGTTGGTGGTTTAGTCCCTGGGAACTCTGAAGGGTCTGGTTTGTTGATATTGTTATTGTTCCTATGGGGTTGCAAACCCCTTCAGCATCTTCTGTCCTTCCCCTAATTCCTCCATTGGGTACCCCTGCTCAGTATGATGGTTGACTGCAAACATCCACATCTGTATTGATCAGGTTCTGGCAGAGTCTCTCAGGAAACTATATCAGTTTCCTGTCAGCAAGCAATTCTTGGCATCAACAATAGTGTCTGGGTTTGGTAGTTACATATAGAATGGATCCCCAGGTGGGGCAGTCTCTGGATGGCCTTTCCTTCAATCTCTGCTCCACTCTTTGTCGCCGTATTTCCTTTGGACTGGAGGAATTCTGGGTTAAGTTTTTTGAGATGGGTGGGCAGTCCCATCCCTCAACAGGGGGCCATGTTTAACAAGGTTCTCTCTCCCCTTTGTTGGGTATTTAAGCTAATGTCATTCCTCTTAGGTTCTGGGAGCCTCCTGCTTTCCTGGCATCTGGTACTTTCTAGTGTTTCCCCTCAGTTTCCCATCCTCCCTTGCTACACACCTGCTCAATGCAAGGATACAGAGAAAGAGGAACGATCTTCCATTGCTGGTGGGATTCCAAGCTAGTACAACCACTTTGGAAATTAGTCTGGTAGTTCCTTAAAATATTGGACATAGTACTACCCGAGGACCCAGCTATACCATTCCTGGGGATACACCCAAAAGATGGTCCAACGTACGAAAAGGACACATGCTCTATTATGCTCATATCAGCCTTTATAATATTTATTATAGCTAGAAGCTAGAAACAACCCAGTGTCCCTCAACAGAGGAATGGATAAAGAAAATGTGCTACATTGACACAATGGAGTACTATTCAACTATTAAAAACAATGATTTCATGAAATTCACAGGCAAGTGGATGGAACAAGAAAATATCATTCTGGGTGACATAACCCAGTCACAAAAGAACACACATACTATGTACTCACTAATTAGTGGATATTAGGTAAAAAGCTCTGAATACCCACAATACAACTCACAGACGTCATATGAAGCTCAAGAAGAAGGAAAACCAAAGTGTGGATGCTTCAGTCATACTTAGAAGGGGGACCCGAGCATTTTCACTGTAAGAGCAACAAGAACAGACTCTAGAGAGGCAGGCTTTCTTGAGAAGTTCATTTAATTGGCAGGAACAAAGGTTGTTTAAGTCTCCTTCTAAGGAGAGTGGAGGCTTAACCTATGTCCTGGCCACCAGGCTCTGTGACTACCTAAAGGGTGACAGAGGTGAAGGCCACAAGTCTATGTGTGCCATACATGCAGGTCCAGAGTAAGGGGGGAATGGTCTTACTCCTACTGGTTTCAAGATGAGATTTGGGGGGTTTGGACACATCTTGACCTCACTCTTGGTCTAATTCAGTTCCTCTCTCAACCCCAGGTCCCAGAACTTCTCAGCCCCACAGTTTAGTATAGGATATATGTAGAGAAAAAAATCTTGTGTAGGAATGCCTCATCTGACAATTAAAAAGCCTATGACCTATGACCTAGGCAGGAAATACAAGGTAGGACATGTGGAAGGAGAATGAACTCTGGGATAAAGCCAGGCAGGGAGATTTACTAGGAAGATGTGATGATTCAAACACATGGTACCTAAGCACACATAATCAGCCATGTGCAGAATGTAGGTCAGAATAAATGAGACACAACATATCTAGTTAGAGAAGAGCCTAGCTATATGGTCAAGGTATTTGTGAATGTATTTGAACTCTGAGCACTGGGGAGGAAGAAACAGGATAAAACTTCTATAGGCATATCTTGGGACTTAGTTCCATCATCTGTTTAAAAAGAAAATAAAATAGGAAAGCAAAAAACTCATGCTTCTTTCATAAAACAATGTCAAAATGTGTACACTAAAATTACACAGATGAAAAAGAGCAGAGATGTGGAGTCAAGTAACTGAAGAACAATTTGTATAATTTTACACACTGAGACAATGGAGAGAGAACTAGTAAGAACCAAAACCAACATTTCAAATATTGTCACTGTTTTTCTTTCTTTCATTCTTTCTTTCTTTCTTTTATACATTTTTTGTGGTGGTGGTGGTGGTGGTGGTGGTGGTGGTGGTGTGTGTGTGTGTGTGTGTGCTTTCTTTATATTTATTATTTTACTGTTCTGTAGAGATAAATGAAATTGAAACGTCCTCAGGTTAGCAACCATAAATTTCACAAGTTTTACTTTTACATAAAAGATATTCTGCTGGCTAGTTTTATGTCACCCTGACATATGCTAGAGATATTTGGGAAAAGGAAAACATATCTGAGAAAATGTTCCCACAAGACTGAACAGAGGAGAAGACTGTGGGGCATTTTCTTGATTGATAATTAGTACAGAGGTCTCAGTCCATTGTTGTGATGTCACCCTTAGGCAGGTGACCCCAGATGGTATGAAAAGTAGGCTGGACATGCCAAGAGGAACAAACCAGTAAACAGCACTACTTCATGGCCTCTTGTGAGTTTCTGCCTTCAGGTTTCTAGCTTAAACTCCTGCCCTGAGTTCTTTGGATGATGAACTATAAGCTCTAAGGTGAAATAACCCATTTCCTCCCTAAGTTGCTGTTGGTCATAATGTTTTATCACAGTAATGGAACCCCTAACTAAGACAGAAATTGGTTTCAGTATCATGGAATATCGATGAAACAAACCTGGCCATGGTTTGCAGAGATTTATAGAAGAAGTTTGAAATTTTGGTCTGGAAAAGCTGTTAAGTGTTCAGAATTTAATAAACCACTGTGGGAGCTTGGAAGATAATGAGCAATGCAGATGATGGAGGCCAGGCTTGAGAAATTAAAGAGGGGAGGAAAGACCCTACCAGGACCGTTTGAGTGAAATTCTATATTAAGACTGTATGGTCAGGGGTAGCCGGAGCTGAAAACTAGATGTGGTTAACAATAGGCCAGAGACAGAAAAGTGAAACATGTTTCACTGAGATAATTAATGCTGGTTGGTCAAGAATTTAGCAGTGATTAAAAAGAGTCCAGTGTCACTGGGAAATAATCTTCTGGAAGTGTTTCCAAACCCATTGTGGGTGGCTCCCCTAGACAAGTGGTCCTAAATATGAGAAAGCAAGCTGAACAATCCATGAGAAACAAACCAGAAAGCAGCATTTCTTCCATAGTCTCTGCTTCAGTTCCTACCTTAAGTTCTTGCCCTGATTTCCCTGAATGTTGGACTAAAAAGATACAAGATGGAATAAACCCCTTCCCTCACCAAGTTATCCTTGGTCATGGTTATCACAGCAACAAAAGCCCTAATAAGACAAGTGTTCAATTTAATTTGATATTACTTCATTTTGGCATAATTATTATAGGACTATGAATACAGAGACTAAATAGAAGATGAAAATTTGCATTTAAAAGCAAATAAGACTTTCAACCCACAAATGCATGTAACACAGATTCTTCTAGTTCTTCATGGAAATGGAAATTATTCCAACTTTACAGATTCAAGCACTAACAACCAGGAACGCTGTCCCTGCGGTCCTGATTTTGTTGTCTGACAATCATGAATCTAGTCCCACAAGTTTATGGTGATTTTTACCTAAAACATAACTAAATTTTTCAGCTTTTATCTAATATAAATGAAGTCTAAAAACCGATATACTATCTCTACCTCTGTCTCCCTGTTGGTCTCTGAGTCTGACTCTGTTTTTGTTTCCTGTGTCTGTCTGTGTGTTTCTGTCTTTCCTTGTCTATCTCATTCTCTGTCTCTTTGTCTCTCTGTCTTTCTGTCTCTATCTCTGTCCCTGTCTCTCTGTCTCTGTCTCTCTGTGTCTCTGTCCCGCTCATGCTCCTTCTTTGATAATGTAAATGCAAAAGAATTCATTTGCCTCATGGAACCGATAACCTCTCCTGCCTTTTCTCTATTGTACCAAATCTCAAGAGAGCAACACTTCCATGCCCAGCCTTAAGTTTTTTCTTTCACTTTTCTTCCATCTTGTCTATTTCTATTTATTTATTCTTTCATTAAAAAACTGAGCTGAGCACAGCATGTGACTCTCTGAGGTACTGAGATGACAACACTGCATAGGAGAGACTGAAAGCACACATTATCATCTGACTTTAGCTAAAACTCTGAAGGAACTAAAGACGATGCTTTAAGCACAACAGGCCTTACAATGTGGACAGTTTGGGTTAGACACGTCTGAAAACATCTGTTCAAACAGATCTCAAGAATGTCAGAGACAGGATTGGCATGGATTAGCAGTAAGAATTCAAGATTTCTGAATGAAGAAAATTTAAGAAGCTATTAGAATAGAAGTGACTTGAGATAATTTAGAACTCAAAGAAGAAAACTGAAGTGTTGTGGTTCAGTAGGTAGTTTCGTGAGAAAGCAAAAGTTGAAGCATAAAGAAAAGTGTGAACTTGGCCAGGCGTGCTGTCTCACACCTGTAATTCCAGCACTCAGGAAGGCGAGGTGCCCTGCTTCAGAATAACACTTGTCTTTAAAAAGACAACAACAACAAAAATACAAGTAAGAGGTATGAACTACTGTAAGAAATTCAGATGTTCGTTCAAGCAAATGTGAAGCCATTACAGATGTTCCAGCTTGAGATCAATCCTGATCATAATGAAGCTCCTGTCTTATCCTGCCTGCATAGCAGACAAACAGACAACCAGTCAGTGCACTTCCGTGGTGTTTCTTTGGATAATAAATAACTACATACTACGTCAAAATGAACCACGTTCATTAAAAACAAATCATTCAACAATTTTGTTTGTTTTATCATTAGATTCACAAGCTCTCCCTGATTTTTAACCCCTTCTAAATACTAAACTTAAGCTTAGTCTACTATGCCTAATAAGACAATTCCATCTGAAAGATTTTCACAGCAAGAACCCTGGAAATGTAAAGGAAAATGTTTTATTTCTTAAAGCCTTCCACAGACAGACAGACTTTTGACCATCATCAGTCTTCTGTGCAAAGTTGCCTGTTTATCTAGAGCAGTGGTTCCCAACCTTCCTAGGGCTGTGACCCTTTAATACAGTCCTTCGTGCTGTGGTGACTCCCAACCACAAAATTACTTCATAACCGTAATGTTATCATTTTGAATCATAATGTAAATATCTGATATGCAAAATGCAGGATATATGATATATGATCCCTGTGGAGTCATGATCCAAGGTTGAGAACATCTAGAAAGTAGCACCAAGTGAGGGCTGACATGTCAATATTTTATAGAAAGCAGCAAAAGACGTTGGCTGGGAAGGAGACTCAGAGGTTCAGAGTACTCACTACCAAAGAACAGAGTTAACCAACACCCATCTTCCAGTGACATGTACTTCATCTAATGCCCTCTTTTGGCTTCCAACACATACATATAACACACACACACACACACACACACACACACACACACACACACACATGCACAAGTCTTTTTTGTTTTGTTTTGTTTTTTAAATATGTCAATTCCAGAGAGCTTCTTGGTTAGGTCTTTATTTACTTCTCTGGTTTTTTGTTTGTTTTTGTTTTTATTGTTTTGTTTTTTGTCTTATATTTCTCTGCGGAGATTTTTTGTCTTATTGAAGCTTTGCTTGCATATTTTGTTTTCCAATTTTGTGTTTCTGTGTTTTTATTTTGTTTTGTTTTTTTTCTCTGTGTGTGAACCTCTCTCTCTCTCTCTCTCTCTCTCTCTCTCTCTCTCTCTCTCTCTCATTGCTGTTTTTTTTTAAAGAGAAGAAGAAAGGACACCAAATTGGGGTGTATGAGGAAGTTTGGAAGATCTGGGAGGAGTTCTGGGAAGGGAAAGGCATGATTGGAATATATTGTATGAAGACTTTTTTTAGTAATAATTTGAAAAGAGAATGTCTATTCACCTCACCTTTGTAAGAAACCAGTGTGGAGAGAGCAGTATGAAACACTGCCCAGTTAATTTGGTGAGGTTTGAGGCAGAGATTAATTGTAGGGCATAAAGTAAGAAAATGAATACTGGGAATTTAATGAACTCCTTGGGCAAATCCAATCTATACAGAAGGTCTCTTCAGTTTTACTTTTCTGCTATCTCTGAAGAATGTATTCACTTCATGATCTTCAAATAAATCAAAATACAACCCATTAGGAGTAAAAATTAAAATATAAGAAGAACCCTAAGGGGAGCTGGTATCTAAATGTAAATGAAAGTAATGGTTGGCTGCTTAGAACATTGCATTCCAAAAGATACCAAACTATTTAAAGCCAATATGGTTATTTCAGACCTTCTGCACACATTATATTCATTGCAACTTTCTTGAAGTATTCCAAAAGTATTAAAGTATGAAATAGATATGTGGAAGGAGATATCTCTTGTCATTTTCCTGTACTTTCCCCAAACTAAGAATGTCCAGTGTCGCGCGCCCAATGTCCCACCAGCAAGAACGACAGGATTCTTCTGCGAGCAAGCCTTTACTGTGTTACAGCTCTTCTTAGTGTTACAGCTCTTCTCAGTGTTACAGCTCTTCTCAGTGTTACAGCTCTTCTTAGTGTTACAGCTCTTCTCAGTGTTACAGCTCTTCTGAACAGGGACCCCGAGCAGCAAAATTGCTCGGCTTATATAGACAACAGTATGCTAATTATCTCTCAGGGATTGGTGGGGCTTGGATCACCCCACTACTTGTCCTCCAGGGATTGGCGGAGAATGAATCACCTCATTAGCATATTAACGGTCAACTAACACCTGGTGCATAAACCGCACATGTGCAGTACCGCTGTTCACCACTAGAGGGAGCCCTAGCAAGGGGACAAGCCTGCACATGCGCAGTAAGTCATTTATATCCAGACAAGGCTGGATGTCAGCGCCATCTTTGTTTCGCCGCGCCACTCTCTACAGTCCAGCAGCTTAGTGAATTGGCATTTCCTATTAAATTTTTAATAACCATTTTTGCCCTAAGGTCTATCAAATACTCTTGAGAAAGTGAACCATTAGTTATTAATAAAATCAAAATTTCAAGAAGTATGTACATATGTATTTTGTAAATATACGCAATTAAGATATTACCAAAGTATTTGCTTGATTTCATTGACTACACATACAAAAGACAATCTTAAATTTAGGTTGTATTCTTTCTGTTCTTTGTTCTATGACTCTGGTGGGTCACTCACTATGTTAATGAGGTGCTGTATTTTTCATTTATTTTAATATAGTACTATTGTTTACATTGAACCCATGTGGATGGTGTGCACACTTGCCACGGCACATATGTATGGGTCTTTGTGGAACTGGTTCTTTTCTCCACTTTTAACTGAGTTCTGAGATTAAACTCAAGTTGTCAAGTAAGCACTTTCCTCATGGGGCCAGCTCATTGGCCCCAGATTGTATTCTTCGCTATTTTCTAACGTAGCCTGGTCAACAGATTTCCCATGTGGTAATCTGATGTACATAGGCTTAAGAGTATATAAGAAGTATCTGAGAATTGATTATATTGCATTAAAAATTAGTCTGATTTTTGCCGTAGCTTGGCCCAGGGTGCACAGCACAAGACCACCTGAACCTAACTTGTATCACCCAACCCTGCACCTGCTGATACCTCCCAGGCAATGGATTTATGTTAGTCCAGTTTGAGGAAGCTCTGCCTTACTCTTGTTGATGTTTTCTCACTACTCTTTCTCTAATCTTTGGTGTTCTTGCCTTTCTTCAGTGGGCTAATGAAACAGTCTAAAGGTCTCCTTTACATCTGTACTTTCTGCTTTTACATTGTGCTCCTTGGGCAAAGAGAACAGCAGGAGCAAACACAAAGTGATCTCTTAGGAATGGAACTTGATTTCAAAGCAGGAGAAATTACCCACAGCTAAAACTTCACGAAATGTTTAACTATATATTGAAAGCATTAAGATAACAAAGCACCACTTACCAAATATCTATATTAATTTATGTTGTACCATGTTGTTAGTGAACCAAATTTACCTTTTAAAACTGTAGTATAGAACTTCACTAATAAAGTAACGGAGTTAGCGAGGCCTCTGTAATTAAGGATCTACCTTTTACAGACTGCCTTTGTCTCTAGATTTATTTTGTTTGGTTTTGTGTGCAGGGTGTACTTCAGTTTCACACAAATACATAATCCAGGGATTTTTTTTTCTTTTATACCAGAAAACAAGCCACATACCTTAAAACTGAACAGAAAATAAAAATTCTATCACCATCAGAAGTGTGAGATAAATAAAATTAGAGACAATAGCCAGGGAAATAAAATATGATTTTTTTCATATTGTAAAGAAACACAAAGTATAGCACTTTAAGTGAGAAAATACAGGGGTTTCTAAAATCAGTTTAACACCAGAAAATAGAAACCAGAACTGTTTGCTTGGATACTGTTATGACAATGGTGATCTGTCTTACTCTTTGAATAAAATATAATCAGAACTCAAGGAGAGAAAGTTTTCGTCCTTGAATTTACTAAAATTCAGTGGTGGAGCTACAAACCTATGGGGGAAATAGACTCTTTCTTTCCTTTGATCTTAGCATATTGTATTGTTCAGTTAGGCAATGAACATTGGGAACAGCAGCGGTAGCAGCAGCAATGCTAGGAATGGAGGGTAAAAGTATGCTAGGAAGTTTGTTGAATGGGAAAGAGGACTCTTCATTGCCCTTGAACTAAATGTATCATCAGAACTGCATAGATTACATTCTTGCCATGGTATTTTAAATGTCCTCTCTGAAAGGAATCTCTGTTATGAGGTAGTTTATTGTTTAAGCTTAGATTTAAAAGAAAATGGAGTTGGGAGGACTTAAAGGTTTGTGTCATTGATGTGCTCATTTTGTAGTCTGCAGAAGGAGACTGTATCCTGGATACAGATGCTATTGGCATTTAGCAAATATTCTATGCATGCTTCCCACATTCCTCTTACTTTGGTTGAGCCTTGTGAATATGTTCTAATAACAGGACTGTGAATTATAATGGCCTCTTGCTCCCTAGCTGAGCTCTTAAAATCTGTTATGGCTCCCATCTCTTCTCTTTTTGTTAGTGTGATAGGAGAGAGGCTTCTCAAGCAGGCTGGGCCCCTGAGTGAGAAAACCCAGTCTTCAGAACCTTCACTAGAAAAGAGTAACAGATAACTAGGAAAGGATTATTACTGTTGGAACCACTGAGTTTCTGAGACTTGTCTCCTATGGCAGTCAATTGTTCAACCTAAAACACATAGCATGAAATGTGCTTCCGGTATGACAAAATATGACATTGGCCTATAAGGCAAAATCATCATGTCTTAGGCAGAAAAGATAAAGACACAATTGTGAATATGCAATTTTTAAGGTGTACCTCGTGTTTCTATGCTTGTAGTTTCAGGGGAGGATTCTCTATTATTCTCTACTTGGTATGTCCAATAATGTTTTCTAAGGCTACAATTAGCACAGGAAAAATGAGTGAGCTTGCAACCAGAACTTTAGGTCTTATATGATTGAAAAACATGACAACTTTCATATTCTAAATACTAGATATTAACTTAAAATGTTTTTGAAATTCAAAAGCAAATACAGCTGATCTGCTGGATTAATGAAGTTAGCAGAGATCAGGTGGAGGCACAACTAATCATGTCAGGCAGCCCCTGGCCCAGTACAACATATTAAGGAAGCTATTTTTAAGAAAGAAGTTTCAAGAATTTCAAAGAATAATTAGGGTTATACATAAAGAGTGATAGCTAAACTCAGAAAAAAAGTGACCTTTTTGGCAGAGAGTAAGTTTTGGCTCTGAAATCACTGTTTATCTCCACTGAATGGGAAATGACTAAAATTATCTGCTACTGTCAAGGTCTAGTGGAATCACTAAAATTTGTAGGTAGCATGAAGAAAGAGTAACAGCATACAAGTTATGCCAAAATAACTTACGATAATAAGCCAAATACAAAGTATGTGATATTCATTCCTTCAGCATCAACAACAAAATCATTCAGGTTCTAGGAACTCTTGTAGGCATTTAAGATTAATTGGTGAAAAACAACAACAACCAAAAATGATCTGCTTAGAGTAGAAGTCACAAATTAGAAACATTGGTTAACTTATCAATGCCCTTCTATTTACAGGGGTCTCCCACATTCCATTGAAGGAGTGCATTCCACAAGTGATGACCTGAACACAAGGCGTACTGTGACAAACAGTGGTGGACTGCCTCATTTTGCACACTGACCTACAGAGATTCCCACTTCCCCAATATGCTATTCCTCCTCAGGGCTCTCAATGTCTTACTCTTTTGCAGCATCAACATGGCCAGTCTTTGGTGTAGATCCAGCTGATGTGACAAAGAGAAATCTCATATGCACTTCTTTCAGAAGTATACAGAAAAATTATATGCATTCCATTGTCTCAGTCAGTGCTTCATTGTTGTGAAGAGATGCTATGACCACAGCAACTCTTATAAAAGAAAGAATTTAAGCAGGTCTTGTTTACAGTTTCAGAGGTTTAGTCCATTATCATCATGACAGGAAACACGGTAGCATGCAAACAGACATAGTGCTGGAGATGGAGCTGAGAATTCTACATTCAGAGACAAAGACAATAGGAAGAGAGAGGCCTGGCCTCCACTTTTGAAACCTTAAATCCCACCAGCAGTGACCATACTTCTCCCAAAGAGGCCACAACTACTTTAAGGAAGTCACACCTAATTCTTCTCAAGTAGTGGCACTTCCCAAATGGAGAAGCATTCGTTTATATGAGCCTCTGGTAGTCATTCTTATTCAAACCACCACAGCCATAGTTCTATGTAAAATCCATTCAGACAAAGGACAGTCATACCATCAACAAAGAGGCATGAAAGAGTTGCTGTTTTTCAGTTCTTAAATTTCACAGGGAAGGCTTACAATTCATTTTGCAACAGGCATCTCAGTTGTTCTTTCTTTTTAAGGAAACATCCTGACTTGCCTCCTAACTATATGACTATATGATTATATGAAGGATTCACTATTCCTTACTTTATGTCCTCTCTGTCCATTTCAGGTCAGGTTGGTAGTGTCTCCATCCTTAAATTTCTTAATTGACTTATATATTCATTGAGACTCAAGTTATCAGATAAAACTTACATTTAAAAATATTTTTAGATTTATTTTTTGAGAGCTGTACATGATATAGTTTGATCATTTTCTTTCCTCTCCCTCAATTACTCCAACATCTTCCCCTCATGTCCCAGCTCACCCCAAGTTATGTTTTTCTTTCAAATTAAAAAAAAATACAAAACAAAACAACAAACAAAAAACTCCAAAAGCACAACCAAACATAGTGACACATTTGACACCAGCATTCTGGGGCCAGAGACAGGTGAATCTCTAGGAGCTGAAGGCTAACCTGGTTTACATAATAAGTTCCAGACCAGCCCAGACCTTGAAAAAAAAAGAAAAGAAAAAACAAAAAGGAAAGGAAAAAAAGCAAACACAATTAAAACAATGTCTGATTGATATTGGCCAACTACTCCTGAGCATAGGGTCTGGAGTGTGTTTGATATTCTAGGTGTAACTTCATTAAAGACAATTGATTTCCCCTCTCCCAGGGGTGGTGGGAATGTCACAATCACATCAATGCTGAATATGTTTTGCAGCCTATTTTTGTTTCAGCTTCAGCTGTGAGAAACTGGTCCTATCGTTTAGTTAAGGGTATTGTAAGCTATCATTTCATGTCTTTCTGAAGGTTTACGTAGAATTGTGTAGATTTACATGTGCTTTATTCTTTGAGTCATAACATCCTCTATTAAAACCATCTGAGAGTTTCACAGGTCAAATGTTAAGAGACAGCTTCTTGGGGTGACTCCGTTTTTTCTTTCATATTGTTTCAGTGAAGCTGGGGACAGAACTATAGCGGCTGTATGATCTGTTTTCAAGATGGGTAACTCAGGCACTGGCAAGTTGTTCATTATTGACAAGAGTCCTCAGATCATCCTGATGTGTCCCTCTCCACAAGACTAATTGTGTGTTCCCCTGATATGTCAGCAAGCTTTCCAAATGATCCCAAACACAAGAGAGGAATTGAAATAATATAAGAGGCCTAGTCACTTTCATAACATTCTTTCTGTCACAAGTTATTTGCCATTGATTATGAGTAGTGGTCACAAAATATTTGCAAACTAAATATCTGATAAAAATTGATATCCAATGTATGTCGAACACAATTTAGAAGCAAAAACATAAATAACTTGATTTTCAATGAGCAAAAGAGGTGCACGCCAGAGAATAAATCCATACAAAGGAGAAATAAGTATCTAAAGTATACTCTATGTCACCGTTGTGAGAAAATTAAATCAAGATTAAAATGAAATATTTATCAATAAGGAAAAAGAAAAACATGAGAGATAACTTAATTCCCTTATTCATTATCACATTGTTTGTAATAACTAACATATGCAAGCAAACTACTTGTTTTCCTCCCTGTATTGTTCTACTATATATTTTCCATTGCTACATAATTTAGCCATTCCATATAGAATACCCTTCCAATATATGTGAGCACTGCAAAAACTTTATTTCTTTGCTTGTCGTTGAGCTTATAAAATGATAATTCCAAATAGCTATGAACCTTGCTTTTGATTTTTACTGACCCTTGTGTTTAAATATTGACCTGTAGAACCTTCTATTGCTCAATTTCTTCTAAGTACACTATCTATTGTGTGGATAAAACAATTTACTTTTCTATCTCTGGTCAGTGAACACAGTTTAGATGTACTTATTTTTTACAATCTCAAACAATAGCACTTGAAATGTCCTAGAAATTTTTAGGAATAACAAGGTCGAAACATCATTTGTAGGAATAACGACAACCAAGAAATGAACTTGCTTTACTTTGTTTTCTGTTGTTGTGATGAACACCTTGACCAAAGGCAACTTGTGAAGAAAGGCTTTATTTTAGCTCACAGTTTATAGTTTTTCATTGAAGGAAGGTGAAGGCAGGAATTGAACCACTTATCTGGAGGAACACTGTTTACTGTCTTTTCTCCATGGTTTGCTCAGACTACTGACACCCTCTTCTGATGTAGTCTTGTGTACAAGTGTGAAACATAGTTAGGTATATACATACAAAATGAAATAGATGCACTACAATTTCTAAAGCCTCTGTAGGAAAACTTAAACACTGTGTGTTTAATTTCTTACTTTCTGTTCTGATTTCAGAATGGCTGTACCTACTAAGTTACGTCTCTTCCAACCGTAATAATCACACTCTTGGGAATGCATCTCAAAGAACAGAGAATCAGCATGTTGAGGCTATGTCTGCAAGCCCTTGTTCACTGCGCCGTTGTTGCTAAATAATCAAGTGGACTCAAGTTAAATTTCATCACTGGATAAACAGATGAATAAAACTGTTAGCACATACATGAAGAAAAAGATTCTTAGACTATGGCATTTGAAGAACATGGATGAATTTGCAGGTTATTACTTTATGCTAAATAAAATAAGCCAAGCATCAAAATACAAGTGATGGAATCTTATTTATGGATAGAAGCTTAACAAATTAATCCCCAAGAAGTTGAGAGCACACTGGCAGTTACTAGAGGCTGTGGTAGAGAAAAAGTATACATAAATAATTATATGAACATTGTACAATGAACAAGTTCTGTAGATGTTCAAACACTGTCCTGACCATAATTAACAAAGCAACATTTATTATGTCCATAAGAATGTAGTTACCACTAAAAATTATGTATTCAATCATTAAAATTATCAATAGATATATTAATAAATGTGACTTTTTAACAGCATATGCACATATTAAAGCCATTCTGTATACCATTAAACATGGAATTTTTGCCAGTTAAAACACACTCAGGAAAAATACATTTACTACAGTAAAAAATTAGCATTATTTATCCAGTAGGAAATTTTAAAAATGCACGTATCTTTCAATTCTCCTTAAACAATCAGACAAATTGCTGTTTCAGTAAAAATATTGCCTCATTTTCAAAGAAACGTTACTACTAATAATAAAATATTCTTAAAAGCTAAGAATAATTTGAATAGTCATAACATAAATAAAATACATAATAAATAAAACATGTTTGAGTATTTGCCTACAAAGTATGATCAAGTACATAACTGTCTCGTTTTCTTTATGCATGATGACTACTTCCTTAGCTGAACACTTGTGTCTTTCTGACAAGATCAGTACCAAATATATGTAGACATAGGTAATCTCATCATGCATCAAAACTGCAGCAAACAACAATCAAGCAATATCATTAGCATTTAATTTTCCTCAGTGAGACTAAATAATTACAGTAAATTTTCAAGCTAATTAGGTGCATGAATCCTAACAATTATTGTCAGGGATGTTTGTTTGACTCACAATAATTGGCTGATGGTTTGAAGTCCCCAAAGACATGTCATCTCAGTTCTCGGGGACCACTGTCAGCTTCAAGCTTGGTGGCCTGAGACATTTGAATGACTTGGATCACACTCCTGGAGAATGTGGGAACAAGAACAAAGTCAGCGTCTCCACAAATGCTGCCAGGCCTGCGGGACTTCCAGCTCTTCGCCCGTCCCATACTTTCATCTTCCCTACTGTCACCAGACCAGAGTTTGTAATGAAATATTTCTATTTCTCCTGTGGCCAAGCAATAATTCAATATGGCTGTTCAATAAAAATCAAGACAACACATCAATTCATAATACACAAAACTTTCAGACGGGGTAAAACTTCTGAATATATAAATGTGTTTTAATATTTCCCATATCCACTTGGCTACAAGAGAGACACTCCAATGTTCCATGTAATGCATTATCCACTTCACGACTACAGTTTCTGATATCATGTGGGTTTTACAAAAGTACTACTTCTTAAATTTTATTTAGTAACTGCCTCTGGGAAGCTAACCCTCTGAATAAGACAACACCTGCTGGTTGCATGGTTCCAATACACACTATTCTCCTCACTTTTCCAGGCCTTGTTATACCAAAGTCTGCATGCCTTTCCTTAATTTCTGTGTTCACTTCTGAATGCAGAGGGCAGCCTTGTCTCTTATATACTGGCCAGCTAAGGAAGGTATGCACCTTCTTCACAAGATCATACCACCATACTCTTTTTCCCAGATCACAAGTAATCTGTTTTCTTTCACAACAAAATTCTACACAGATTTCCACCTCATTTTTTAAATTATGTTTAAAGTGTTCATTTTCTAGGTGAAGGGGGAGGAGAACTAGGGTGGAGAGGGGAGGTGCAGGGGAGGGAAGAATCAGGTATAGGGAGGAGAACAGATATGGGCAGTGGCAGGCTTCTCTAGGACATGCCAAAGACCTGGGACTGGGGTGGAGGAGGCTCTGAGGAGCTATAGGGGCAACTCCAGTTGAGACGAGTAGCAGTTGGGGATAAGGATCCAGAAGTGGCCACTTCCTGTAGCTAGGCAGGATTCCCAGAGGAGGCATAAGGGCAACAACCTACCCACAAAACCTTTGTCCCAAAATGTGCCTGGCCTACAAGATATACAGCGACAAGGTTAGAGCAGAGATTGAGGGAATGGCCAACCAATGACTGGTCAAAATTGAGACCCACCCCATAGGCAATAATCAATCCCTGACACTGTTACTGATACTCTGTTATATTTGCAGTCAGGATCCTAGCATAACTGCCCTCTGAAAGGCTCCACCCAGCAGCTAGTGGAAACAGAGACACCCACAGCCAAATATTAGATGGAGCTCGGGGAGTCTAGAAGAAGAGTTGGGAGAAGGAGTGAGGGAACTGGAGAGGACAAGGACTCCACGGAAAAACCAACACAGTCAACTAACCTGGACCCTTGGGGGCTCTCAGAGCCTGAGTCACCAGCCAAGAGTGAGCACAGGCTGGACCTAGGCCCCATTGTCCATATGTAGCAGAAATGTAGCTTAGTCTTCCGGAGGATTACTGGAGAGAGGGTTGTCTCTGTATCTCTTGCCTGTCTGTGAACCCCAACCCCCTAGCCCAGTTTTGTCTAGTCTCAGTAGGAGAGGATGTGACTAGTCCTGCATTGATTTGATGTGCTGAAAATGTGTAACCCTGACACGATGTATGTGGCGGGGATCCCCCTGAAGGCGAAATGAGGGAAGAATCTGTGTGAGGGGATACTGGTAGGAAGAGAGAACTAATATTGAGATGTAACATGAATAAATAAATTAATTAAAAAATAAAATCACGCTGTGGTCCTCTTTTCAAACCATTATCATGACTATCTATACTATTTTGTAACTCTCATGAGTCAAATAGTATGGATAGTGCCAGCAGCTGGAGGATTACCCTAAAATGTTCAGGATCTGTTCATAAATGTCTTGAAAACCAATCAAACATAATTTAAGAATGGACTGTTATAATCTAACATACTCAGTGCTATAAACTGGTATTATCTAATAGCATATATTTGGAACTTGATTCTATTTAGTTGAAAAATGATTCAAAGAGAAAGAGAGTTGAAATTTAACTATATAGTAGGTGTATTCAGGCAGAAAAGAAAAGAGAAAGCAAATGTTAAAACATGAGCAGACATGAAGTCAGGAATGAGTTGAGCACATGAAATGAACAATGACCAGCTTGATGTGTTTGGAGAATTGGATACCTAATATAAAGGAACGAGAGGGAACCGGAGAATTAGGTAGTGAACAACACACTTGCAAGTAAGAAAAGCATATCTTTCCCCAAATATGAGTATTGAAACATTTAAGGTGAGGTATAATCGGATGAAGTGGAAATTTTGATTTCTTAACAACTCAAATGTGTCATGTGATGTTTTTCTGGAAGCAATCTTGTGGCATGCGATGTTTTGCTCAAAACAGATACTTGAGAGGGTATGCAATGTTTATAATGCAATTATAAATGGAACCCCACAAACAGTGAGAGGATGCTTTTGTATCACTACTCCATGTAGCTCTTTACTGGGTTTCACTCAATAGAGAGAAATGTTCCAGAGAATGTCTCATGATATTCTAGCTGATTCTGGGGGCACCGGTTCATGGCAATTTGGCAGAACCTTGCTATTTCTGGTGGATCAGGCTGCAGCTACTAATTTGTATTTGGTGTTTGCTATTGAACTGCACTACTGGTATTCTGACAACAAAGAGTGGAATTGCTCTGAGGAACTACTACTAAACAGGTAACAACTCCCTTTTCCTATTAACCTTCTTTTCCCCCTATCTCTGGTTGGTGAGCTAGAAGGGAGGTTGAAGTGTTTAAGAATTCTAACTAAAGTAGGTTTTGGAAAACAATCAGCCTACAATCAAATTTATCATTAGAAATGCTATGCTAGTTTAGAAGGAGAATTGATTTGGAGATGAGGAATTTTTAAATAAATAAATAGTATTTCCAAATGTTAGGCAGAATATCATTCTGTAACCTAGACTAGGCATCAAGTCATAATTCGGCATGTGTTTCACAAATTCTGGGAATTCAGATGTCTACATATCTTTAAAATGTTGTCAGTGAAAACTGAAATCGGTTTTCATGTATTAGAAAAACTGTGGGAGGTAGAGAAAATTTGACTAAGATCAGTAAAATGCCTCAAACTAAGGGCAGTGAAAAGTTAGTAGAATAGATATTTATGATGATTTCCTGTTTGTTCTATAGGTCATTGGAAGGACTTCTCAAGGCTCAAATGATGTTTATGGTTATAGAGAATATACAGGAACATCTAGCAGGTAAATGCATTTTATTTCAATAATAAAGAGATGTTAGGTTAGAAGTTTTCCTCCTGTAACTGGTCATTGAAACTACTCATGAGAGTAGAAAGCACAATACAAAGTCTATTTGGAAAATAAAAAGTTTAAGAAATAAATACAGGATCTTAATCATCTGTGAGCATGTCAAGAGTGGCCAAAAAAGAAAACATAAATAACTTGCAAACAATAAATGAAGCCAACCAACAGACAACAAAAGCCATGAGAGGACCATCGAATATTGTCTAATAATGCAAATGCTTATGGGGGAGAGATTGAATAGATCTGGAAAAATGAGCAAAACTTACATCAGTGTCAGAATCCCAGTAGGTCAGGTCTCATAGCCTAGATCAACAAGGCATGAGGAGGGGGCTTTTGGATTAAAAGTCCTGCTGAAAAGCGAGAGATATAAGGGCAATAGTTTGAACAGTTAAGTGACAATTATTTTTGACAGTCTTGAAAGGGGGCTGAAATGACAACCAAAATTAGCAACTAAGAAAATACAGAAGATAATGGAATAAAATCCTTGTCAATATGACAGAAACTGAGATATTGGTATATAACGAGCTTGATACTAGTTCTATAATTAATTGCCAAACTTGGTACTATCCAACAGAAAATTATACATCTGGAAGTCGAAGCTTGAAAGAGACTTTTTGGAGCTGAAATTTAGCTGCCAGCAAAGCTGCATTTTTTGGGGGGACTATGAATCAACTTTGTGTTATTCCTTTTTTACGTGTATTCCTTTGTGAATGCGTGCGAGTGGGTGGAGCGCAAAGAACAGCTTGTGAGAACTGGTTCTTTCCTGATTCCAGGGACTGAACACAGGTCACCAGGCTTTGAGGCAAGCAAGTTGACTACTCAGTCATCTCAACAATTCCAGTTGGTGTGACTTTTGAAGTTTGTAAGCGCCATTCGCGTTCATGAGTTTGTGGCATCTTTTCCGTCTTCATATCCATCAACAGACATCTTCAAATTTCCCTCTCGTTCTCCACCTTTTCTCAAACTCATTTTCATTGTTACGTCCCTTTTTGTGATCCCCTAATTCTCCAGGCCTATGGATTCTTGTGATTAAATTTGGACTGCCAAAAATAATCAAGGATAATATTCATTCCCATCTCAGATTTTCCGTGTATATAAAAGCATATGTTACGAAAAGCTCAGAGCTGGGGAAATTGAAGTCAGTAAAGTGATTGCTGTGCAAACGTGAAGCCTTAGGTTCAGATCGTTAGTGTTTACATGAAAGCCAATCTATAATCCCATCATTGTAGAAAGCGGAAAGAGACAAACCCTTCAAGATTGATTGCCAGCTACATTCTGTGAAGAAGCCCCTGTCAACAAAAATAACATAAAACCAGACACTCAACATCAACCTCTGCCCCCATACACATATGTACTAGCATATGGAAATATATGCAGGCATGCATACACATGAGCAGGTATACTCAGACACACACACACACACACACACACCACACACAGACACACACACACACCACACACACACACACACACCACACACACACACACACCACACACAGACACACACACACACCACACACACACACACACCACACACACACACACACCACACACACACACACACACCACATCACACACACACCACACACACACACACACACCACACATCACACACACACACACCACACACACACACACACCACACATCACACACACACCACACACACACCACACACACACACCACACACACACACACCACACATCACACACACCACACACACACACACACCACACACACACACACACACCACACACACCACACACACACCACACACACACACCACACACCACACATCACACACACACCACACACACACACACACACACCACACATCACACACACACACACACACACACACCACACACACACACCACACACACACCACACACACACACCACACACACCACACACACCACACACACACACCACACACCACACAGACACCACACACACACACCACACACACCACACACACACACACACACACACACACACACACCACACACACTCCTTCCTTCTCCCCATCTCAGAATGCAACATTTTTGTAAGACATTATGCTACACTGTACAAAGATGGAAAGATAAAGCTAGAAAGGGGCAATACAGTTTCTTAGTTACTTTTCTACTGCTATGATTAAAAAAAATGACCACGGTAACTTTTAAAAAAGCCTTTAATATGGTGTTTGGTTTCATATGGTTAGGGTCCATGTTCATTACTGTTGGGAGTAGGATAGCAAGCAAACCAGCACAGCAGTGGATTGAAACAACCAGGAGGCAATGGAGGAGTTAGGAGAAGGACTGAAGGAGCTGAAGGGGTTGCAACCTCACAGGAAGAACAACAATATCAACCAACCAACCCCCCTAGAGCTCCCAGGGACTAAACCGCCAACAAAAGAATACATACGGAGGGACCCATGGCTACAGCTGCATATGTTGTAGAAGATGGCCTTGTCTGGCATCAGTGGGAGGGGAGACCCTTGGTCCTGTGCAGGCTTGATGCCCCGCATGGGGGAATGCTAGTGCAGGGAGGTGGGAGTGGTTAGGTGGGGGGGGGAGCATCCTCATAGAAGCAGCGGGGAGGAGGTGAGATAGGAGGCTTTCAGAGGGGAAACATTTGAAATGTAACTAAACAAAATAACCAATTAAAAAATAAAAATAAAGATAAAAAACTAAAAACTAAAAAATAATAAAAAAGAAAAAGAAAATTCAAAACCTACCCCCAGTGACAGATATCTTCAAACAAGGCCACAGACCCTAATCCTTTCTAAGCAGTTGACCAACTTCGAACAAATTATTCAATTAAATGAGCTTATCAAGGTCATTCCCACTCGAACAACCACAGGCAGGTAAATTGTGTCCCCTCTCTACAGAAGCAAAATCAGGTGTCACATCTAAGCAGAAAAGCAGTCAGGAGCTCTACTGGTCTTCCGCATCATTAAGATAGTGAAGTGTATCTATCTCTAGGAGAAGAAGTTTAGGGAACAGTGCTAGTCTATTGCAAACAAATCAGTGGATGGGGAGAACAAACAAAGTAGCTTAGGGTGGCAACAAAATCCAGTGAAGGTTTAAAACAAAAAGCATAAAGTCTTTGTGACATTTACTGCTTAGATTTACCAAGAAGCACTTGGTCAACTGGAACAAAGTTAAAGTAAATGGGTTTGGGACAAAGACTCATCCTAGGATATGTGCACAACCCTGATATTAATCTCTAACAAGGAAAATTAAAAATAAACTAAAGAAAATAAACAGATGGATTCTCAAATCGGGAGGTCTGAAGAGAAAGAAGGGGAATTTAATGAAAGACCCTGGTTAACATATGTTTCTCTGGGAGTTGGGGATTTAGCTCAGTGGTAGAGCACTTGCCTAGCAAGTGCTAGGCCCTAGGTTCTGTCCCCAGCTCCGAAAAAAGAAAAGAAAAGAAAAGAAAAACATATGTGTATGTTAACTTGTCTTAGCATTATACTTGGTTATATCTAGCCTGCACAATTTTGTAAAGGAAAAACCTGAAGTGGTGGTCATGCTCATAATCCTAACATGTAGAAAGCTAAGACAAGGGGGTTATGAAATTCAAGATTAGATATGTGCAAGGTAAGACAGAAAGGGAGAGAACAATGAGGAAGTGGGTAGAGAGTGAAAGGGGGAGAGAGTGAGCAAAAGAACCCCCAGCTACAGAGTTATTTTGAGAATCAAAATCAGGCTGGTAACCAAAATGACCCGATAGAATGGCAAACTCATAAAAGTGGGACTAGGGTGGTTTTTAAGTCCATCTTCATTCTTCTAACATATACTTCATGCTTACAAATTTTTCATAAGTTTATGTTAGTTTCATTTTACTAAACATTTATTTAAATTTATAACTAATCATCAAATAGAAAAGCTTTCTCATTGTTACACACACACACACACACACACACACACACAATTTACCTTATAATTACTTGACAATTACTTTGTTATCAGGTATCTGACTTGATGAACTTAATTACATCTCCTGCATAATCTGCTCCTGTCAGTTTCAAGCTGGATTTCATTATCCTCATTTTGTAAATCTAACTCACTAATACATAAAACCAATTTCTCTGGGAGGGGAAAGCCTGTCAGTCAATGCTCTAGAAAGCTACAATAATAGCATTTTGTACAATGTGTTTTTGAATTCAGATATTGTGATTTTTTGTTTCCTAACCCTTTATCAAATAAGTAATATTCTTGTAGTTATTTTTAAACTAATTCATTACATTTTTGCTTAAATATTCCATTTGTTTTAGTCTTAGCTTCACACACACACACACACACACACACACACACACACACACACACACAGTTGATATAATGACTTTTAAGAAATCACTTAGGCCATCATATGTCTCATTAGAAATTTTGCTAAACTAAAAATGAGAAGAAATCTAAACATTTGAGGGATACACAGATTTGAAGTCTTTTATCAGATATTATAACAACTGTACCAGCCTGCCTCTTGGATTTATTTGCTCAGAATCTTGTCAGTCATCCTTTTACCAGGAGGTAACATCTATCTTAAAGTTAAGGTGTGTTTATTTGATGTATCAATTGGGTGGATCCTGTTTTTTTTTTTAACCCATTCTATTAGGTAGACTGCCTTCGTACTGGGGAATTGAGACAAGATGAGGTTTATTAGCAAGCATTGTTAACTCGCATACTGTGGTGGTGTGGAGCTTCTGCCCCTTCATTTGATTTACTTGATCTCTTTCATTCATTTTCTCCCACTGTTTGATTAATGGCTTTACTTATTTCTTCTTTGAGGCTCTAACCTATCCATTCCCATTTTGAAGTCCTCATCTTGTGCATCAGCTATATGGTATACAGTAGGGCCTTTGATAGTATGGTTGCTAGGATTCAGTGTTGCAATACCCTGGCTGTTATTGATGGTGTTTTTCGGTGGCATCTAAGCATCTGGGTTGGGATAATTATAAATCTAGGTGTGGATATCGTGTTTGTCTCTGCTGGGGATGGTTCTTAGGAGAGCACGGTTGCTGTCGGTTGCCTGGTAAGGAAGGCCTCTAAGATGCTGTTTGGTATGGTGACTGGTGGCTCCAGTCAGAATGTGTTTCCTTTTAGCTTTTCATTTTTGATTCTTTGTGAATCTCACACCATGCCCGCCTAGTCCAATCCATTTCCCCATACCTCCATACCCACACTCTACCCTTGCAATCTATCCCCCAAGAGAAAACACAAAATAAAATAAAGTAAAATAAGATAAAACAATCTTGCCATGGAAGCTGGAGTGTGTCATGTTGTGTCACAGTTTGTCCAGACAGCTTTACAGTGAAGATCTGAAGATAACCTACCTCTTTCTCTTATGTTTTGTTTTATTGAAAAGAAAACTCACTTTGATGGAGATAAGATAAAATCTCAAAGTCATTTTCATTTACATGGGTGGCCAGTCATGTTCAGTGTACAGAATATAAGGCATTTGATCTTCTGAGAAGCGTCTTTCCAGAGCATGGGCCCATTGCTAACTGAATTATCTGCCCATTTGATGGTAGTTGTTATTAAGGTTTTATGCTTTTATAAATGTCACATGAATACCTGGCAAAGGCTTTGTCACACGATATAGACTGTCTCTTCTCTCAGTTGATTGTTTCCTTTGCTGTCCAGAGGTTTTTTATTTCCTATCATCCTAACAATCAATTCTTTCTTATGTTTCTTAGGCCATTTGAGTCCTACTTCTCAAGAAATCATGCCTGAGCCAATATCTTGAAGAATTTTCCCTAGGATTTCTTTGAGAATGTATTATGATTATTCATTATGGTCTTTGGTCTAGTTGATGTGCTGTGCAAGAATGTATTTCAAGCAGCAACGTCTACATTTCCCCCAGCACTCTTGGCTGAAGAAGTTATCATTATGGAGAATATTTTTTAATGTTTTTTGGCAAAAATAGCTATGCCTGAATAGATTTATGCTGGGGACTTCCATTCTTTTACAGTGATCTATGTATCAGTTTTTTGTGTCAGTACCATGTGGTTTTAAATACTATATCTGTGTAGCAGAAGAGCTCAAGGTTGTGATATCTCTAGCATTGTTATACATGTTCAGGATTGTTTGGACGAGGCAAGGCCTTTGGTGCTTCCACATACAATGTAGATTGTTTCTTCCTAGTTCTGTGAGGAATGCTATTGTGTTCATACTGAGGGTTAGGTTCAATCTGTAGATTTCTTTTGAGAGAAGAGTGATTTTTTTTTTAAAACGGCTTGTCCCTGAAGCCACATGCATGGGCAAGCTTGGTGTCATTTAGTATTTCCATCTTCTTTAACTCGGTGTTTAGAGTTTCTTTTATGAATCTCCCCCACCTCCTTAGGTTTATTTATTCACCCACTCATTTACTTTGATGTTATTGTAAATGGAAATGTTTTCCTGATTTGTTCCTGAGAAACTAACTATTGGTATATCGACAAGCTACTCATCTCATATCCCGATACTTTGAGGAGTTTGACTAGGAGAGTCTCTGCCGTTGTCTAGAAATACAGCTACATAGTCTTCCATGGTAATTCCAGTTTACCCACTCAAATTTTCATCTTTCTCATGTCTGTTTATCCTGTACTACACTGATTAAGAATGTTGAAAATCAATCCCTTGCCTTCATTCTGGATGTGTGTTCATTTTCTCTCCTTTCCATATGATGCTGGCATCCGTCTGTCAAGGATATGCTTTATTAGTTTGAGGCATCATCTTTTACACTTCATAACTCTTAGATTTTTATGATGGTGACATGTTCAATTATATACAAAGCCTTTTTTGCATCCATTTAGAAGATCAAGTCATTTTAATTCTTGATTCTATTATATCCTGTATGGTTTATTGATTTGCGTTCATTGAATTATCATTGCATATATGAAATGAAAGCAAGGATATGATGGCTTGTGATGTTTTTAATGATATCAGATCAGTTTGTAATTGTTTCATTGAAGAATATTCTGCACTAGTGTTCACCAAAAAAAATCATATAAAGCTTTCACTATCTTGTTTATGTTGTTCTTATCAAGTTTTCATAACAGGATATCATTGGCTAGATATATTGATCAGGAAATGCTTCATCCAATTTTATTATATGCAATAATTTGCAGATCATTGCTGTTAGTCCTTCATCACAGGCCTGGCTGAAATAGCAGTGGATCCATTCTGTACAATGTTTTTCTTTATTGGAATGCTATTATGGCTTCAATGTCATTATCTTATTACTTAAGCATATATATATATTATACATATATATATGCTTAATATCTTCTTTGTTCAGTTTTAATTAGACATGTACTTCATTTTCTTCTATATTTTGCAGTTTATTGTCATTTGTGTTATAAAAAATTCTCTAATGAAAGTACAGGTTTTAGGACTGTTGAAGTTTGTTGTACAGTTTAATTTCTTGACCCTTATAATCACTTTTTAATATCTAGTTCACTTATTTCTCTTACTGATCTTTATTATTAACTTTCTGCTACTGATTTTGGATTTGATTCGTTTTTGCTTTCCTACATGAAAATGCATTATTAGGGTTTTTTTTGACATAATATTTTGTTTAATGAAATCAGGAGCATTATTGATGCATGAAAATAAATGAGGTTTGCTCCATTGTGGAGCCATGAATATCATCAAATAAAACATCAAGACCTTGTCATAATAACAAATTAATATCTGATGGTATATGATATAATTGGGTAAATTGGTAAATTTCAAACTTACTACAAGAAGGCAAACAGAACATAAAGCAGATAGACACAGTTTCACATCATTAGGATCTTGGTACTACACTGAGTGATTGCCACGGGTTCCTGCTCACTAGCCTTTCAATTAGTAACTAAAAACAAATTGAACAAAAGACAGACTAACGTACCCTTTCAGAATCACCTGGTTTTTATCTGCATTATATTCTTTAGGCATGACTTATGTTAAAATATGAGTATGGAGGTGTATTTTTGCTAAAATATTTGTGGTTCTTTTGCCAATCTCTGTCTTAAACCTATCTCTGTTAAATTAACTATACCCCTCAATGACTCTTCCTTCGATATGTTTAAATCTGATTCACGAACGATATTAAGAATATTGTAGGATCATTTTATGTTTATGCTTTTAGGGTTACTTTATTCCTTTAATGTTAATATGAACTGTAAAACCTATGGATCATATCTAAAACTTGATAACCGAACAAATGTTTTTTTATCTTGATTTCCACTGAGCTAAATTAAGTCCACTCAGAAACAGGATTAATGTTGTATTTGTCACTCTGATGTCTATAAAATATATTAGCCATATTTACACACTATATAATTAGAACTTCATCCTGTAATTAGGATGTATGTAAATTAGTCATTTTTGTTTCTTTACTGTCTTCTGTTTTGTTTTTTTTTTAACTTTTTCTTAAATCCTAGTTGGCTTTTTTTTTAAAGCAACAAGCAAACAAAAGATTTTTTTTTATTTCTACATGTCTCATTCTCTATCTTTAGATAAAGCTCTCCTTTTTTCTCTCCTGAGATAGTCCTTGAAATTATTTGGAGACGGGACAATAACAGAGGTTCTCTTCTGCTCTCACAGGTAATTATATTCTTACCCCAGAGAAAATAGGAGAGTTTCTCAGTAGTTCCAAGGGGTTCTGTTTTACTAAACTTCTTTTTAAGCTCTAAAAGAGAATGACCAGTATAACCAGAAAAATTAATACCAACATTTAATTTAAGGAGATAATGGAAGGAGTCTCAGAAGTTTAAGGCCAGGCTAAGCTATAGAAAGTTTTATTTCAAATACACACACACACACACACACACACACACACACACACACACACGAATGTGCATCTGCACATAATATTTTATTTAATGAAATCAAGAGCATTATTGATGTATGATAAAAATGAGGTTTGCTCCACTGTGGAGCCATGAATATCATCAAATAAAACATCACGTGCACATTCATGTGTGTGTGTGTATGTGTGTGTGTGTGTGTGTGTAATTAACTTAAGGACTGACTGTAACAGCCAAGTTAATCTACCTAGTCTTCAATAATCAACTCTATAAATGGAATTCCAGTGCATTTTAATGATGCGATTACAGCACTGTTTCAATGAACAAATCAATGAATTCAAGTAAGCATTTGCATTTGTTATAAGACACTCAATTTACAAAGGGGAGGGGCTTCATAAATCTGTGAGTTTCCCTTAGTAATTTTATTATTTTGGCATTACTCCTCTTAATAATTGTATAAAGTGATGATACGATGGCTCCATGATATGATTAAGGGGAAGATTGTTATGGTACATAGGAGAGAAAGAACAGCCAAAGGCATCAGGAAGAATCCAGAGCAGAGAAAAAAAGAAATAGACCAAACATGATCAGCAGACTGCACATGGCCAGGGCTATCTGTGAGAGAGGGGAGAATAGCAGGGATAGAGATTAGCAAAAGCAGAGAGAGAGAAGCAGGAGCAGAGCATGGAGAGAATAGCAAGAATAGCAGGGTTATAAGGAGAGTAGCTGGAAGGAAGCGAGCCTGTGAGCTGGAGGGAGAGTAGGATAGGAGAGGAGGGGAGGAGGGGAGGAGGGCAGGGATGCTAAAATGGTCTTTAAAATGTCTACTGAGGGGTTGGGGATTTAGCTCAGTGGTAGAGCGCTTGCCTAGGAAGCGCAAGGCCCTGGGTTCGGTCCCCAGCTCCGGAAAAAAAAAAAAAAAGAACCAAAAAAAAAAAAAAAGACCCTATCTCAACAGGAAAAAAAAATGTCTACTGAGCATTCCTGCCACTGAGGGAGCCTGGAGGTCAGTATGAGTTTCCACATATTAATAGGTACCACAGGCAGCATGTGTCCTATCTGCCAGAAATAGAGGAAATGAATGATTCCTTATGGTAGAGGGGAACTGTTTTCACAAGTTCCTAAGGGATTCTGGCTTTGTTTAACTGCCAGAAATCCTCATATAAATCAGGTTGAGTCCATTTCTGGATTTTTGAACTGTTCTTTGAAGTTCAGGTAATTGAAGGGATTTAGGGGGGCAGGGGGATGACAGTTATAACCAGAAATGTGACCATATCTGCTTATTGATATATTGAACAGTTCAACCTAGCCATTGCACCTAGTGTAATTTATAATTTTATCAGTCAAATGGTTTAAACTATATGAATAAAAATAATAGTAAATTGTCTTGATATACAAGGCATCCAAATGGATTTTTCTTTATATACAATTAAAATAATAGCTCATTTTTTTTAGATATGAACCTACCCTTTAACAGCTGAGCCATTTCTTAGAAGAGAAAGTGGAGAAGAGCCTCGAATACATGGGCACAGGGGAAAACCTGCTGAACAGAACACCAATGGCTTATGCTTTAAGAACAATGATCAACAAGTGAGACATTATAAAATTGAAAACTCTTCTGTAAGGAAAAGGACACTGTCAGTTGGACAAAACATCAACCCACAGATTGGGAAAAAAATCTGTACTAATCCTACATCAAATAGAGGGCTAATATCTAAAATATACAAAGAATTCAAGAAGGAAAACTCCAGAAAACCAAATACCCCTATTAGAAAATGGGGTACATTAATTACCCTTTGTAGGGATGGATTTATGGAAAGATACTGTGTAAATTTGGTTTTCTCATGGAATATCTTGGTTTCTCCATCTATAGTAATTGAGAGTTTTGCTGGATATAGTCATCTGGGCTGGCATTTGTGTTCTCTTAAAGTCTGCCTAGGAACGTCTGGCTTTCACAGTCTCTGGTGAGAAGTCTTGTGTAATTCTGATAGGTCTGCCTTTATATGTTATTTGACCTTTTCCCCTTATAGTTTTTAATATTCTTTCTTTGTTTTGTACATTTGGTGTTTTGATTATTATGTGACAGTAGGAATTTTTTTCTGGTCCAATCTATTTGGAGTTCTATAGGTTTCTTGTATGTTCATGAGCATCTCTTTCTTCAGGTAAGGAAAGTTTTCTTCTATAATTTTGTTGAAGATGTTTACTGGCCCTTTAAGTTAGGAATCTCCATTTTCTTGTATACCTATTATCTGTAGATTTGATTTTTTCATTGTGTCCTAGATTTCCTAGATGTTTTGGGTAAGGAGCTTTTTGGAGTTTGCATTTTCTTTGACTATTGTGTTAATATTTTCTATGGCATCTTCTGCCCCTGAGATTCTGTCTTCAATCTTTTGTACTCTGTTGGAGATGACTTCCGATCTCTTTTCCAGGTTTTCTATCTCCAGCCTTGTCTCTCTTTGTGATTTCTTTATTGTTTCTATTTCCATTTTAGATCCTGGATGGTTTTGTTCAATTCCCTCACCAGTTTGGTTGTGTGTTCCTATAACTCCTTAAGGGATTTTTTGTGTTTCCTCTTTAAGGGCTTCTACCTGTTTACCTATGTTGTCCTGTATTTCTTTAAGAGAGTTATTTATGTTCTTCTTAAAGTCCTCTATCCTCATCATTAGATGTGATTTTAAATCCAAATCTTGCTTTTCTGGTGTATTGGGATATCCAGTACTTGCTCTGGTGGGAGAACTGGGTTCTGATTCTGCCAAGTAGTCTTGGTTTCTGTTGCTTAGGCTCTGGTCTTGCCTCTGGCTATCTGGTTATCTCTGATGTTCTTTGGTTTTGCTGTCTCTGACTGGAGCTTGTTTCTCCTGTGGGCCTGTGAGCCTGTGATGGTAGGAGTGAGGGCACTCCTGGGAGACGATCTCTCTGGCAGATTTAAAGTTCAGAGGGCTGTCTGATAGCCTTAGATCTGGGCCCAGATGCAGACCAGATGGGTCCTGTCCCAAACTGCTCAGAGGTTCCTGTGCCCTGTGCTTTGGATGTAGGAGTGGGAGGGTAAGAGTGGTAGCATCTTTATTAGAAGCAGGGGGAGGGGTTTAGGAGAGAAGGGAAAGGGGATAACATTTGAAATGTAAATACATGAAATAGCCAATAAAATGAATGAATTAATTTAAAAATTTGTGATAAGGATGAAAAAATGGTGTACAGAGCTAGAGAGGAATTTAGAATAGCTGAGAAGCACTGAAAGAAATGTTCAACATCTTTAGTCATCAAGGATGACCCTGAGATTCCACCTCATACCAATGAGAATGGCTAAGATCAGACATGTAGGTGACAGCAGATGTTGGCAAGGATATGAAAAAAGAGGAACACTCCTCCATTGCTGGTGGGACTGCAAGCTGATAAAACCACTTTGGAAATCAGTCTGGTGGTTCCTCAGAAAATTGGAAATAGTTCTACCTGAAAACCCAGCTATACCACTCCTGAGCATATACCCAAACAATTCTCCAACATGTAACAAGAACACACACTCCACTATGGTCATAGCAGCCTTATTTATAATAGCCTTACACTGAAAACAACCCAGATGTCCCTCAACAGAAGAATGGATCAGAAAATGTGGTACATTTTCACAATGGAGTACTTCTCAGTAATTAAAAACAATGACTTCATGAAATTAACAAGTAGATGGATAGAAGTAGAAAATATCATACTGAGTGAGGTAACCCAGACACAAAAGAACACACATGGTATGTATTCACTGATAAGTGGATATTAACCCAAAAGCTCACAATGCCCATGATACAACCCACAGACAATATGGAGTTTAGAAAGACCAGGGTGTAGATGCTTCATTCCTGCATTGAATGGGGAATAGCATGATCATGGCAGGTGGAGGAAGAGGGGGATCTAGGAGACAGAGGGGGGGGGAATATGGAGGGATAGAACCTTTAGAGACCACCTCCATTAGATTGGCACAGACCCCAGTCATGGGATGGGGCCCCCACCCATCTCACAGTTTTTAACCCAGATATGTTCCTGTCCAAAGGAAGATCTGGGACCAAAAAAAAAAAAAAAAAAAAAAAAAAAGAAAGAAAGAAAAAAAAGGGGAACAGAGACTGAAGGAAGGGCCAACCAGGGACTGCCCCACCTTGGAATCCATTGTGTCTGCAGACACCAAACCCAACACTGTTGCTATGGTCAACAGGGCTGGCTGACAGGAACCTGGTGTGGTGGTTACTTGGGAGGTCTGGTCAGCAACTGACCAACACAGATGTGGATGTTTGGAGCCCACCATAAGTTTGAGCTCAGAAAACCTGGTGGGGGACCTGGGGGAAGGACAAGAGGAGCAGAGGTGGATTGCAACCCCACTGGAAGAACCACCCAGTTCTCCAAGAGACTAGACCACCAAGCAAGGAGTGTACCTGGTGGAATCCATGGCTCCAGATACATATGTAGCCGAGAATGGCCTTGCCTGACAGCAACAGGAGAGAAGGCCCTTGGTCCCAGGATGGTTTGATGCCCCAGCTTAAGGGGATGCTGGGTGGTGGGGCAGGAAAGGGGAGAGTGAGCATCCTCATTCAGGCAAATATGGGAGGGGGTTGGTGGAGGGGGAATTGGGAAGTGGGATATACTTTGTGATGTAAATGAATGGATTGATTTTTAAAAAAAGAATGTTTCTAGGATTGCCCAGGTGACTCTGGGCAGTATGTGACTTTTGTGAGCATAATTTGCTTACTGTTTCAATGGTAATAAAACAATCAATTTTGATTTCTAGCACACAGTCATACTTCGTAAATGAATGTGATCAAGGCTGAGAGAGGAAGGTACCATTAGGACACCACCCAAAATTACTCTTTCATCTACTCCCTGGTCACTAAAGCTTCCAGATTTCCTCAAGCTTAGTACTTTGTTTTCAATGTCTGAAGCTTTTCAATTCTCCTGACTCTCCTGACATTTTACAAAAGCTCAGATATTTAGGGGTTTTTTTTTGAGTTGTTGAAGAATTAGGTGAATTCTAAGATTTCCAAATGGTTTTAGACAGAAATGTTGTACTAACCACATCGGGTGGTCAAACTACTTTCAACCATCTCTGACCTGATCGTTACCCAATAGCTCATAAGTGGTGTTTGAACACCATGGGCATTTCTATCCAAACAGTTTCATGGAAAAGTCATGACTGCTGTGCATTAGAACAATGCTTCATTTCCTCTAACTTGTCACTAAACTCAGAAAGAGATGCATACTCTTAGACTGATGCTACCATTTTATGTATAAATCTTTTTGATATTGTAATATAATTATCGTGTGGAAAACTGGGGACAAAGAATCATTTCTGTCTGGCAGTATTGTGGTGCTCTGATTTATATTTCCTCTATGTTCATTGCACATATGTTGTATTCCATAGAGATACTGTCTTCCAGTTATATCATGTCTATACTCGGTATCATCCATTTCAGCTTCCATAGTCTCCCTTTCCTATCTCTCTTCACATTAATCTCATTCTTTCCCTTTTTTCCTCAGTTTTTTCATGTTCTATGTACACAAATATGTATATATACATAATTTTCTGTAGATATAATGATTTTAGAACCCATAAGTAAGAGAAAGAGTAATATTAACTTTCTGCATCTGGCATACTTCACTTAATATGATTGACTGTAGTTGTTTCTATTTTCATAAAATGACATTATTTCATCTTTCCTTATGGCTAAATGAAATCCCATTGTGTATATTGTGTATTTGCACCAAATTTGTGCATCTCTTTGCCTGTTGATAAACATAAAACCTGATTCCATAACTTCTATACTGTGAACACCGCAATGATAAGAACAGATATATAGCATCTCTGTAGTACATTAAATTAGAATCCTTTAGAAATATAAGAAATATAGCCAGGATTGTATACTTGTGCAATCTGTAGTTCAATGTATATATGTTAATTTTCAGGAGCCACCATAGTGATTTCCGTAGTGACTGCATAAGTTTGCCTTCTCAGCATCAGTGGATATGGGGCTGCCTTTTGTCCAAATTCTCTATGATATCTGTTAGTTTTTATTATTGTTTGCATTCTTAATGATAGCCATTCTGAATGGAAAGCAATTATTCTTGGTGTAGTTTAAATTTGGATTTTACTGGTGGCCACATGCTAATTGCTGGCTAGTTTTATGTCCACTTGACTGAAGCTATAATTATCATAGAGGAGGGAACATCAACTAAGAAAAGAACTTCATAAGGTCAGGCTTTAGGCAGGCCTGTAGGGCATTTTCTTAGCGATGGATGTGGTAGGGCCAAGCCCATTGTGAGTGGTGCCATCCCTGGACTGAGGGCCTGGGATTCTATAAGAGAGCAGGCTGGGCAAGCCATGAAAGCAAGCCAGTAAGCAGCATTCCTCCAAGACCTCTGCATCAACTCCTGCTTCCAGGATCCTCCCCTGTTTGAGTTCCTTCCCTCACTGTTTTGATGATTGACTGTTATATGGAATTGTAAGTAAAATAAACCTTTTCCTCCCAGAGTTGCTTTTGATCATGGAATTTCATCACAATGGTAACCCTAAGACATATTAAGATTTATTGTTAAAGATTATTTGCTATTTGTTCATCAACTGTTAAGAACTGACCATTTCCTTAGCCCATTTCTTTTTTTTTCTTTTTTTTTTATTAACTTGAGTATTTCTTATTTACATTTCGAATGTTATTCCCTTTCCCGGTTTCCGGGCCAACATTCCCCTAACCCCTTCCCCTTCCCCTCTATATGGGTGTTCCCCTCCCCATCCTCCCCCCATTGCCACCCTCCCCCGAACAATCATGTTCACTGGGGGTTCAGTCTTAGCAGGACCAAGTTAGCCCATTTCTTGATTGGGTTGGGGGGCATTAATATTCTGAGTTCTTTGTGTATTCTAGATGTCAATCCTCAGTGAGAGGTAAAACTAGCAAAGAACTTTTTTCCATTGCTTAGTCTGATGCTTTATTCATGTGATAAGTCTTTCCTTTGCTGTGTAGACATTTTATGATTGCATGAATTCCCGTTTGTCAATTTCTTGCTTTATTTTCTGAGCCAACAGAACACATTCAAAAAGTACCGCCTATGCTTATTTCTTAAATATGTCCCCCTATTATGTATAGCTTCAGGGACATAAAATGATAAAACCTCTGTGATACTTAGGTTAGTATTGTCAAATTGACAGATTCTAGAATCAAATGGAAGTTTGGCAACCAAGTGTTCCTGAAGATATGTCGTGATTATAGTACTTACACTGGAAATATCTACTTACAGTGGGTAGACCTATTCCACTGGCCTGCGATCCTGACTATAAATGCAGAGAAAGAGAGAGAGAGCTGAGCAACACCATTCATTCACTGCTCTCTCTTTTTTCTGATTCTGGATGCCATGTAACCAGATGTTTCAGGACCCTTCTGCCTTGATTTCCTCACAGTAATGTATTCCTGAGCTGTGAAACAGAATAAACTATTTCTCCATTAAAGTATTTTTGTCAGCATAATCTGTGACATCAACAGGAAAACAGAACAACCACTTATGGGGAAGTTTGGCATTCCATATAAAATTGATCACAAATTTACCATGTAGCCTAGAAAATTCTATATTTAGGTATTTAACTAAGAGTGATTCAAAATGAAAACCCATGTCTACTCAATGACTCTATTAGTAATAGCAGAGAACTGGTAAAAATAAATCTAAACCACTCACAAAATGTGCATAGATACATTGTGACAGTAGGATTGAAGTACTATGCAGAACATTATAATCTGTAAATCCCATCTCACATGCTGACAATTTTTAAGTTTAAGAATATAGAAGTATTAACTATTCTGATTTGATCATTACACATTGTGTATATTCATAAAATGATCACAATGTATTCAGAAATCTGTATAGCCAAAATAAGTTACTTTTAAAAGAGAAAAAATAGCTTTAGTTCTAAAAATTATAGAGCATCATTAAAATTCAAAAGCATTTCCTGAGTCAACTAAGCTAGACACAAGAAATACCCTATTTCATAATTAAACACACAGGATGCCCTGAAAATAACTCGTCTAGCCTACATTGGCAGGAAAAAGGAAAAGACAAATGGCTGCCTGGGACCAGGGAAGGGACAGAGACCTGACAGGAAAGGTCAATAAGCAAACACTGGGACATGGAAAGTCTATATTTTATCCTATCAATGGTTATATGAACATATAAGGAAATGGTATGTTTTATTATATATAAAGTATACCTCAATAGAGATAAATTTTTAAAAGAAGGAAATGTTATCACTTCTCGGCCTTTTGGCTAAGATCAAGTGAAGAAGGAAATGTTTAACTTAGAAAATACTTTATCATATACAGCTTGTTTAAAAATAGACTAAAAAATAACAGCTATTATAATAGCTGAAGCAAGAAAATCACAGTCTTAAAAAATAAAAAGCGACCGCCGGACCCTGAAGGAAACAGACCGGATAAACAGTTCTCTGCACCCAAATCCCGTGGGAGGGAGAGCTAAACCTTCAGAGAGGCGGACACGCCTGGGAAACCAGAAGAGGCTGCTCCCTGCACACACATCTCGGACGCCAGAGGAAAAAGCCAAAGACCATCTGGAACCCTGGTGCACTGAAGCTCCCGGAAGGGGCGGCACAGGTCTTCCTGGTTGCTGCCGCTGCAGAGAGCCCCTGGGCAGCACCCCACGAGCGAACTTGAGCCTCGGGACCACAGGTAAGACCAAATTTTCTGCTGCAAGAAAGCTGCCTGGTGAGCTTGGGACACACGGAAGCAGAATTTCTCTAGAACCGGGCACGTTCTGTGTTTACCGGAAGTCCCACACCCTCGGATCCCGGCCCGCAGCAGCTCTCTGCTCCCAGACCCGGTGAGAGAGAGACCCAACCGCCTGGTCAGGTGGGCACTCCTGAGGCTGCAGAGCGGAAGAGACCACCAACACTGCTCACCCCTGCCCACATCCCTGGCCCAAGAGGAAACTGTATAAGGCCTCTGGGCTCCCGTGGGGGAGGGCCCAGGAGCGGCAGGACCCCTGCCTGAGACACCGCCGGAACCTGAAGGAAACAGACCGGATAAACAGTTCTCTGCACCCAAATCCCGTGGGAGGGAGAGCTAAACCTTCAGAGAGGCAGACAAGCCTGGGAAACCAGAAGAGACTGCTCCCTGCACACACATCTCGGACGCCAGAGGAAAAAGCCAAAGACCATCTGGAACCCTGGTGCACTGAAGCTCCCGGAAGGGGCGGCACAGGTCTTCCTGGTTGCTGCCGCTGCAGAGAGCCCCTGGGCAGCACCCCACGAGCGAACTTGAGCCTCGGGACCACAGGTAAGACCAAATTTTCTGCTGCAAGAAAGCTGCCTGGTGAGCTTGGGACACACGGAAGCAGAATTTCTCTAGAACCGGGCACGTTCTGTGTTTACCGGAAGTCCCACACCCTCGGATCCCGGCCCGCAGCAGCTCTCTGCTCCCAGACCCGGTGAGAGAGAGACCCAACCGCCTGGTCAGGTGGGCACTCCTGAGGCTGCAGAGCGGAAGAGACCACCAACACTGCTCACCCCTGCCCACATCCCTGGCCCAAAAGGAAACTGTATAAGGCCTCTGGGCTCCCGTGGGGGAGGGCCCAGGAGCGGCAGGACCCCTGCCGGAGACACCGCCGGACCCTGAAGGAAACAGACCAGATAAACAGTTCTCTGCACCCAAATCCCGTGGGAGGGAGAGCTAAACCTTCAGAGAGGCAGACAGGCCTGGGAAACCAGAAGAGACTGCTCCCTGCACACACATCTCTGACGCCAGAGGAAAAAGCCAAAGACCATCTGGAACCCTGGTGCACTGAAGCTCCCGGAAGGGGCGGCACAGGTCTTCCTGGTTGCTGCCGCTGCAGAGAGCCCCTGGACAGCACCCCACGAGCAAACCTGAGCCTCGGGACCACAGGTAAGACCAAATTTTCTGCTGCAAGAAAGCTGCCTGGTGAACTCAAGACACAGGCCCACAGGAACAGCTGAAGACCTGTAGAGAGGAAAAACTACACGCCCGAAAGCAGAACACTCTGTCCCCATAACTGACTGAAAGAGAGGAAAACAGGTATACAGCACTCCTGACACACAGGCTTATAGGACAGTCTAGCCACTGTCAGAAATAGCAGAACAAAGTAACACTAGAGATAATCTGATGGCGAGAGGCAAGCGCAGGAACCCAAGCAACAGAAACCAAGACTACATGCCATCATCGGAGCCCAATTCTCCCACCAAAACAAACATGGAATATCCAAACACACCAGAAAAGCAAGATCTAGTTTCAAAATCATATTTGATCATGATGCTGGAGGACTTCAGGAAAGACCTGAACACACTTAGGGAAGCACAGGAAAACATTAATAAACAAGTAAAAGCCTACAGAGAGGAATCGCAAAAATCCCTGAAAGAATTCCAGGAAAACACAATCAAACAGTTGAAGGAATTAAAAATGGAAATAGAAGCAATCAAGAAAGAACACATGGAAACAACCCTGGATATAGAAAACCAAAAGAAGAGACAAGGAGCTGTAGATACAAGCTTCACCAACAGAATACAAGAGATGGAAGAGAGAATCTCAGGAGCAGAAGATTCCATAGAAATCATTGACTCAACTGTCAAAGATAATGTAAAGCGGAAAAAGCTACTGGTCCAAAACATACAGGAAATCCAGGACTCAATGAGAAGATCAAACCTAAGGATAATAGGTATAGAAGAGAGTGAAGACTCCCAGCTCAAAGGACCAGTAAATATCTTCAACAAAATCATAGAAGAAAACTTCCCTAACCTAAAAAAAGAGATACCCATAGACATACAGGAAGCCTACAGAACTCCAAATAGATTGGACCAGAAAAGAAACACCTCCCGTCACATAATTGTCAAAACACCAAACGCACAAAATAAAGAAAGAATATTAAAAGCAGTAAGGGAAAAAGGTCAAGTAACATATAAAGGGAGACCTATCAGAATCACACCAGACTTCTCGCCAGAAACTATGAAGGCCAGAAGATCCTGGACTGATGTTATACAGACCCTAAGAGAACACAAATGCCAGCCCAGATTACTGTATCCAGCAAAACTCTCAATTAACATTGATGGAGAAACCAAGATATTCCATGACAAAACCAAATTTACACAATATCTTTCTACAAATCCAGCACTACAAAGGATAATAAATGGTAAAGCCCAACATAAGGAGGCAAGCTATACCCTAGAAGAAGCAAGAAACTAATCGTCTTGGCAACAAAACAAAGAGAATGAAAGCACACAAACATAACCTCACATCAAATATGAATATAACGGGAAGCAATAATCACTATTCCTTAATATCTCTCAATATCAATGGCCTCAACTCCCCAATAAAAAGACATAGATTAACAAACTGGATACGCAACGAGGACCCTGCATTCTGCTGCCTACAGGAAACACACCTCAGAGACAAAGACAGACACTACCTCAGAGTGAAAGGCTGGAAAACAACTTTCCAAGCAAATGGTCAGAAGAAGCAAGCTGGAGTAGCCATTCTAATATCAAATAAAATCAATTTCCAACTAAAAGTCATCAAAAAAGATAAGGAAGGACACTTCATATTCATCAAAGGAAAAATCAACCAAGATGAACTCTCAATCCTAAATATCTATGCCCCAAATACAAGGGCACCTACATATGTAAAAGAAACCTTACTAAAGCTCAAAACATACATTGCACCTCACACAATAATAGTGGGAGATTTCAACACCCCACTCTCATCAATGGACAGATCATGGAAACAGAAATTAAACAGTGATGTAGACAGACTAAGAGAAGTCATGAGCCAAATGGACTTAACGGATATTTATAGAACATTCTATCCTAAAGCAAAAGGATATACCTTCTTCTCAGCTCCTCATGGTACTTTCTCCAAAATTGACCATATAATTGGTCAAAAAACGGGCCTCAACAGGTACAGAAAGATAGAAATAATCCCATGCGTGCTATCGGACCACCACGGCCTAAAACTGGTCTTCAATAACAATAAGGGAAGAATGCCCACATATACGTGGAAATTGAACAATGCTCTACTCAATGATAACCTGGTCAAGGAAGAAATAAAGAAAGAAATTAAAAACTTTTTAGAATTTAATGAAAATGAAGATACAACATACTCAAACTTATGGGACACAATGAAAGCTGTGCTAAGAGGAAAACTCATAGCGCTGAGTGCCTGCAGAAAGAAACAGGAAAGAGCATATGTCAGCAGCTTGACAGCACACCTAAAAGCTCTAGAACAAAAAGAAGCAAATACACCCAGGAGGAGTAGAAGGCAGGAAATAATCAAACTCAGAGCTGAAATCAACCAAGTACAAACAAAAAGGACCATAGAAAGAATCAACAGAACCAAAAGTTGGTTCTTTGAGAAAATCAACAAGATAGATAAACCCTTAGCCAGACTAACGAGAGGACACAGAGAGTGTGTCCAAATTAACAAAATCAGAAATGAAAAGGGAGACATAACTACAGATTCGGAGGAAATTCAAAAAATCATCAGATCTTACTATAAAAACCTATATTCAACAAAATTTGAAAATCTTCAGGAAATGGACAATTTCCTAGACAGATACCAGGTATCGAAGTTAAATCAGGAACAGATAAACCATTTAAACAACCCCATAACTCCTAAGGAAATAGAAGCAGTCATTAAAGGTCTCCCAACCAAAAAGAGCCCAGGTCCAGACGGGTTTAGTGCAGAATTCTATCAGACCTTCATAGAAGACCTCATACCAATATTATCCAAACTATTCCACAAAATTAAAACAGATGGAGCCCTACCGAATTCCTTCTACGAAGCCACAATTACTCTTATACCTAAACCACACAAAGACACAACAAAGAAAGAGAACTTCAGACCAATTTCCCTTATGAATATCGACGCAAAAATACTCAATAAAATTCTGGCAAGCCGAATTCAAGAGCACATCAAAACAATCATCCACCATGATCAAGTAGGCTTCATCCCAGGCATGCAGGGATGGTTTAATATACGGAAAACCATCAACGTGATCCATTATATAAACAAACTGAAAGAACAGAACCACATGATCATTTCATTAGATGCTGAGAAAGCATTTGACAAAATTCAACACCCCTTCATGATAAAAGTCCTGGAAAGAATAGGAATTCAAGGCCCATACCTAAACATAGTAAAAGCCATATACAGCAAACCAGTTGCTAACATTAAACTAAATGGAGAGAAACTTGAAGCAATCCCACTAAAATCAGGGACTAGACAAGGCTGCCCACTCTCTCCCTACTTATTCAATATAGTTCTTGAAGTTCTAGCCAGAGCAATCAGACAACAAAAGGAGATCAAAGGGATACAGATCGGAAAAGAAGAGGTCAAAATATCACTATTTGCAGATGACATGATAGTATATTTAAGTGATCCCAAAAGTTCCACCAGAGAACTACTAAAGCTGATAAACAACTTCAGCAAAGTGGCTGGGTATAAAATTAACTCAAATAAATCAGTTGCCTTCCTCTATACAAAAGAGAAACAAGCCGAGAAAGAAATTAGGAAAACGACACCCTTCATAATAGACCCAAATAATATAAAGTACCTCGGTGTGACTTTAACCAAGCAAGTAAAAGATCTGTACAATAAGAACTTCAAGACACTGAGGAAAGAAATTGAAGAAGACCTCAGAAGATGGAAAGATCTCCCATGCTCATGGATTGGCAGGATTAATATGGTAAAAATGGCCATTTTACCAAAAGCAATCTACAGATTCAATGCAATCCCCATCAAAATACCAATCCAATTCTTCAAAGAGTTAGACAGAACAATTTGCAAATTCATCTGGAATAACAAAAAACCCAGGATAGCTAAAGCTATCCTCAACAATAAAAGGACTTCAGGGGGAATCACTATCCCTGAACTCAAGCAGTATTACAGAGCAATAGTGATAAAAACTGCATGGTATTGGTACAGAGACAGACAGATAGACCAATGGAATAGAATTGAAGACCCAGAAATGAACCCACACACCTATGGTCACTTGATTTTTGACAAAGGAGCCAAAACCATCCAATGGAAAAAAGATAGTATTTTCAGCAAATGGTGCTGGTTCAACTGGAGGGCAACATGTAGAAGAATGCAGATCGATCCATCCTTATCACCCTGTACAAAGCTTAAGTCCAAGTGGATCAAGGACCTCCACATCAAACCAGACACACTCAAACTAATAGAAGAAAAACTAGGGAAGCATCTGGAACACATGGGCACTGGAAAAAATTTCCTGAACAAAACACCAATGGCTTATGCTCTAAGATCAAGAATCGACAAATGGGATCTCATAAAACTGCAAAGCTTCTGTAAGGCAAAGGACACTGTGGTTAGGACAAAACGGCAACCAACAGATTGGGAAAAGATCTTTACCAATCCTACAACAGATAGAGGCCTTATTTCCAAAATATACAAAGAACTCAAGAAGTTAGACCGCAGGGAAACAAATAACCCTATTAAAAAATGGGGTTCAGAGCTAAACAAAGAATTCACAGCTGAGGAATGCCGAATGGCTGAGAAACACCTAAAGAAATGTTCAACATCTTTAGTCATAAGGGAAATGCAAATCAAAACAACCCTGAGATTTCACCTCACACCAGTGCGATTGGCTAAGATCAAAAACTCAGGTGACAGCAGATGCTGGCGAGGATGTGGAGAAAGAGGAACACTCCTCCATTGTTGGTGGGATTGCAGACTGGTACAACCATTCTGGAAATCAGTCTGGAGGTTCCTCAGAAAATTGGACATTGAACTGCCTGATGATCCAGCTATACCTCTCTTGGGCATATACCCAAAAGATGCCTCAACATATAAAAGAGACACGTGCTCCACTATGTTCATCGCAGCCTTATTTATAATAGCCAGAAGCTGGAAAGAACCCAGATGCCCTTCAACAGAGGAATGGATACAGAAAATGTGGTACATCTACACAATGGAATATTACTCAGCTATCAAAAACAACGAGTTTATGAAATTCGTAGGCAAATGGTTGGAACTGGAAAATATCATCCTGAGTGAGCTAACCCAATCACAGAAAGACATACATGGTATGCACTCATTTATAAGTGGCTATTAGCCCAAATGCTTGAATTACCCTAGATCCCTAGAACAAACGAAACTCAAGACGGATGATCAAAATGTGAATGCTTCACTCCTTCTTTAAATGAGGAAAAAGAATACCCTTGGCAGGGAAGGGAGAGGCAAAGATTAAAACAGAGACTGAAGGAACACCCATTCAGAGCCTGCCCCACATGTGGCCCATACATATACAGCCACCCAATTAGACAAGATGGATGAAGCAAAGAAGTGCAGACCGACAGGAGCCGGATGTAGATCGCTCCTGAGAGACACAGCCAGAATACAGCAAATATAGAGGCGAATGCCAGCAGCAAACCACTGAACTGAGAATAGGTCCCCTATTGAAGGAATCAGAGAAAGAACTGGAAGAGCTTGAAGGGGCTCGAGACCCCAAAAGTACAACAATGCCAAGCAACCAGAGCTTCCAGGGACTAAGCCACTACCTAAAGACTATACATGGACTGACCCTGGACTCTGACCCCATAGGTAGCAATGAATATCCTAGTAAGAGCACCAGTGGAAGGGGAAGCCCTGGGTCCTGCTAAGACTGAACCCACAGTGAACTAGTCTATGGGGGGAGGGCGGCAATGGGGGGAGGGTTGGGAGGGGAACACCCATAAGGAAGGGGAGGGGGGAGGGGGATGTTTGCCCGGAAACCGGGAAAGGGAATAACACTCGAAATGTATATAAGAAATACTCAAGTTAATAAAAAAAAAATGGAAAAAAAAATAAAAAAAATAAAAAGCAATAAGGGGGAACGCATAATGAGTGGTCTAAAAGCATGCAGTCTGTAACAGAATGGTCAAATCTGAAAGGCAGCTTTTCAACCAACAACATGAAAATTACACTAAAATGATGTCTAAAACATTAAGTATAATAGAATTTTAAAATAAAAAATTCTAGCATTCTGAAAATAATAAAAGTGGGGCTCTTACACTAGCACATATGCGAATGTTTTTAATTCTAACTGCCTTCATATTTAGTACTAGATGACAAACATTGGCCATGGATTCAAAGGTTTCTGTTCGAGGTCCCCTTCACTGTCAATATGCCAAATCATTTAAAGCTCAGCTGCTTTAACTATGTATCAAGTATTGGGCTGTATTTCCTATATCTCAGATATATATTAACTATTCAATAACACTGATATATTTGAATTCCTGAGTGACTAGTTGCTTTCATTCTAAAATGTCTGCTTGTCTCAATGCAAATGCTATTTCAATTCAGTAAACAATTAAAAAAAATCCTATTTACTCTCAAAGGCATGACCCACGTACTAGGTCTTGCTCGACAGCACACACACAGACTCTGGATTAGCGGAGTACACTGTGGTATTAGTGTTGGTGTCTAACGTGTGGCAATCATGAGGTGACCACTGACCAGAGCATGGAGTATTTCCACTGATACAATAGGGATGATGTGTGAGGTAGACCTAAGGTTAAAAGCACAGACACACACAATGGTCCAGTGACTGTAGAAATCGAAGCATGGCAAAAATCTAGTAGCAAAAATCTAACACTCAGACTTATCCCAATTAACTGTTGCTTCAGGGTCAAAGCTTTGGATGCTCCTGCTACAAGCATTCCTTCGTTGCATTTGGTACAGATACTTAAAGAGCGTTCATGTTGCAGGTCTTGGGAGCAGGCATCTGTGGAGCGACAGCAGCTCGACTACTCACAGCGTTGCCTTATTCCTGGTACTGGAGCAGTCTTAAATTTAAAGTGTGGGCAAATCTCTGTGGGGTGTACTTAGTGATGGCTAAGACCTCTAACTACATGCTTCAACACAAGCTTCTAGGTATTGTCTGAGGAACGTTAAGGAAAACTCTTCTATGAAAGCTGCCTGGAGTCTGTGCAAAGGCTACTTGCTGAGATCCTCTGTAGAACAGGTCAGTGTGGTCTGATCTGGCATCCATCAGGTGGCTGGCACTGTGTTCATAGCCATCTGTAGATCTTTCATATGAATAATCATTGCAGATGCACTTTCTGTATAATCGTCTTTGTTATCGTTCCATTGTGTTTTCATGGGTCGTCATTTGGAACTGAGCCTTCCTATAGACAGACTACTGCAGCTATTGCTTTTAGGATAATGGAGACTAGTATTTTGTCCTCTGCAATTTTGCTGGTGTGTTTTCTTTCCTCTTTCTATCTTGAGTGTGTGTGTGTGTGTGTGTGTGTGTGTGTGTGTGTGTGTGTGTGTGTGTGTGCTCCTTTGGATCATCTGTCTTTATTTTCACTTGCATTTTCTTCTTCTTGATGAAGTTGCTTCTTGAATGTGTCATATGAATTTAAATATATTTACTGCATGACTTAATAAACGTTGCTTTTATTTACCACCAATTTCTGCTGCATTCTTTATTATATTTTCTTTTCTTAAAAAAGAAAAACAACAATTAGAGATGTGTGTGTGTGTGTGTGTGTGTGTGTGTGTGTGTGTGTACACAATGATATACATGAAAGGGTTAGAGAATTTGGAGGAGTTAGTACCCTTTGTACTATGTGGGTTCTAGTAAATTTAAGGATTGGCAGCAAGTTTCTCTCTTAGTTTTTTTCAACTTGATACAAACTAGAGTCACCTGAAGGGAGGGAACGTTAGTTATTATTTATTTAAAATAAATTGCACATAGAACATATATTGGAACCGCATGTATGTGCCTTATCCTAACATGTCCTTGTGATCCTTTAGTGTAATTCTGACAATGTGATGCTGTTGCCATATTTAAGTACTTCAAAAATGAAAAATAATTGAGATAGGTTAATTTATTCTTGTTTAAGCCCATAGACACAATATGGAACGAAAATTAAATCACTGTCCTGCACTAAGTAAGAGAAAACAAAGAGATTCTATCAGGAGACCCATCTGTCTATTGATCTGCTGCATACAATAGAGGTTTTCAGTCCTTTGTTCCTAATGCCTCATCAGGTAGTCTGAAAAAAAATGAATCTGAACTGCAGTAAACAAACTACAGAACCTGCCTGTCATTTGTGAATACAGTCTTTACAGAGAAGTAAGATGTGCAGCTCTACCCTTTCTCAAGAATAACAGACTAACAGACGGTAGATCCATTTCTTTGTTTGTGGTTTTTAGTTGCTATTTCCAAAAGAGGAAACTTCTGTAAGAATGCGGCGTAGTTAAGATCTTAAAAATAACTCTGCCTTCATATCTATAAACAAAATTAAAGTCACTGCTTTCTTGATGCCCCATACATAAGATGAGTACTTAAATGAATAAACTAGTAATTCTAGGTAATTCTAGTCATTTTAGTAATTGGTAAATAGAAGCAACATTTATTAAGTCATAAGGAGGATGAAAGAAATCTTAGCCATTGGCATTCTTTATACTCTTAACTGGAGCTTGTATTGTATTCTTAAAACACACAATCAGGATATTTTGTGTACTGTGTCACTGTGTATAGTAGTTGTTTAAGAGTAAAAGCCTGGGAACCAGAGACCTGGGCTTCATCTCAATCTACTCTTTAGTTTGAGTGAACTTCAGAAAGCCCCTTAACTATTCACAAGCCTGGAATATCCAAGAACATAATCTTTTAAAGATAATAAGGGACAGACTTGGACGTCCCTGACCCTCCTTCCTTCCATAAAGATGTTTCAGTGATGAAGTCTGGTAAAATTTTGAGAAACCTGGAAAACCGGACTTCTTGAAGCGATACTTCAGCCATAAGCTCCCTTTATCTCTATATAGGCCTATTGGGAGCACTAAGAGAGCCTTCACCCCTTACAGGGTTCTGTCTTACCTAAATCAAAGTACTACCAGGCTATATTTGGGACTAACGAGGACACTGAGGACAAGGGGAGTTTGGTCAGCACGTCATCGCTGAGTCATTTGTCCTGGTTCAGTATGGGATGAATAATAGCAAACTCAAATTCTCAACTTTTCTTGGGGAAGGAAAGAGTCACAGTGTTTTGGATTCTGTCTTGCTCATGTTGGAGAGCTGATAATACCTGAACTGTAACAAATGCCTGAGGGGACAAAAGCTCTCTCTGAGCAGCAAGCTGTTCTAGGGAACACATGGATGACAGATGGAGGTGGTTTTAAAAGTAGTAGAATATATAAGAAAGGAAATAGGCCAGTAGATGGCTTGGTAAATAAAGGCACCTTTTTATGTTCTGATACCTATATTTGACTCAGGTTTGCATTTGAAATATTTATAAATTTCAGAGTAGTGACCCTGAAAGTGGAAAACATTCTTAACTATGCAAATTAATGATCTGCATCCTCCATGCCTAGTCCAGGTCTTGCAGGCTATGCTTCAGTCTGGCCTGGTGAGTTCTCGAACTTTAAACTCTTAAAACTGCACTATCCCCCATGACCCAGGTCTAACCTCAATCATGTCTGTGTGCGTCGGATTAACCTATAGAAGTTCTAGGAACTTCTCCCACCTATAGGGTAGTGTTGGGAGCACAAAGATCCTTGTGCTACCCACAGATCACCAGGGACACCAGAAATGTTAAGCATACATTATCATTTCCAAAGAAAAGATGGAGAAAAACCTTGTTTTTCCACCCAAAAGACTGGAATGGGAGATGATTACTAGCTGCTGAGCATTTTACAAAGGGCCAGGCTATATCAACTTCTCACAAATAGGACTAGAGCTGGCTAATAGTCTAAATGGCCCTTATAGTATCTGTATAGCCAGGGTCTCCCTGAAGCTCCCACACAGGAGTGGAGGTGGCTAATAGCCCAAATAACCTCTATGCTATCTGTGTGACTGAAACCACTTTCCCCAGGCACTTAAGATAGTATATGTAGCCTATCTCTTTAGAACCAATCTTCTTGGAAGAAACGGTATGTGCTCTGAGTTGAGTTTTGATGAGTTTAGCCTACCTGTGCACTGGGAATTGTATTACACCAGAATTTATTATTTTAAATTGTACTGTTTTAAAATATGCTGACAATAAACCACCTGGCATCAGACTCCAGAAGTTTGATCCAACTTGGCTGACTAAGCCAGTCTAAATCAATTTTTCCTTCTTGTCTCTTCATGGATCATTTCTCTGCCTGCTGTGGCACTTTAGGGTAGAACCTTTTGTGTCAGCCTAGGCAGAGACGGCCCATTGTCCTGTTCCCATGCTCTTATCCGTGCTGTTCAGTTGGAATTGCCCTGTTCCTCCAAATAATAATCAACACTGAGTGTCTGAAGGATTAACTTACCAAGTCCTCATATTTGATCTAAAAACAAATAAAGCTTGAGCAATAACAGAAACAAAACAAAACTTTTGCTGAAGAGAGTCAGCCTGGAATCTCACATTAGACACACAAAGCAACAGAAGTTCCCATGTCTATGTCCCATTGCTAAAACAAAATAAAATGAAATACCAATTTAGTATGTCCCTGTTAAACACACCAGTTCCAAAGAGGGGTTCTCCAATAAGAATTATGTAGATGAACCCCATAACACAATTTAAAAGAGCAATCATAAATTTCATCACAAATTTCAAGGAATTTAAAGACGTCATGAATAAAGAATAAACATCTCAATGAATTTTAAAAGAATAGAAAAGGCCATCCAGCAACAAGCCCAACTTGGGATCCATCCCATGGACAAGTACCAAACCCTGACACTATTACTGATGGCTTATGTAACTAAATAATTCAGAAAATAAGAACAACCAACTGAAACCAACAGATGTATAGAAATAAAAGAAAAATGAAGATAAAAATTAATAAAAATGAAATTTTAAGAAATGCATAGAATCATTGAATCTGAGACACAGTTTTTGGAAAAGAAAAATCAAATTAACAGAGTATTACCAAAGTTAAACAACAACAGTTGGAGGAAGAGGAGTAGGGGATGAAAAGGAGACACAAAAAAGGGGAAAAAATGACATCACAAATTTGCAGGTAAATGGACAGAACTGGAGCATCCTGAGTAAGGTAAACCCAGACCCAGAAAGATAAATGTGGTATATATTTACTCATATGAAAATGTTGGTCATTAAATAAATCATAATCAACCTATGATCTAGAGACACAGAGAAATTAAATATGGAGGAAGGAAGTAGTTGGGGAATGCATGGATCTTCCTTGGAGGGGAAAATAGATCATTTTTATGTGTGTACTAAGGGTCAGTGGAGACACAAACAGAAGAATCAGATGCAGAGGAGGAGAGAAGATAGAGTTGAGGGAAGAAATGCAGAAAGAGAAAGCATTTGAGGGATGACATGGAAACCTAGAAAAGTGGGAACTCCCTAAAATACATAAGGGTGATCCAAATGGAATCTCATTATAGTAGGGAGACAAAGTCATCTCTTGTCACCAAACAAGGCTTCCAGTGGAAGGACTCAGTTGTATTCAATTGAGTTGTTGAGTAAGAGGACTGTGCTAGTGGAGATTTGTCTCTACAACCTCTCAGTTCTGAAAGCTGTGTTAGGCTTCCTATGTGTATAGATATTTGGTCATTCTCAGATTTCTGATGGGGTTGAAGACTGATTATAGTCTCATAGCCTATCAGGCTGTATAAGTCTAAATATACATATTTTATTGGATAGTTATCAGATAGTATACAAGCTAGCCAAGATATAGTATAGATTTTAAGCCTTTCTTAAGCTGGAATGAATAACTAAATGTTCTGTCTAACTGATATAGTGATGGACTGGGTGTTGAGTATATCATATGCTTTATAAATTGTAGAATGGTAATATTGTACTCAAATTATATATAAGTGAAAAGGTTTTTTAACTGGACAAAAAGGGGGAAATGTTGTGGTTTGCCCTGAAGTTATCTGTATTTTGATGCTAATTCCATTGCCCCAAAGACAGCTACCTAGTCACGTACTCAGGAATCAGGTGACTTCACCAGAACCTTTTCCCCATTGAATTTGTAAAGTACAGGTGAGGGGCAGGTACAGAATAGAAGGAGGCCTATCATTGGAGGAGAAGGAAGGATGGGCAGGAGAGAAGTTTGAAGGAAGAGGAGGAGACTAGAGGAGAAAGGGGAGACAGGTAGAGGAGAGGGTGAGAAGCCAAGGCAGGACAATATGGCAGGTGACATTAAGATTCTGCTCTGTGTATTTACAGGTTGTTATCAATGTTCCTAAGGGATGGATTGTACCGGGCTTTGTATGTTTAAGTGGGCACTTATATCTTGCCAATTGGGTCAAAAAAAAAAAGAAATTCTCAAACAGCCTAGGCTGTTGATAAGACAAAAGTCTGCATTCTGCAAGCCATCACAAGGGACCCATTGATGAGGATAATACCACACAACTCATTGAACATCAAAAGTCAGGCTGATACCTTCACCCCTACATTCTACAGTCTGGTGTGGAAAGATACTCTGCAGGCTACTTAAAGAAAAGCATAAACATTACCAATCCATAAAACTTTTGACCAACAATCTATGATGCTTGAAGGATATCCTAAGGCAATGTTGGCACAGAACTTGTTGGAGTAGCCAACCAATATCTGATTTGAGTTAAGGTGCACTCCACAAGACAGAATGCATACACTCCATGGGTGACCAAGCATCAGAAACTAGATAGCCAAGAGACCTAGCATAAAACCAAACCTTACTGGTCTTTAAAAAAAAGAAAAAGTAGTTCAATAAAATGACTCCTAATAATATTCTGCTATACTCATAGCCTTATTTGGTCACCAGCAGACAAGTTTCCTCCTGCAGCAGGTGAGAACGCATGCAGAGACCCAGAGCGAACCATGATGTGGAGAGACAGTTCATGGGACACATAGCTCTAAATGGGATGTCTCCACAAAATCCCTCCCCTCAAAGCTCAGGGAATTTCTCCAAAGTAGAAGTGGAAAAAGTATTCTTATAGATGGAGAATAGATGGAGGACACCAGGAGAACAAGGTGTTTTTAATCAACTGAGCAAGGCACATATGAACTCCCGGAGACTGTAGAAGCAATAACAAGGCCTACATGGATCTATACCAGGTTCCTCTGTGCATATATTATAGCTTTCAGCATAGTGTTTTTATGGTACTCTAGAGTGTGCAATCAAGTGGGTCTCTGACTATTGGACCTGCTCTTAGGATTATTCACTTTCTGTTTTCATCACATTCAACATTGATAAGATGGTTTAGGTCTTATCTTAGGTCTGATTATATTTTATTGTCAAAATAAGACAATTGGGTCAATATTTTACAACTAGGAAAATAGTATTGTGATAAATCTATATATCTTATTATAATAAATCTAATCAAATATCCCCCTTAAAAATTCATACACTCTTGTGATAAAACTCCTAAAGAGTAGTGAACTGGAGGAATCATATCTAAATATAATAAAAGCTATATGTGAAAAGCCTTCATATAGTATCTTAAATGAAAAAAAAAAACAACTCAAAGCAATCTCCCTAAATCCAGGGTGCAGTAGTGTTGTCTACGGTCCCACTCCTTCTCAATATGGTGCTGGAAGCTATAGCTGAAGAAGGAAATAAATACGAAAGGAAAAAGTAGACAGATTATCCCTATTTTCAGATGACATACCATTATATACAAAAGATCTCAAAAACCTCATGAGAAAACTTCTGGAAATTATGAATATTTTCAGCCAACTGATGAGATCCAAGTCATATTACAAAAATCAGTAACTTTCCTATGTTTCCCCCTACTAACAAGCATGGGGTAGAAAGACTGACCCCATTCACAATAGTCTGAGAAAATATAAACAAACAAAATGTCTAGAAATAAACTTACCAAAAGGTAAAGAAAATAAAATAACATAAAAAAGTGCACTATGAAAACTTTAAATCTCAGGAGTAGGCAGAGAGATTGAAAAAGACACTAAAAGATAGAAAGACCTTCTGTACTCATAAACTGGCAGAATTAACATATAAATGATCATTATTCCGAAAGCTATGTACAGATTTGGCTCCATCCCAATAAAAACCCCAATAACATTTTTCACAGAGATACAAAATAACTATAAAAATTAACATGAAAGCATAAAAGTTTCCATAGTAGCCAGAAATATTATTTTAATCCTAAAAACTCATGTAGAAGCAGAGTCCAGCACCAAGTAGCTAGGCTATCTTTAGCAAAAACAACAATGCTGCATGGATTACCAATACCAGAATCCAAAACATAATACAATACCACAATCATAAAACATGATGGTACTATCACAGACATGAAGATCAACAGCAATAAAAAAAACAGAAGATCCAAATATAGGTACAAATAACAACAGCCATCTCACATTTGACGGGTGTCAAAAATACACACAGGAATAAAGGGAGAATCTTCAACAACTGGTGCTGGGAAAACTAGATATCTTCATACAGAAGAATCGAATTAGACCCTCCAGTGAAATCAACTCAAAGTGGATCAAAGGTAACAATATAAAGTGTGAAATGCTAGAATATTTTTTTAAAAAAAACTTGGACAGTACCCATAGATATGATTCCTCCAGTTCTTTTAGGTGAAAGTCTGTGAATGAATTTCTGAATAGGATTTCATTCATTCATGGATTAAGGCCAACAAATGGCAAACTGAACCTCATAAATAAATCAATCCAGTGATTAGGAAGCCTACAGAGTGAGAAAATGTATTTGTCAGATATACATATGATAGAGGATATAAATAAAGAACTAAAAAAAGAACCAAGAAAATAAATGACACAATTAAAAATGAACTGTGTGTCCAAACAGAGAGTTCTAAAAGGAAGAAATAAAAATGATGAAGAAATATTTTAAAGTGTTCATCAGCCTTAACATTTTAATTAGGGGGAAAAAGGCAAATTAAAACTACTCTGAGATTTCATCTTATCCGAATCTGAATGGGAAAGAACTAACAACAATTATACAAACCTAAGAGTAAATATTGGTAAAAATACAAGGAAAAAGAGATCCTCATTCCCTGTTGTGTGATTTCACAGTACTGCAGCCTGCCTGGAAATCAGTGTGGAGAATCATGCCAAAGAACTTCTACCATACGAGCAAGTTATGTCAGCCCTTGACGTACACCCAGGACTCTATACACTACCCCCGCTCAACCAGCTCACCCATGTTCATTACTGTCTTATTTATAACATCAAGGACATGTAATCAACCTAACTGCCAGCTGAAGAAAGTCAAACAGCCATTCCTGTTTCTCCTGGGGCAGTGTTACTCAGATGTGGATGATTTTGTGCTACCAAGCTGACAACTGGTAATTTCTGAATACATATTTTTGGTAATTGCAAATTAGGAACAAATTGAGACAAAATGCTCCTGCCAGCCACTGGATAAGAGGTAGTGATGCTGTTCATATCCTATAACAGGTAGAAATCTGATAACCAGACATCCAGTAATATGCAAACCGTGATATGGTTGAGAACCTCCAGCTCCGAGTTTGTCAGTGGTAACCAGCAGATCGAAGAACATTGAATTATTGAAGAATGTTAATAAGCACCGCTGCTCTAAATTAATAAATTGAACTCACAAACCAACAAAAATGTATTGAGTCATAGTCTGTTCATGATTTTAATTGATCTGAAAATGAGCACAAAAACTAGAAATTAATGTTTTAAAAATAAAATACCTTGATTAAAACGAACTGAAAACTGAATTTCAAATTACACACAGATCACTAAAAATATGGGAAAAAATGTTGTATGCCTGCCAGAGTCAAGATAGCTAAGTTTATATGTAGACTTAAGTGCATGATTTTAAAAGTTAATTAATAATTAAAATTGAAAGCAAGACAGTGAACATTTAAGTAAATGGAAAGCCATCACGAGTAAAAATGTATATTAATGTTTCAAAACAAAATCATTAAAAATAGAAAGTGAGCTTAATGGAATGTAAAGTAGAAGAATAAAAATAGTTAAACCATAAAAATAATCATTCTGTAAAGAAAAATAATGAATACTACTGTCGGCTAGAATGTGAGCATCCCTCTGAATCCTATATTGGAGCATAATACCCAAAGGGCTAGTGTTGAGATGTTCTACCAGAAGTAATCAGGCTGTGAAGGCTCCACTCCCATGAAGGGGACATATGACCTCATAAAAGAAGCTAGACTCTGTCTTATTAAAGTATGCAGTTCTAGGCATTTCACACTAATCCTGAATGAACTCTGAAAAATAATGTTTTAAAATGTGTATTTACAGAATATTTTATGAAGGTATAAACAATCAACTCTCCTGCACATTGTCCACTAGCTACAAACAGCAATTTTGCAATCTTTGTTCATTAGGCAATTTTCAAAAATATAAATGATGTTCTCTTTTTATCTAATTAGGATCCATTTTATAGAAAGATACCTGACTGTGCATCCATTGTGCCCATAATTTGAATGCAGGGCCTATCCTTGAACGTCTTGGCATTCAGAAGTAAGTCTTGCCTGTCCTCCATGGAATAAAGAGCTGGTGTTGCTAGGGTAGTGTGTATTTGTAGGACAATTTCAACATAACATAGACGGGATAAGTGCCAAAACTGGGAAGGGCACATCTGAGCACACAAGGTCACGATGTTGTGGCATTTCCCCAAGAGTGGGCTGAGGTCTGTACCAGGAACGCAGTAGGTTACGGACTAAAATATATGAACTTTGAAATTTCAGACTTATCACTGTATCAGTCAAGATATATTATTCACTTAGGAAAGTAGAAACTAGTTAATAGCTTGTTAGTTTGATTAACTGAAATATTTGAGCACACAATACATTATGCTCAATTTGTACTCTTTTTATTCTAGTATTACAAATGTGTAGTGGTACAAGTTCAAAAATGTTCTGTGTAACATTGTTTTACTGAATAACTTGTTTTTTAAAGTTAAACAAAATATGGCTAACTAAAACATGACAGCATAAATGATTGTCATTAGAAGCAATGTAGGCTTGCACAATAATGATAAAAAATGCAGGTTAATTGGTAAGAATGCTGTTGAGACAATGATTAGTATAACTGCAAGTTTTCATTTTTTGTTTCCAGGATGACTATATTTCTTGAAACATTATACTTATCTCTACTTCTATGTCTGAATAATCTAACTATAACTTTATACCATATGTGTGTGTGTGTCTGTATGTGTGTGTTTAACACTCTCTCACATACCTGATATCATTGAATGACTTTATTTTATTTTATTTTATTGTTTTTAAGATAATGGAGTTACCCATAGGGTGCTTAAAACTTAATCCATCACCAAACCATACAATATGATGTGACCTCTCATCTTTTTCTTCATCCTAAATAAAACAGGTCTCTCTTTCTACACAAAGATAGTCCCTAAATTGTGTTTTGTGTCTATGCAATCTTTTCCTGACTTCCCACCCCCTTTTCATTTTTTTTGTTAATGCCTAGCTTTTGCATTATTGTGCTACCCTGTGAAATATTTCATTATTAAATCGTGGTGCAGAACTCACCATTTTATGCAGACTAACAGGATCATAGTCCATTCATCTCCCCCCAGCTTTTGTTCTCCACACCTCTATTCAATTTCTGTCTTGCTTCTGGAAGGGTTATCTATTGTGTTCTCCTTACATTTGCCTCACAACCCACTGTTCCCTTCCTGTGAAGTGCTTTTGTCCTGGTAAAAAAATGAATTCCCCTCAGCCATACTCAAAGAACATCTTTGCCTAAGATAGGGATCTTTCCTGAATCTCACTGCGTTTGACATAGGTCATCACTCTGTTCTTGTGGCACGATATCTCTTTCTACTTTTTTCTTTCTCTGACAATTCTTTTTCTTCACCCTTTGTCAGCGTATCTTCTTTCCCTTGGTATTGCTTAGTTCCCTGGAGCTCCGTATTTTTAGTTTCCATTAATTTATACAATTTTTAGAGACTCCTAACTCATGTCAATCTTTCTTTTCTGGGGTATTTTATCGCTGTATTTCCAGCACTGGCCACATTATTGAGTACAATTTGAGGTCATAGACTCTCATACTTAATTACCTAAGACTGGCCTCTTTAAACCCACTGAACTCCAACCACTAAAGGATCATCTCAGAACAGTTATCTTCCTAGGGCATCTTCTTTGATTTTACTTGGTAATACATCATACTTGTAACAAGTTTTCTCTGTATCTTTTGCTCGCATACAAGACTATACAAACGTACAAGCATTTCCTTCATAAAGCATACTCAAAATTGAATAGATTCTAATAGTATTTCACTTTAATTAAAACTATCTGATTAACTTTCCATCATTTCTATTATTCCTTTCACTTCTCGTGTGTAAGTGCACATGTATAATAGGAGATCAGAAGAAAGTTTGTAGGTCAGTTCCCTCCTTCCACCATGTAAGTTTTACGAATTGAGTTCTGGTTGTTTGGTTGGGTGGTAAATGCCTTAACCATTGAATAGTCTTGCCAGCCCTGCCCAATTAATTTCCTAAATAGCCAGTATGCAGTTATTTAAAAATCAAATAAGATACCAACTCTTGTTGGTTCAAAGCCTCTTAGTCCTCTCTGTACACATACCACTGATATACCCCTCCTGAGAATTCAACAAACTCCCAGAATTCTCTTTCCTTCTCTCCCTTGGCCTCCTTCAGTTCTTCACACAATCTTTCCCACCACGTATAGTCGATATCTGAGCAAGTGCCAATCTGAAGACATTCCATTTGCTATTGTCAATGAAAACAAGATGCCCATGTTCAAACTATTCTTTCTCATGTGTTATTTAGAGTTGGGATTTTCCATGGCAGAGAAGACTAAATAGCTAAAGGAACACAGGTTTCAAGATTTTTCTGGCAGCTTGCCAGGTACCCCCACCCCCCACCTCAAGCCCAGCATACACTGAACATCATTTTGTGACCCACAGCTCTACCTGCATTCCTGGAGGGCTGCCAGTACCATGAGCATACGGGGAAGATTCATCCCTTCAATCCCCTGCATGTTGGGTCCTATTGGAGCAAGCCTAAGAAGTAGTAATCTCCCTGTCCTCAACCAGACAAAACCACATACCAGTCAATTGCCCACTAGGTCCCCTTAAGGCACACCAGGCAGGAACAAATTAAGCCCTATCCCCTGCACTCCATTTTTAATCCATAACTTTGCCCACAGTCCTAGAGGCCTGCCTGCACTGAGGACAAACAGGTAAAACTCCTCCTCACAAACACCTACCTGTCAAACTGCCCCCCCTAAAGTACACACAACAGCTTTAACTTATGCCACCATCTACCTTATGCTTCATTTCCCAGACCACAACTGTGCTTGCATTCTTGAGAGGCAGCCAGCACCAGGGACAAACACATGACTAAAGGCCAGTAAAAGAACACAGTCAACAAGAGCCAGGGCCATATGACAGACACCACAAGAGCACAGGTGGGGCAATCTGTATCCTAACCCAGCTGAAGACAGTAAAATGGAATTAAATCCACTTCTATGAAAGCATTTAAAGAGGAATTGCTTAAAAGAATAAGAAAAGGAAACAGGTAAAGGAACTGAATAAAGCTGTTTAAGATCTGAAAAGTAGAAATAGAAGCAATAAAGAAAAATCACAAACTAAGAGACCCTTGGATATGGAAAACCTGTGAAAGAGAACAGGATCTACAGATTCAGACATCACCAATAGAACAAAAGAGATGGCAGAGAGAATCTTTGGGATAGAAGATATGGTAAAACTAAGCAATACGTTGGTCAAAAAAATGTAAAATCTAAAATGTTCCTGACACAAAACATCCAGGAAACCAGGAAAACTATGAAAAGAACAAACCTAATTAGAGTAGGGAGAGAAGAAAGAAACAATTCCCAGTTCCGAGGCCCAGAAAATATACTTGCACACAGAAGCCTACTATGACTGTCATTCTGAGAGGCCTCACCTAGCAAATGCAAAGTTTCCACTGTTTGGAATAAATAACAAAGAAAATATTTCTGCTAACGTTTATCCCCGTATTAGGCCATCAATCTATGTCCTGAAGTGGCCGAACCATGCTGTGCCCAACCCAAGAGGAAGGATATCTCTTGTGCTTCTTCATCTTTGCCAGAATTTGAGGTTTTTTTCAGGTTCTAAATTTAGACCATTATGACAAATAAGAAGGCGTATGTTGCCTTAATGTATATCTTATTGGTGAAGTGCACTGTGAGATATCCTATCACATGATGACTGTTAATCAATGTCCTTGTAAATTGTCTTTTAAGTTGGCTTACCAATTTTTGAATGATTCATTTCTTACTATTTTGTATATTTGGGGGTAGAGTCTGCAAGTGGACATATCTTTCAACACTATTTTCTTCCATTCTGTGACTTGAGACAATATTTTTAGATCTAATAAAATCTCAGAATATTTCCTCTGCTGCATTTTACTTCCTGCCCCATGCTTCATTATAGTATATTTTCATGAGAGAGATAAAAAGACTCACCTATATATTAATGTCTAATGAGGCCTCAAGAATCCCCAGAAAAATATTTTTATTTCATTAATTCATTTATTTGCTTTATATCTGAATATTAGCTTCCCCTCCCTCCTTTCCTCCAAGCCCCTGCCTCCCACCTCCCTCCCCCATATCCACCTCCTTTTCTCCTCAGAGAAGGGGAGACCTCACATAGATGTCAACCCATCTTAGCACATCAAGTTAAAATAGGACTAGGCACACTAGGTGTTAGGGGAAAGGGATCCAAAGGCAGGCAACAGAGTCACAGACACCCCCTGCTCCTGCTATTAGGGGAACATGAAGTCACATGAAGACCAAGCTTCATATCTGTTGCATATGTGTAGGGGGCCTGGGTTCATCCCATGCATGTTCTCTGTTTTGTGGTTTGGTCTCTGAACCCATAGGGGCCCAGGTTAGTTGATTGCATAGCTTTTTGTGTGGTGTTGTTGACACACATGTACTGGGTAGTTGTGGCAACTGTAGGAGAGTATTATTTAGTCCTTGTTAAAATGGCCTATTAAGTTGGAGATAACATGGAAGGGCACTAAGTACACATTACTTGGTGAAAAATCACAGTTGTAAGAGTTCATGTTTTCTCATTCTAACTAGGTAATATTCTGGAAAATTAGAACAATGGAAATAATAATAATAATAAAAGATCAGTGTTTTTAGAGGTTGGATGGGAAGGAAGGATAAATACACAGCCAGAGCTCAGTGGGATTTTAGCAGGGAATTTACTCTGTGCAACATTTTAATGGTAGAGACACATCATCAAATTTGAGAAAACTCAAATATTATACAGTCTGAAAGTGGACTCTCATGCCAACTATAGAGTTTGAGTGATAATATTGTGTTAATGTAGGCTCATTGCTTGTAAAACGAATGCCACTCTACTGTCTTTTTTTATTATTTCTTTTATTCTTTTAGATTATAATATAATTACTTCATTTCCCAATCTTTGCTCAATTTCAAATACCCTATTTTTCATTAGTTGTTGTTACATACACATATGTAAATACATATACAATAATACTCTTAAAAATATACATAAACCCTGTCCAGTCTCCATGGTGTATATAAAGGAGGAAACTGTGTTTATGAATGCAAGGGTTCGGGGTACACACCAGTTTTGCTCCCTCTCATTATTTTTCCTGTGAACCTAAACATGTCCCTTTAAAAATTAGTTTAAAAGATAAGGGAGAAAGAATGGTTAACACTGATTGCGTTTTTAAGTGTGGGCCGAGGAGATAATGGGAAAGCAGCTGAAATACAAGGCATAGTTTAGTGCTGAACATCTAATGCTTAGTGCTGGCTTTTAATTGTTCTATGTTTGGGTTAACTTAAACGATGTTAGCTTCTCATAGGGTTATTAAGTGGGGAAAGAAAATGTGATGCATAAATGGTGATGTTCTGAACTACTCTTAATGCAGAAACTAAAAAGTGCCTGATGTTAAATGGAAGGAAAATTTCTCCCTATTGGACAAGACACTGAAATTGCATTTATGGGAACAGGTGGTACAGATATGGCAGCTTCATCTTCAGTATGTCGTCAGCAACGCAGCAAGACTGTGATTCTCTTGAAAATTCAATTCTCTGAAATTTTAGCAATAGGGGATTACAAAGAAAATGCTTTGGGTCGAACTTGAAATACTTTCTTTGAGAAGTATTAGCTATAGTTTTCTTATTTAGTCAGATGTCCAATGGAAACTCTAAAACAGTTTGCTGTAGTGGTGGCAGCCATGGTTGGGGGCTCCTTTTGGAGTGAATCTACTAATCTACCTCCCAGAACCTACAGAAATACTACTGTTCATAAGAGGGATTATTCATGGAGTGCAAAAATCAAGAAATATATGTGTATGTCATAGATTATAATAGGCAGACAGACAGACTGATGATAGATAGGTACAAAGATGATAGATAGATAGATAGATAGATAGATAGATAGATAGATAGATAGATAGATAGATAGATAGAGTACAAAACAATTATCTAAAAAAAACCCTAAAACACAAGCTCCTTTTGTGATGGTAGCCACAGGATTTACTGCAGAGACACCTGTCTTTTCTAATATTAATCCAACATCAAATTTATAGGAAATGTGACTAGTCTGTCCTTCAGAAGGTACAGTTTTTGGTGGTATAAAACTTGGAAAGCGAAAATGTTGAATAATACAGGGGTCATCCCTGTCTCAATAGTTAATCTTATAACTTGTAAAATCATACTTATATCTATGTTTCATTGCACAATATATAACAGTTTGAGTCCAGGTACATTTATTCTGTTATTAAAATGTGTTATATAATATATAGTCTATAGCTGAATTTATGGACCAGAGACCTATTTGTGTCCTGAGCCTCTGGTATTATATTTGAGATTTACCACACTTTTCTTGTCAGCTCCTTTCTATATTTTTCTTTTATTTCATTCATACACCAGAGCTTTGTTCATTAGACAAATTCTTCCTCACCTCCCTTACATTGTCACTGCCCTGCCCCCATTTTGTAGCTCAGGATTCCACTGGGCTTTAACCAAAGTTGGATGGGGGTGGATCCTGCCTGTAATCCAACCATTCAGGCGACTGAGACAGGAGAAGTGTTATGAGTTTGATGCCACCACCCTGCTTCACTAATGGGTGCCATTTTTTTCCGGGATACACTCGATGCTCAATTAATCTATTGTTTAAAAAAATCTTTACATCTTGAAATAATTATAGTAAATTAAAAAAGTAGTTACAAATAATCCTGTATACCCTTCACCTTGTTCCCTATTAGAGAGTCTTGTATATCCATAGAATAATATCAAAACCAACAATGCTTATTGACACAAAAATTGGTGTCAACTACATTAAGATCTTTATCAGATCCCATTTCTCTTTTCAGATACAAATTAGATGATTATTTCAGATGTTTCCCTTCTACTTCTGACAATAATTTTTATTGGATATAACCCTATTAAAGATGGGGTATAGAACTAAACAAAGAATTCTCAACTAAGGAATACTGAATGGTCAAGAAGAACTTAAAGAAATGTTTAAAATCCTTAGTCATGAGGGAAATACAAATTAAAACAACCCTGAAATTCCACCTCACACCAGTCAGAATGGCTAAGATCAAAAACTCAGGTGATAACAGATGCTGGCAAGGATGTGGAGAAAGAGGAACATTCTTCCATTGTTGATGGATTGCAAGTTAGGACAACCACTCTGGAAATCAGTCTGCTGGTTACTCAAAAAACTGAACACAGTACTACCTGAGGACCCAGCTATCCTGCTTATGGGCATATACCTAAAAGATGTTCCAACATATAACAAGGACACATGTTCCACTATGTTCATAGCAGCCTTATTTATTATAGCCAGAAACTGGAAAGAACCAAGATGTCCTTCGACAGAGAAATGGATATAGAAAATGTGGGTCATTTATACAATGGAGTACTACTCAGCTATTAAAAACAATGACTTCATCAAATACTTAGGCAAATTGATGGAACTAGAAAATATCATCCTTAGTGAGGTAACCCAGTCACAGAAAAACATACATGGTATGCCTTCACTGATAAGTGGATACTAGCCCAAAAGCTCAGAATACCCAAGATACAATTCACAGACCACGTATAGCTCAAGAAGGAAGACCAAAGTGTGGATCTTTCAGTCCTTCTGAAGAGGGAATAAAATACACAAGAAAGGAAATACTGAGACAAAGTATGAAGCTGAGATTGAAGGCAAGGCCATTCAGAGACTGCCCCACTTGGGGATCCAGCCCATATACAGCCACCGAATCCAGACACTATTGTGGATGCCAAGAAGTGCTTGCTGACAGGAGCCTGATATACCTGTCTGCTGAGAGGCCCTGCCAGAGCCTGGCAAAGACAGAGGCAGATGCTCGCAACCAACCATTGGACTGAGCACAGGATCCCCATTGGAGAAGTTAGAGAAAGGACTGAAGGAGCCAAAGGGGTTTGCAACTCCATAGGAAGAACAACAATATCATCCAACAAGACCCAACTCCAGAGCTCCCAGAGACTTAACCACCAATCAAAGAGTACACACGGAGTGACCCATGGACCGAGCTGCATACGTAGCAGAGGATGACCTTGTTGGGCATCAATGGGAGGAGAGACCCTTGGTCCTGTGAAGGATCGATGCCCCAGTGTATAGGGATGCCAGGGCAAGCAGACGGGAGAGGGTGGGGGCAAAGAGCACCCTCATAGAAGCAGGGGGAGGGAGATGGGATAGTGGGTTTCCTGAGGGGAAACTAGAAAAGGAGTCAGCTCTTTTTCTACACCTTCATTTTTGTTTTATTTTACAATTTTAAGATTTTTTGCACCACTTCTCCTGTTGACCTTCATACTGAACTCTTACCCAGTATGTCTCTGGCCTAGCCAAGTGCAAGTGTTCAGAAGGGGAGAGAACTCAGGCATGGAGAGGGAATCGCCTCTGCTGCCTCCATTGTTGCAGCTGCTCCACCGCCATCTCCACTGCTGCCATTTCAGTTGCTCCAAGAGGTCAGCTGGGCTGAGGCAGCAGGAGGCTGGCTAGCTAGCTGGGGGTTCAGGGGAGCTTCTGGTGGTGATTTTAGGCGAGTGGATCTCTACCCCAAGCGGCAGTGTTATAGCTCTTATGACAGAAGCCCTCAGATGACAGAGTAGTTCTCACATACCTTTAATCCTAGGATTCTTATATACAATGGGGTGGGTCATGGTCTGACAGCGGGTACTTCCTGTTGCTTGGTCTGAGAGCTTGGGAATACCTCATGTACATGTAGGAGGGCATGGTCCTGCCTGTACCTGACTGACCACAAGTCTCTCTACAGGGGGCTGTGGGGGTGGGTGGGGGTTGTTGCTATGTGAGAACGGCCTGGCCTCCTGGGAGTTTAGGGAAATGCCTACCATCCCTTGGGTTACCTGGTTTCAACCATATCTCGACCTGGAACCAGGATACTTTTCACAGCCGGCCACCCCACATTTTTCCTCCTAATCATACCATACATGGCTGCTAGCTCTCTTTCAAATTCCCTTTCTTGATTGTTATTACATTCATATATGTGTATATATATATTTTTTTTTCTAAATATTACTTTTCAGTTGGTATAACGTTACGCGTCCGATGTTTTCAGGGCTGACTATTCAATATTAGATAACCAATTGAGGTGCTCTTTCTTGGCAAATGCTATTTCTCCTTTCCTGACGAACTGAATTCCTCAGTTGCCTATAGTTTCTTGTGTAGGACTATGGCTGTGTGGGTTTTCCACCATCCTCTTTAGAATGTCTATCGGTATCATCCCTTTTCAGCTCATGTTTGGGCAGCCATGTTGCTGAGACTAAGGATGGAGCTTCTTACTACTAGGAAACATAAACTCACATTGAAGTCCCTGCACTTCTGCATCTTACTTTTAATTAAAATCTAATCACATCACTTCTTCCCTTCTTTTTCCTCCCTCTATTCTGTTGTATTTTCTCTTTCCAACATTTCCCATATTCCCTGATTCCCTCTCACATTGATTGCCTCTTTTTATCATTATTGTTTCACACACAAGCATGTGTGGAGCAGAGCCTAAATATCATCTAGTTCGTCCAAGTATGTTGGGATTTTGCTGGTTTGATTTTGGGTCATTTTAATACAAGTAACCACTAGTACACTGAACTTTTGATTGCCATTGTCCTATTATGTTCAAAGGCCATCATTCATAGCACTGCGCTCATTATCCATTGTTCATATTCTTTCTGCCTCTTTTACCCACTTCCTGAACCTTGGTGGTGGCGGTGACTAATCATATTCTGATGGACTGGAAGCCTGCCCAACAGGAGGCAATTTCATGTGTGGTGTCATAATCTTTGTCAAAATCCTAGAGATAGGGAGGTCACAAGCTTTAGTAAGAATTGCTGTTGCTAGTTTGCTAAGTGGAAGTGGCCACGCTATGAAATTGCCTTTTAAATGGTTATTATGCCCATAGTCCTAAGATATTCTCAACTTTGATCAAACAAGCTTCTTTTTGTAGTGGGTAGCAGCCAATAAAGAAATGCATAATTGAAAAGTTCTGAGAGTAAGAGACTTAGGATACAGCTCTAAATTAGACATCTGCATTTCACCAAATGGAAACATATATTTACTTTTAGTGTATGCTATGGATTTTTTTGCCTGCACGTATGTCTGTGTATCTCATGCATGTGTTACTTGCAGAGCCTAGAAAAGGATAGATATCAGATCTTCTGAAAGTGGAGTCACAGATGGTTATGAGCTTCCATGTGGATTCCAGAAATCAAATATCAGTCCTCTGGAGCAGTGGGTGGTGTTCTGAACCACTAAGCCATCTTTACAGCCCCTGCAAAATTTTAATGGTGATATGGTTCAATACAGAATGAAAAACCCCATATATAACTTCTAAAATATGTTACTTGTAGAATTCATAATTTTGATTTCTCCCATATGTCTCTTTGTACTGTATTTTCAATATACATTATTTTTAGAAGAAATAATTGAACTTGCAAATAAAGAAGGGTTAAAATACAAGAAAATAAAAATTTATAGTAAACGGCCATCCTTATCATCTGAAGGTAAATTAAATTACAATAGAAAATCGTGGCATATTTTTGGTTACATAAATACTTGCTATACCTTTAAATCATTTTTGGAAGCAGATCCTTTTGAATTTAAATCATCCTAGGTCAAAAAGTGCAGACAATATTAGATTTCAGAAGTTGAGTATGAAATGTTGATAGCTCAGCTGTTCTCTGGCCTTGTTTCCTAACTCCAACCCGAGCCTTTCCTAAAGGCTGTTGTCATTTATCAACCCATTCGCTTTACACTTTGGTTAGCTCTATAGAACGGCATATTTGCTATTTACTAAATAATTATTGTTTAATAGGGAAATAACAGTGGAGTAGAAAGGGGATGAAGCAAATATTCATTTTCTACTTCCCTGTTCTGTAATTTTGTTTCCTGGCAAATAGCAATTTATATCTTTGGTAATAGAAAAGATTTTATGTGAAATTCCAGCTGAAGGGTGTGGTGAAGTTCCTGGACTGAAAGGAGTAGAAGATTCTTTTTCTTTCTTTTTTTTTAAAAAGGGATTATTTAAGTAAAAGGTCTCATGGACGAAACCTAACAACACTGTTACCTGTTCCTTTTCACAGTCTATCTGGGTTATAATGTGGGAAGGTTGACAACATTTCAATTCAGTGTTCCTATATTAGGCGAGGATAGAGCACTGTTTCAAGAACGTCACATAGGAAGAACTTCATAAGGGAGGTGGGCAGATCAGTTTGCAGCTCTATCATTGCTGCGTAAGACTAGAGAGTCTTTTTATTTTCTATTAATAGTAGCTTTACTGAGATATAATCCCTATTCCATAAAACTCACCTCTTTGAAGTACACAGTTCAGTGTGTTTCATTATGTGCTTGGTTACAGTAGCCATTGCCACTCTGTGTTTCTAGAGCATTTATTCATCATGAAAGGAAACTGTCTTCAATAGACTCCCCAGCCTTCAATGATCTCCCTTCTCTTTTTCGTAAGTTTGTCAGTTCTAGGCCTTTCCTATAAATTCTTGTGTCCTTTTGCATCTTCTATGCATTGCTTCTACTGTTCTTCATTAATATTTTATGGTTGACAATCTCACATACATATAAAATATATCGTCACCATATCTATCCCTTCGCTGTCATATCTAACACTTTCAATATGTTCTCATCCAATCTTTATGTCTTTATATTCTTTGTTTAATATTTTATAATCCATTGAGGCCTGTAGACAGAATTTTTTTAAACCTACTTTTTATGAGTTCTCAAATGCCTCATCCCACTTCTAGCCCACCATCAAAAGGCGGGGAAGAAAAGATGGTTAAATAGAGCAAAGGGATGTGGAGCTTTTAGGAAGTAATTCTTTGGGGAGATCTCAATCTCTGTCAGGATATCTGCAGTCCCGTTCAGTAGTGTCAGGAGAGCAAACATGAATCAGCGGCAGTGGCATGATCTAGCAGAAGTCACCAAGTCTCTGCCACCAAACCAGCAGGAGTCAGCAGAAGCAACCAGCACCAGCCAGGATGCTAGGAGATTTCTGATGTGCCTCTCTCAATGAAGCGAAGATCAGCAAGACAAACATGGGAGACAAACGAAACATTGTAAAACACTCTCATCGCTATCCATTGAATCCTATTTATATTTCTCTCACATGTCCTTCTATGAGTCTTGCCTCAGCAAAACACCATATGAGTCAGCCTGACCAGGGGACTCTGCATCACATAACCCAACCAGAAATTTCTACTTCAGAGACAGATTAGTATTGTCTATGTACCCAGGAATATGGGGTCATCTACCAGAGTATTGGATAACTATTGGCAGACACGCCCTTAAAGAAAACAGCCAAAAAACTACAGTTAGTGGTGGGGCCTGGGAATTCCATTTCCAATCTGTGTTTGAAATTTTACTGAGTTAGTTTATGTAGATCTTGTGCAAGTAACCACAGTGGCTATAATTTCAAGAGTACAACATGCCATCTGCATCCAGAAGACATTTCAGAACGTGAGACTGCAAGATTGGGTTTTATGGAGAGGAGGAAAAGGGAAGATCTGAAGGTTACCTATATGATTCTCTGACCTCTCTCTCTCTCTCTCTGTCTGTCTGTCTGTCTCTCTGTCCCTCTCTCTTTCTATCCTTGTCTCTCTGTCTCTGGGTCTGTGTGTCTGTTTCTCTGTATCTCTCTCTCCCTCTCCCCTTCCCTCTTCTCCTACCCCACTTTTACTTCAGAAGCCTTAGCAGATGATCACTGATTGCAGCTAGCCCATTATCTCACAATGTCAGTGTCAAGACTGATGTGAGAAGGGATTAATAGCAAGCCAAAGAAAAAAAGGTGTCAGGAGAAATCATCGCTAAGTTAAGAGATACTTTCTACATTTATCATATGACAAAAGTGACAACTAATGGGTAGCTTTGACAGGTGTTTTTAATACAAGCTGAACATACCTGAATGGTAAAAGTAAGACACTGTATTTCATTTCTTCTCAGTACTTCTTGAAGCAACACTATATTCCATTATACATTTTAATCAAAATGAAATTTTCTAATGTATTCCTTGGTAGTAGTGCATTTCTCTTCCAGTTTCTTGGGACAATGTAAAAATGTCAGATGCAGGATAAAACAACATTTGAGAGATTTCTTATTTATTTCAGGAAATAAGCAAGACATAAAATGTCAAAAAATATATCAAGATATAAATGCATCAGCATTAAATGAGAAAAAAAACAGGAGAAATAAAAAGGCTGATTAGAGTTTTCAGTTTGAAAATGAGGGAGCGATATAAAATCCAGTGGGGCTTGTTACGCCAAAGTCTAGGGACACAGCTGTTACTTTTATTATGTTCCGAGAGAGCTGTGCATCTCCCCACAATTGCTTCATTTGCTGGTATTTCACAGATATGAAGTATGTCTTAAGATCAATATAGATTTGTATTATGGGGATTGAGAGAGTAGAAGGAAGCAGGTGGAAACAAAGACATAATAAAACAAAATGAAGTTCAAAAAATAAGAAGCTATAAATATTGTGTAAAAACATGTTTCCTGCTCTGATTGAAATCCGGGCCTTGGGTTGATATATGCTGGTGATGGTCTCACGCCCCCCAGAGAGGAGTGGAAAACGGAATTGCAAAATAAGATCTCGTTAACAAGAGCTTATGCTGAGAAAATTTTAAATAAAACATGAGGAATTAAATAAAAAGTAAGTGATTTAACCCTATCAGTGTAAGCAAACAGAAACATAAGGCAAACAAAGCATGTTCATTAAAAAATGTGAGCAATAGAGTCAAAGAACTAAAAAAATTAGATACAGTCTGATGTAACTGAAAAGCTCTTTGTAACTGCAGAGCCCTTTATGTATCCCTAGAGGAACTAAGGTATTTCAGTAAACTATTAAAAATAATTTCCACATACAATAATACAAAGATAAAATATTAATTACATTATACTTCTATATAGCCAGAACAAATAAAAAATATTAAAAATATCTATTTTAAATATAGACATATAACCTTAATAAGCTGCGTGCAAAGTAATGGGAAAAAATTATAAAACTCTAATGCTAAATAGCATTAAATGGATAAATATGAAGTCACGTTATATTCAGAATATGAACATTTTACATCTGGAATGGTGGACATAATGTTCAGCTCAGCACTTGTTGGCACAAGGGAAGAGGACCTTGAATTTGAGGCCGGCCAGGTTTTATAAGACTCAATCTCAAAACAAAAGAACTAAGGACAGAATGCCACCAAATTACTGTGTACAATCAAAGCAATCTCAAAGCTTGAGAGCATTCCTGACAAGGAGGAGTGTATAGTAAGTGGGCCACACTTACTGAAAATTACTATTAAAAGATAAAAGAATTCCCTTAAAGCCAAAACAACCCCTAAAGCAAAACAAAACATTGAGTTTTGGTGGCAAGTGGAAAGATTATATAAAGTCATGGTTATTAGGCATAAACAGAAAAATATACAAAGAAAAACTAAGAGAAACCCAGAAGATTCCACTCCCCAGGAAACACAGGGTGAGGTAACAGAGAAGAGAAGAAAGAGTGGAAACTGGGGTGATCTTCTCAACAAAATGTGGTAGTAAGAGGGTATGTCTCTGAGTTGCTGCTGTTGTGTGAATTCTCTACCTCTTCCCAGTGCTGTCTCCCTTGTTGACTGGAACTCTGAGGCTAGGAAGCTAACACCATCTATATCTCTGTAATAAAATCACTTAACAGCACTCACGCTCAGAGACTCAGATGGGAGGACATCAGCAGAAGAACTTCTGGCTTTTACTCTGTACAATACCTCAGAGATTTTGAATTCACCTAGAGTGTCACTGTGGGTGCGGGCTTAAGACCCTCACCCTAACTGCCTGAAAGTCAGTATTCTGCTAAGAGCTTACAGATAAAGATGTGGAATTTGCAGCTCCTCCTGCACCATGCCTGCCTAGATATTGCCATACTTCCTGAACCTCTACACCTGTAAGCCAGCCCTAATTAAATGTGTCCTTCTGGGCTTGAGCCCCCATGAACAACAATGCCAACCAACCAGAGCTTCCAGGAACTAAGTCACTACCCAAAGACTATACATGGACTGACCCTGGACTCTGACCTCATAGGTAGCAATGAATATCCTAGTAAGAGCACCAGTGGAAGGGGAAGCCCTGGGTCCTGCTAAGACTGAACCCCCAGTGAACATGGTTGTTGGGGGGAGGGCAGTAATGGGGGGAGGATGGGGAGGGAAACACCCATATAGAAGGGGAGGGGGAAGAGTTAGGGGGATGTTGACCTGGAAACCGGGAAAGGGAATAACAACTGAAATGTAAATAAGAAATATCCAATTTAATAAAGATGGAGAAAAAAAAGAATCAAAAAAAATGTTGTCCTTCTAAGAGCTGTCTTGCTCATGGTATCTATTCACAGCAGTAAAACCCTAACTAAGAAGTTGGTACCAGGGACTGGGGTATTGCTGTGATAGGCCTGACCATGCTTTTATTTAGAAGAATGTGGAGTTGGGGACTTTCAATTTGGAAAGCCATGGAATGCTTTAAATGGGGCTTAATAAGTCAACCTAATAGGAATATAGAAGGCAGTGGCACTGAGGGTCATTTGAACTGTGTAGGCCTGCTGGCCCAAGAGGTTTCAGTGGAGAACTTTAATTTGTGGTCAAGCGACTGTTTTTGTCATGTTTTGGTGAAGAATGAAGCTGCTTTTTGTCATTGTCCAAAGAATCTGCCTGAGGCTAAGGTGAAGAGACTCAGATTAATTGCATTGACTAAAAGGTCTCAAAAAAAAAAAAAAAAAAAAAAAAACAGACCAACAGAGACTTTGTTCTCTGGTTAAGTCTGATGAAGAGCATTTTGAACAAATGTAGCAAGCTGAGAAAGGAAAAATACAAAAGCACCAGGAAGTGAAATGGAACTGAATCCTTCATTCAAGGATATTAAATTGAAGTAAGGGGGTAGTGACCTTGAGGCGAGATGTCACCCAGGTAAATTTAGGTTCAGGCATGGTAGTACAAACCTTTAATTCCAGGAGGCAAAGACAAGCAGATCTCTAAATTCAAGGCCAGCCTAGAATGGAGCAAATTCTAGGTGAAGAAAACTTAAATCCAGGCTTGGTGGTACACATCCTTAATCCCAGGAGACAGGTATGCAGATCTCTGAATTCAAGGTCAATCTACAGAGCAAGATCCAGAAGAGCAGAGCTTACTCAGTGAAGGAGTTGTCAAACAGAAAGCTAGTGATAATGTAGTAGAAAGAGGGGACCGTGTTCCAGTGCCAACAAGCAGCAGAACTTGTCAGCTTTGGCCATGTAGTTCTGGCTTTTGAGCCCAGAATAGAAGGGACTACTGGGACAATTGATGCTGGTTAGCTGGGGCTAAGGAATTAGTGGTAACTAAGAAGAGGCCAGCAAAATCTTCTGGGAAGTGTTTTCTGAGAGCTCAAAGTAGCTATGTTCTAGAGATAGCCAAGGTTGTACCTCCTGTAGCAGCTGTACTTGGTAATGTGTAAGAGTCACCCAGGTGGTACTGGTTTTGAAGGCATGAAGGGGTCATGAAGAACAGCTGAGGCTTGGCACTGTGTGAGGCCATTGAAGGCCATTGGTGAAAAGTGCAGTCTTGGTTGCAGTTGACAGCCCAGGACTGAAGGGGTCATGCAAAGGAGTTGAGGCTTGGCACCATTAAGAGAGCCTATGAGAGGCTATTGGTGAAGCTTACTTGCAGCAGAAGACCCCAGGGCATTGGAGATGCCGATACCATGGGATGGATGATCACCAAGAACAGCAAAGGCAGTGGAGTAGATCAACCTGAGCTTAGAGTGCTACGGAGGGCAGAGCTGGAGAAGTGACATCAGTCCTTTGGAGGAACCCAGAAGATCATGTGTGGATTCCACACATTGAAACAAGAAGCTGTAAACATTGAAGTTGCCTTGGAGAGCCAAAGATGTTCGAGATGCCAGAGCTGTAAGATACCTGTTGAGGAAATCTGCTAACAGGGAGTGGAACCAGCCCAAGAGAAGGAAGTTTGTTGCAGTCAACAAAGATGAAAAGGGAGTGGATCTGAAGACCACTTTGACATCTGCCGTGGAGATGCAGAGTCTGGAGTTTGCCCAGCTTTTTTCCTGTCTTGCTTTGGGAATAACAGTTAAATGATTGGATGAATCTCAGAAGAGACTTTGAACTTCAGACTTTTTAATATCGTTGAGACTACATTAGACTATGGGGACTTTGGAAGTTGGAGTAAATGTACTTTTTGTTATTATGCTATGTTTAGGCATGGCTCCCATAGACTCATGTGTTTGAACAAGCCTATGGGGGCCAGGGAGTGGAATGTTATGGTTTGTATATGCTTGGCCTAGGGAGTGGCAATCTTAGAAGGTGTGGCCTTGTTGGAGTAGGTATGTCACGGTGGGCATAGACTTAAGGCCTTCGCCTTAGCTGCTTGGAAGTCAGTATTCAGCTAGAAGTCTTCAGATAAAAATGTAGAACTCGAAGATCCTCCTGCACCATGCCTGCCTAGATGCTGCCATGCTCCCACCTTGATAATAATGCACTGAACCTCTGAACCTGTAAGCCAGGCCCAATTAAATGTTGTCCTATAAGAGTTGTCTTGTTCATAGTATCTGTTCACAGCAGTAAAACCCTAACTAAGACAGAAGGTTTTGGGGGGCTCCCTAAACAAACACTTATAGAGAGGTATCCAATGCTTAACACTGACATTTTCATTTAAAATCCTATAGCCTTTGGAGTACCATTGTCCACCTACTGAAGGCACTACTGTTCAAGATGAATTTTCATTATATTTTGTAATTATCATGCAAACTACTGAGTTCCCATAGGTTTTTTTCTATTTTCTTTTTGTTTTCTTTTTTATTAGTTTTTTTAATTTACATTTCAAATGTTATCCCTTTTCCCAGTTTCCTGTCCATAACCCCCCTCTCCTATTCCCCCTACCCCTTCTTCTATGAGGGTGTTCCCCCACCCAACCACCTTTAGTTTGGTAGTTTGAATGAGAACAGTATCCATTACTATGTATGTTTTAATATATGGTCCCCTCTAGGTGGAATAATGTGGAATGGATTAGAGGATATAGTATTGGGAGGTGTGTCACTGGGGGCAGCCTTGAGATTTTGAAAGACTCGGGACCTTTCCAGCACTTCCGGCTTCATGTTTGTAGATGAGAATGTGAACTCTCATCTGCTGCTCTAGTGCCATGTCTGCCTGACTGTTGCCTGTTCCCTGCTAGGATAATGATGGGCTCCTATCCCATTGGAACTGTAAACCCTAACTAAACTCTCTTTTTTTCCTCTAAGTTGCCTTGGTCATGGTATTTTATCACACAACTAATAAGGAATTAATACACTTAGTTAGGTTAACCAATCCTCCCTTCCCCCCTCTCTTCCATCCCCCCGTCCTTCATCACTATTTTATCCTTAGCCTCCAATGTTCTTCCACACATTTTTCATATCACATGTGGTCTATTATCCTCTCCAATTATATTTTTAATTGGATTCCAAGACATTAGATTCACCCGAGTGGGTTTTCATTTTTCTTACCCCCTTCCATGGCCCTTTGTTCTGCCATTTGACCATCCCCATCCATGCTTAAGCCCTTTTTCTTCCAGTATTTCCCCCTAATTTAATTTTACCTGTATTCTTCTATTTCTCTTTCTTAATGCACCCTCCCTCCAGTGGACCTTTTCTAGCTCCATGGCTTCCTGGTATACTCCAAGTTAAAATTCAAAACTAAATTTTTGAATCTCTGACCCACATGTGAAAGAGAACATGTAAAACAGTATTTCTTGGTCTAAGTAGCCTCTCTCAGTATAATGTCTAGCTGCTTCTCTCTACCTGCAAAATAGAATTCCATTGTATAAACACACCATATTTTCCATCTAGGAATCAGTTGATAGACTATCTAGGTTGATTTCAGTTTTCCATTATTGTAAATACAAGAAACAGTGAGCAGGAGTATACTGGTGTCTTTATAGTAGACTATAAAGTCTGTTGAGTATATGCTCAGTAGTGGTATTATGGAGTCATATGGTAATATTGGTTTTAGATATTTAGAAATCTCCAGGCTGGTTTTTAAGTGGCTTAAATAGTATAAACTCCCACAATACTGTATAAGTGTTTGCTCTTCACACACACACACAAAATTAAATTAATGTTAATTGATACATAAAAAAACATAAAAATGGAGATGTTAAAAAAGTACCAGGTGGTGCTTTGATAAATTTATACATTGTATAATGTTTAAAGATATTGTATGGTATTTAAGTAAAGTTGGGCACATCTATTCAAACATTTATATACTTATCATTTCTTGTGATGAATACTTTCAAAAACTTTTCTTGCAATTTTTGAAATCTGCAGTAATTTTATTATCTGTTATCAATGGAATTAACTGGAAGACCCTGAAATAGACCCATCTACCTATAGACACCTGATTTTTGACAAAGAAGACCATATGATGAAAAAGGAAAGCATCTTCAACAAATCGTGCTGCTCTAACTGGAACTGTACATGCACAAGAGTAAAATAGACCCATATCTACCACCCTGCACAAAACTCAAGTCCAAGTGGATCAATGTAAAACTGCATACACTAATCTAACAGAACAGTAAGTGGAGAATGGCCTTGAATTCATTGGTATAGGAGACAACTTTTTAACAGAACATCAATGGCTCAGACTCTAAGATCAACGAGTGATAAATAAGACCTCATAAAATTGAAAATATTCTGTAAGTCAAAGGATACTGTCAATAGAACAAAATGGCGGCCTACAGATGAGAGAGGACCTATTTTATTTATTTATTTATTTATTTATTTATTTATTTGTTTATTTATTTATTTATTTATTTGGTTTGCTCTTTGTGTGGTTCCCCTAACAAGTAGAAGAGGGCTGTCTTGGTCTCTGTTCCCTGTTATTGGATTCCTTTACCCCTACTTGGACTGTCTGGTTGGGCCTCAATGAAAGAGGATGTACCTAGACCTGTTAGGACTAGATGTCTCAGGGTAGAGTGGTCAGAGGGGAGGGAGGGGGCTCCTCTTTTCTGGGGGGAAGGGGAGGGAGTAATGGGAGAGGGATTTGTAAGGGTTGGACTGGTAAGAAAGGAGAGAGTGGGGCTGTAATTGTGATGTAAAGTAAACAAAAATTAAAAAACCAACAAACAAAAACTTCTCTCATATAATACACCCAGAACACAGTTTCTACTCGTTCTACTCTTCTTAGCTGCCCACCTCCCCCTTCCTCCAGATCCTCTCTCCCTCTGGTCTCCCACCAAAAAGAGCAGGCCTCCAAGGGACAAAAATAAACAGGACAAAACAAAATACAATAAGACAAAGCAAAAGCATTCACACCAAAGCTGGACAAAACAACACAAGAGTTGAGTCATGAGTCCCAAAGGCAGGCAAAAAAGTCAAAGATACACCTGCTCTCACTGTTAGGAGTCCCATAAAACCACCAGTCCTGGTGTCCTCCATCCCCACTAACTCCTACAGGCTTCCTGCCCCCTCCCTCTTCTGTGGGATTCACAGAGATCCAACCAGGTGAGGGACCCACTACAAACTTCCAATTTAATCTCTCTCTCTCTCTCTCTCTCTCTCTCTCTCTCTCTCTCTCTCTCTCTCTCTCTCCCACGTTGGCTTGAATCTGCCTTTGTGCCCCTCTAATGATGACTAGACAAGGCATTAATCTATGAGCATAACAGAGTATCAATGTTGTTTTGTTTTTTAGGTGTTATTGTTGTTATTGGTTTGGTTTAGTTTGTTTTAGACAAGTGGTGTTTGGTTCTACCCTAGCTCTCTGGGCTATCTAGTCTCCTGGTTCATAGCCATCCAAGCAGTTTTTGAGTAGGGGCCCATTCTCTTGCATGAGCCTCAAGAAAAATCAGACATTGGTTGCCTACTCCCATAAATTCTATGCCAGCATTGCCCCAGCACAGCTTGCAGGCAGGGAAGATTATTGGTCAAAGTTTTTTGACTGGGTCAGTGCTCATGTTACTCTTATGCTTACCCCCTCCCCACTGTAAGTTTGCAGAGAAAGACCCTCTGTCCTAGCTTCAGTCTGGGTTGATTGTGCATCACCATGGGACCTTTGATCAATATCTCAATTGAATTCAAACAAATACCTCCACTAGAAGCCTTGCTTGGCTACAAGATAGGCAGGTGAGACTGTATCTTCCATTACTAGGAGTCCTCGCTAGGATCACCTTTCAGGAAGATTCCACTGCAAAAATATGAAATGTTTTAGATTTTGCATGTCATTCTTTGGCAAGAGCCATGCCAAAGAATGTCTTCAAATTTTCATGTATGTGTTGCCAAAGCAAACAAACTTTTTAAATTTTCATGTGTATGAAATGTAGTACCCATATTTCGATGTTTGGCTTTTATTTTCTTAATAACTAAATGATGTTTAGTTCCATCCGAAGCATATGGATTCTTCAAATAAGCAGACAGGGTGATGTTCTTCACTGCATGAGGGACTAGGAAATAACATGCTCTTTAACCTTAACTTTCCTAATTTCTGTGAGCTGACAAGTCTTATCTTTAAGATTGGTTAAGGAAATCCATGTGGCAGGAATTCTGACAAGTGAGTGAGAACATGCATTGAGAGTGCATTGGATAGTAACTGTTTTGGACATAAAATTCTATACTGGTATCATATTCATTCCTCCTCCACTATTGCTTCTGATGATAGGGAAGCAATAGAAAGAAAATGGCTATAAATAGCTTAAAATGTGGTTCAAGCTTGTGACTCACTAATACAGAAAGGTAGAGCCACTAGACAGCTGTTTTCCATCATCCTGTGGTGCTTTGATGACCCTCCCTGACCTCTCTACTCTGACCAAGAGTACAGTGGACCACATTATCAATAAATCCATATTAGATCCCATGGTAGATAAGTATTCTAAACATGGAACAAACGCTGTTCAAATGTTCATTGCACCTAAAACAAATGATATTCCTTATGCTTGTAAAAAATAGTGTTTGAATTTGAAAATGTCTATAAATATTGATTGACTCTGGTGAGATAGGACATGGTAGACATTGAGGTGAGCTCCTATGCTCTCATGATCATGCTGTTATGTTGTGCATGAATCCGAAGTTCTTTGTGCAGATCCACTTATTGTGATATATTATAAGTGAAATGGTTTAATTGAAAGTTACTAGCACATATTGTTACCAGACTTTCAGTTTTCTGTAGCAGCAGGAACTTGTGTGCAAGATAAAATTTTAATGAGATGGATATTTGAAAAATTACAATTATAATATATCATATAGTCTATGATTCAATCTTTAAATTATTTTTACATACTAAAGCAAGATAAATGCAAGGTCTGGGACTTTAAAATGACAACTAAGAAAGCAAATGTGCTTGCCTTTTACTAAGACCATATTGTACAACAAATAAATATGTCTGGTAATGTCTATAGAACTAATTGACTTGTCTGCAAAATAGAAAAGAGGGAGACGTCAAGAGTGTGATTGTCCATGATGTAGATTCTAAGATGCTGGAAGATTTGATATTCACAGAAGGCCTCAGGATTTTTGGCTGATGTTTTAAGATAGGATGTGCAACTTACTGTGTAGGTTAAAGGAGCATCAACCTTGTCGTAATCCTTCTGTGTCATCCTCCTCAATACTGAGATTATAGGTCTGAGCAACTATGAAAGCTCCAAGGTTTGGTTTGTTTGTTTATGTTTTGGTTTTGCTGTTGTTGTTGTTTTACTAATTTTGATACCATGTGGTAGATTCTCTGTGCCCACTCCATTCCAACTCTTCTGAAATTAATGTCATCTCAGTGTTCTGCTCAGTGGTCTGACTGCCTGGAAAACGTCTGACTCCACTACAATGAAAGTTACTGAAGGGCAGAACTTTAATGCCTTCATGAAGTTTCAGGACTTAAAAAGAGACATAGGATGAAGTTTTAACATATGCTCATACCACAGCACTGGTTCTATTTCCATATAAAATACTGGTATGTTGTCATCCAGAAGGTGCATTACAAGATACATAAGCTTTTTCTGATACATAAAAGTTATTTTAAAGGAAAACAAGTTAAAGAAGTTAAAAGTAATGTTTCCAAACAAAATAGTCCATCTGTGTTTGGAGAGGATAGCCAGAGCCAGGGTGATTCCATGTCAGGCTACAAACTGACAGTTTGGAAGACTTGGCCTACGTTTCGGTTATCCAGAAAGGAGGACCCAGATTCAGGAACGTGTGGTCAGTCAATGACAGCTGATGTCAGCTAATCTGAAGACACTACATCATCTGGCCTGACGTGAGAATAGGTAGCTAGAATGAGTAAGCAACTTCCTGGGAAGTCTTCAGAGACTAATCAAATGCAGAACTGGTCAGAACCCTAAAGATAGAGCTAACCAATCAAGGCACATACCACCCCCTGGAATTCCCCTAACAATAAAAGTTGGGGCCATGGAGTCCACCAGGGGTCTCTATTCCCACAACTGGGAGACCCCTGCATGCAGGAGATTGAGCTGAATAATCACTCTTTGCTTTTGCACACTATTTGAATCTGAGTGATTCTTGAACCCTAATAGTTTACTGATAGCTTAATAATAAATAGTTTTAAGTGGGAAGCAAGCTGAGATATCAATGTTGATTCATACTTACTGTTTTCAGCATCACGGTATATTTTATGTTGTTCCCCATTCCATTGAGTTTCCTTTCCTGGTTTCTGTAGATAAGGAATGTGTTCTGTATGGCCATATTAATGAAAAATCACTCCCACATAAACAAATATACATGCCAAAGTTCCTTTGAAGCAATGCCTTATTCCAAAGAGGATATTTATACTACATTTTGATAGTAAGGAGTCCAGGTGGAGTAAAACATTAGATGTGCTCTAATAATAATCCAAAGAACGTGTTCCTCACTATGACCTTATCTATGTTCCTGCCCTGCTTTTTAAACCTTGTAATCTCCTACTGGTTCTAGTAACTTTCAAACTTTATTTTAAATTGTCATTGATAGTTTACTTACTTTTCATATTGCTAACTCTCAGCATTTCCATTAATTCTAGTAATATTGACTGTCAGTCTATTAGACAATATGAAACGTTCATTGTAGATACAAAGAAGGTCCTTATATTTAAAGAAATACAAATTTGTATTTAAATGGTGTTCAGTGTGAAGAGAGTACACAAATAAACAAATTATGAGATACAATTATCTGGAAAACTATGCTCCTAGAAGATGCAGGTTACTATACAAAAATCCTAGTTTTCAAGTGTAAGAGATCTCCATGTGAGTTTTTGGTTGGACCTCAAAACAATACAAGCTCTCCCCATTCCACTTAGGAACTAGATAATAAAACACTATCACTAAAGACACAACAGGTGTGGGTTGAAAGATATAGATCAGTCAATCTGTAACTGACCTGAAACTAGCCTACATAGTAATAGATGTAATGCAGGGCATCAAACTGACAAAAGACATACATGGTCTCACTTACCTGTGATCCCTGTGAACTGTAACACCAACCCACTCCAAAATATATGCCCTCTAGTGCAAGAAGATGTCAGTAATATGAAGGGAACTCAGTGTTCTCTGGCTGAGTCTGGGGTCCACTTCCTAGGAGCTTCCACACCTGACACTTTAAGTTAAATCCAATTCACATGGCTGTAGAAATCATAAGCCCTGGAGGCAGGCTTCTTAGTCTTGTTCAGCTAAAAGGACTAGCTTTGAAGCATCTGTGTTTATACCCATAGCCAAATACTACACTAAGCCTGAGTCAGGGAAGCTTCTCTGTAAGGTAAAAAGTAAGAATATATGCCATATATATATATATAAAGACTATATATAACTATAACTATATATAGCATATATATATATGGTATAAAGCAGAGAACATTATAAAACAGGACATAGGAAGAGTTATGGGCCAGAAGATAGTCCTAGCAGTGATAAAAATTAAGTAATGAATGAAAATTTGACTAAGTTATATCTCTATGGGTTGGTAAATTTCATACCAACCATCACAGTTATACTATTAACCCAAACTAATTATCCTTGGCATAAAATTGGTTTTCATGAAATATTTAAAAAAAATTAAAATCCAACTCATGTGAAAAATCATTGTGCGCACTTAAACCAGCGCACAGCGCACCAGTGCATGCCCACTGGTGACCTCACCATGCTCCACTGATAATTCCAAACCCATGATCACACAAATAATCCTAGTCAAACCTAATGGATCACAGGGCAGAACAAAAAGACATGAATTTGAGATTGGGGTTTGTAGGGAAGTGTGGAAGATGACTGGGGGTGAGGGGAGGACAAGAGAGTAAATTGCAGGAGTGATGGACATTCATTATATCCATGAATGAAATTGTCACTGAACAAGTTTAATTAATTTAAAAAGCTCAGAAAAACAATAGAATTTTTCTTTATTAAGCTTTATTCTTATGATTTATTTTATTTCTTTACATAAGGAGGAGGGGAGGAGGAGGGGAGGAGGAGAAGGAGGGGGGAGGAGAAGGAGGAGGGGAGCAGGAGGAGGGGAGGGGAAGAGGAAGGAGGAGAAGGAGGAGGAGGAAGAAGAAGAAGAAGAAGAAGAAGAAGAAGAAGAAGAAGAAGAGGAGGAGGAGGAGGAGGAGGAGGAGGAGGAGGAAGAGGAGGAGGAGGAGGAGGAAGAAAGAAGAAGAAGAAGAAGAAGAAGAAGAAGAAGAAGAAGAAGAAGAAGAAGAAGAAGAAGAAGAAGAAGAAGCAGCAGCTGTTCTAACAAGACTTGAAAAATAAATCAAGACTGTCAGCATGAAAGGAGAGGCTCATGAACCCTCAGCACTAACTGAGAAGTTTTTGAAAGTTAATGGGTTCTGATGAACAAGAGTTAATTTTAAGGATTTGGTCTCTCATAGGTCACCCATACTCCTCTTGATAGCTACATACCCTTGACTATAGGGAGAACATAAATAAAAATCCCTGTTATAAAAAATAAAATAAAATAAAAACAGGACACAAAGACTGAAGAGAATCTTTATATGTCTAAGTGGGATCTGGGAGGAGTGAAGGGGATGAGCAGACAATATGATCAAACTACATAGTATATATGTCTTTATATATGTATGTGTATATGCATGTATCTATTAAGTTCTCAGAGTTAATAAAATATTATTGAAAAACTTCTCATATTTCTAAATAAGTGACTCCTAATAACATTTTGATATTATTAATTAATATTTATTGTAAGAGTTCACTATGCTATTTTGGTTTTGCTTATGGATCAATAGTTTTAGTGACTTCAACAGGCACTAAATTTGTAACAAGTATTTATTTTATTATTTGGGTTCATGCTTTTAGAGATTATGCATGGTTTAAGGCCTAATTACTGAAGACTGTGGACTATTAAAATATAGATTCTAGAAGAGATGACTGAGGCAAGCCAAATAAAGTATGACATTTATATCTACAATGTATGGAATAGTCAAAATTGCAAATATATACATTTTTTTCTGCTTTGACAATGTTGACTAGAAAACCCAATGTAACTTGTTAGGGGATACTGGGATCTCACACAAATGTAGTTGGATCACAACAGGTCATATATCTACACTGGATTTTCAGGTGTTATAAGCACACATTTAAAAATCCTTATTATAAGAAAATGATTCAACTTATTTTGGGGGCTCCAGAATCACTGTCTCAGTAGATAAAAGAACAAGCTAGAACTTTTCTGATTAGATCATTTCAATTTGAGCAGCAAATTAGTATAATAAATGACATCTAGCTGATGTTTACATAGAGCTTTCTCTACTGCATGCTAGCACCTTTGATACAGGAGTGTACTCTGTAGTCTAACAAATGAGAAATGTAAAGGCCATGCCAACCACAAAACCTTTGATCTACAATGATATCCAACATGCAAGAAATGCTAGGACAAAAATAGAACAAAGCTTATCGGGGTAACCAACTAATCCTTGATTTGAATTAAGCCTCATTCCATGAGATGGAACCCATAATTTACAATGATTGGGTGACCAAGAACTAGAGACTATTAGATAGTCCAGGCACCGAGAGGTAAACCAAATACTACTGTTCTAAAAGAATAAAAAGAGCAATAAAATGACTCTTAATGACATTCTACTATACTCATAGATGTGTACTTTCCTCAGTCATCATTGGAGAAGCTTCCTTCTACAGCAGATGGGAGCAAATACAAAGACCCATAACCAGACATTGTGTAGAGCATGAAAGACTTTGGAACCCTTGTCTGTGAAGGGGATGTCTCCATCAAATCCCTTCTGCCAGTTATCAGGGAAACTGTGTAGAAAGATGACAGAAAGAGTGTAATAGCCAGAGAAGATGTAGGACATCAAGAAAACAAAGCCCTCTGAATCCAGCCTTATATTGTATCCCAGCCTTATATTTTAATATCAGGACATTTTCATTTAAAAAAAAACCTAGCTTTTAATTTTATTTTGTTTTTATTTTATTTATAATTTTTTTCTTTTTACCCTACAGGTCTTCTGTGTATATATTATGGTTTCCAGTTTGGTATTTTTATGGAATTTTTGAGTGTGCAAATGAGTGTGTGTCTGTTTCATGTTCATTTTCTTGGGCTCTTTTCCTTCTGTTTGTTTTGTCTTATTATGATGTGTTCATTTTATTTTATCTTATTATATTATATTTTATTATTATCCCTTACAAACCTGTTTGTTTACTAATGAAAGGAAAGTGTGGATCTTGATGGTAGAAGAGGTTAGAAGAAACTGAGAAGAGTAGATAGAGAGGAAATGGTAATCAGAATACCTTAAGATTCTAAGAGAATCTTAGAGAAAAACTATTTTCAGTAAAAGAAAAAAGGTATTATATGATATTTTATATTCAACTAAATCGACAAAAATTCAGGTTATATGTTATACTTACATGTAAATTTGTGAGCAATATTTTAAATTCACAACAGTTATAGAATATATTACTAACCCTTCACAATAACTTAGAGTGTGAATAGGTTATATTAGCCAACAAATATACTTTCTAGGCTTTATGAGGAGTAGCAGCTGTATTCATCAATGACTTTATTACTTACTGGATAAATAAAGTCATAGCTAGAAGCTAGAAAGAACCCAGATGTCTCCCAACAGAGGAATGGATACAAAAAGGTGGTACATTTACACAATGGAGTACTACTCAGCTATTAAAAATGACTTCATGGAATTCTTAGGCAAATGGATGAAACTAGAAAATATCATCCTGAGTGAGGTAACCCAGTCACAAAAGAGCACACATGGAATGCACTCACTGATAAGTGTATATTAGTCCAAAAGCTCAGAATACCCAAGATACGGTTCACAGACCACATGAAGCTCAAGAAGAAGGAAGACCAAAGTGTGGATGCTTCAGTACTTACTAGAAGAAGAGGGAACAAAATACTCAAAGGAGGAAATTCGGAGACAGAGTAGAGCAGAAACTAAAGGAAAGGCCATCCAGAGACTGCCCCACCTGGGGATCCACCCCACATACAAATACCAAACCCAGTCACTATTGTGGATGCCAAGAAGCCCAGGCTGACAGGAGCCTGATATGGATGTCTCCTGAGAGGCTCTGCCAGAGTCTGACAATACAGAGGTGGATGCTCACAGCCAACCTTTGGACTAAGCACAGGGTCCCCAATGGAGGAGTTAGAGAAAGGACTGAAGGAGCTGAAGGGGTTTGCAATCCCATAGGAAGAACAACAGTATTAACCAACCAGAGACCCCAGAGCTCCCAGGGACTAAACCACCAACCAAAGTGTACACATGGAGGGACCTGTGGTTCCAGCCACATATGTAGCAGAGGATGGCCTTGTAGGATGTTGATGGGAGGAGAGGCCCTTGGTCCTGTGAAGGGTTGATGCTCCAGTGTAGGGGAATGCCAGGGTGGGAAGGCAGGAGTGAGTAGGTGGGTGGGTAAGCATCCTCATAGAAGAAGTGGAAGGAGGAGGGGATAGCGGATTTGCAGAGGGGGAACCAGGAAAGGGAATAATATCTGAAATGTAAATAGATGAAATATCCAATAAAAATAAAGCAATATCAATTACCAAACAAGTAAAAGTTATAAGTAAGATGCATAGTATTAAAGGAGACTTAACCCAAACTTTTGATCATAATAAATCCTAGAAAGAAAGGTTACTCATGAAAAACACCAACACATGACGTTATAGTTAAAGTTAAGATTCTTGAGCACAGTTTAATGTATGTGGCGAAGTGAAATTTTTCTAGGAGAAACACATTCTCACTATTTCTGTTTAGATAGGAAAGCTACCTTCTGGGCATAGTGGAAGTCACTGCTTTCTCTGCACAGATATGACTCAACTAGACCAAGCTGTGGACCCTGAAACTGTGAGCGTGTGACCTATGTGTCTTAGAATCCACTCACGGACTCACACGCTCTCACCCAGGAAACTAACCTCTTCCTGCCAAATACCCTGCTCTTAGGGCGCAAACAATCTCTGGCCATCGCCATTTCTGTCCCTAAACTTCCTCTCCTTCCTCATCTCAGCTCCCAGTCAGTTCCAATTTCCTACTTGTCACATGCTTACCCAGTGCTCTCTAGGATTCCTTTGCCTCATCTGCTCACTGTCAACCTCTAGACAACTTCTGTTCTCAGTGTTCTTGCTGTCATGCTTTTACATAGTAAAGGTGACTTTAGATTTTATGAAGAGTAATGGTTTTTCTTTACTCTTTTAAATTCACTAGATTGTGGGCTTAGTGATTTGTGACACTACTATACTTGTTTTCTCATACTTGTTTACACGTGCACAAATACACACACACACACACACACACACACACACACACACACACACACACACACCACTCACCACACACATGCTGGTCTCCACTTACAAGGTAAATATTACCCTACCAACCATTTGCCTTAATTTTCTATTCTTTGGCCAACATTCTACCTCACAGATCCACTTCTATATTCTCAACTGATTCTTATAGCTAGTTTTTGTCATCATAATCTGATCACTATATCAATAATTCCTAAGAGTTATTCACTATCTCTGACACATGTATCAGTTCTAACTGAATTCAGAAACTAGTCGCAATAAACACATTTATAATATTGGATATCATCCTGGTTAAGTCTTCCAGAACCTGTCCATCATTACAATAAATTAGGAAGATCGACAGAATTTTGCCATGTTAATGTTAGAAATGAACTTTGAGTCTCAGAAACCCAAAGGGGATTGAAGGAGAAGGACAACACGCCTGAGGGCACCCAGTTGGGGTCACGGCTGCCGCTGTTGTGCCAGGGATAATGGAGCTGCCGACTGCTGGGGAAAATGGAGTTGCCAACTCTGGAAGAGCTAAAAGTGGAGGAAGTGAAAGTCAGCTCAGTGCTTAAAGGTGCTGCCCATCACTATGGGCCTCAGTGAGATAAAACCACTGAGGAGTTCATGCTGTGCCTCTGGGAAGAGAAGCACCCTAGGGGCTGCCTGAAGGAGGACAAGCTGGTCAACAACTGTGCACTGAACTTCTTCAAGCAGATAGAGAGTCACTGTGCCAGCCTTTCACAGAGTATTGGACTTGCCTCGATTATTCCAACATGCAGTTATCTCATCACTGCTGCAAACAGCAGGCAAAGTTTGACCATGGTGTTTTGGACAAACTGGGCTGGGTGAGGCCTGACCTCAGGCAGTTGTCTAAGGTCACCAAAGTGAAAACAGATTGCCCTTTGCCAGAGAGTCCTTATCACTCAAGAGCAAGGCCAGAGTCCAGCCCTGTGATTGAAGGGGATCTGAAACCTGACAAGCACGGCACCTGCTTTCTTTTCTGGGCCGTGTAAAAATAGATCCATGTTCCACACTTGGACACCTCGGTCATGTACCCAGACGACAGACAACGAAAGCACCCACGCCGATCTAGTGTTCTTTCCTGGATCGCAGACATTAAATTAAAAAGTTAATTTATGTGACTTGGCTGTTACTCTAGACATTGCCTGTCCATTAAAAAATTTTAAAGGAAGAAAAAGAAAAAAGAAATGCACAGTAAAATAGCTCAAAGAAGCTTTTAGAAGCTGTGTAAACAACTGATAAAACATAGCCTGTGGATGTTTTAAGAGATTATACAAAAGGAGGATTTAGTTGATCAAAGGCAATGCATTAACTTGGAAGAGAATCATTGAGCGATTTCTTAGAATTCCAAATGCCAAGATCCAAGCCTGTGGCTTTGAAGCTCACTGTGGGTATTGGAAAAGATAGAACAAAGAGGAGGTTGACCAAGTTTCAAGGTATGCAGGAACTGAATCTGTTGAGACTTAATGGATCTACATAGAGTGATCTCTATGGTTGAAGAAATAGGCTTCTAAGGGTTATATGTTCTGCAACAGTGAATAACTTTGCCTGTAGAGACAATACCATTATTAATCTATACTATGTTTCTGCTTTGCTAAATACTAGAACTTCTTGAAGCGCCATGGAGTAGATGGGGGACATTGTTTTTAAAATCTTATTATGTCACACAATGCCTGGGAGACATGAACAAACATTTACTCACTTCAAATAGGGAACTGATGACAGACCAAGGTAGGGACACCGCCAAGGTCTGTTGAATGTCTTGGTAAACCGATGATTTTTATTTGGACTACTTTAAAAACTAAGGATGAGAGGTCACTTACTGATGCAACCAAGACAGCTGTAATCACCCAATCTTAACCAAATATGGATGTCAGGTCACAAAATCTAGAAAACTAAAGCACGTTGCACAGGAAGCTCAGCAGATTAACAGCTATCTATTTCAGGGAGCTCAGATGGCCTCTGCTTCTTCCAGGCCGCTTGGCCAACCTGAGTCTCTTCTAGGCAGCTCTACTTGTCTGAGAATCTTCTAGGTAGCTTGAATTGCCTGAGAGTTATCCTCAGGACTCTTTCTAGTCTTAAAGATCTTCTCTGTGGGATAGAATGTTTCGTCTCCCCTTAGAACATCCTCTTGTTTCATCTACTTGTAAACATTGAATGTCTGGATGAGAGAACTCCAAGGTGAAAAGTTTCAAAGTAGAAAAAAAACAGTACAACCAAACCCAAAAGGAGTTTATCTTTGAAATATAGATCTGATCAATGAATCTTCAGATTTGAGAAACCACAAAGTAATAAATTCCATAGAAGATCAGCTGAGGAGGAGGGCGACCCCATAGGAACACCAGTAGTCTCAACTAACCTGAACCCTAGTGATCTCTCAAGACAGTGAGCCACAAACAAGGCAGCATATACCAGCTGATATGAGGCACCCAACACATATACCACAAAGGACTGGCCTCAGTGAGAGAAGACACACCTAACCCTCAAGAGACTTGAGGCCCCTAGGAGTGGGAAGTCCTAGTGGGGTAAGGGTGGGGCTGGGGTTGGGACATCCTCTTGGAGACAGGGAGGAGGTATGGGATGAAGAACAGTCAGAGGTCAAACTCGAAGAGGCATAGTGACTGGACTTTTTAAAAAGATAATAATAATAATAATAATAATAACAAAAACAAAAACAATAATAATAATAGTTCATCTGCTCAGCATAGATGTTTGGGAAATTGGTAAGCTGTATCTTCATATTCATTTTGTATTTTTGCTATAACTATTGGTTATAAGTCTCTATGTCAAGTGAAATATATTCTCTTTTATCTCTGAATATCCTAAGACTGGGTCACATAGATATAAACTCAACATTTCAAAACTCTGGATCCCTTTGGCAAAATTCCCTTCCCTTCTTCCCCTCCATCATCTTCAGCTGTGACTACATCACTTTGACTGACACTTTAGTCATGACATTGTCTTCTCTCTGGCATCAAACTTGTTTTTTTGTTCTCTTCTAAGGACATTTAGATGATAGATAGATAGAAATATATTTACATAATATTGTATGTATACAAATATGAGTGCATATACATACATACATACACATATATGGCTCACTAAGATAATGTACCATAATCCTCACATGTCAACATGCTTAGCTCAATCACAACTACAGTCAATACGGCCATATAAAGTAGCGCAATTTTCAAGGTGTACATGTGGATCTCTAAGCACCAAAGTTCAGCATGATTATTCACAGGATCTACCAAGGTACATCACCAAGGTACACCCATGTGTTACCAGCATAGTAGAGCATTGTCAGGTACCAATAAGAGGGTAGATGAACAACAGTGCCACTGGCAATATGTCTTACTATGCATATTGTCATCCTTCATGAAGTATTCTATCTTGATGAAATGATATTTTTCATTTTATGTATTGAATCCACCAGGCAAATTTTCTATTAACCTCTGTATTCCTTTCTTCTGCCCTTTCTTTTGCATCTTCTTCCTCTTTTAGTGCTACAACTCCAAATTCCCCACATTCCTTAGGATGCTCTCTGCCATTTCCCTCAAATACTGCTCTGGTCTCTAACTTCTCTGCATGTACTACTATCTATAGCTACAGCCTCATGATTTGACATTTCTGATGTCTATTTTATTCTTTTCAAAAGTTCTCCATTGGGATATATTATAGAAGAACCAAGTTGAATGTTATATCTCATTTTGGAGAAACTCAACAAATATAACAGTATTTGTTGGTGAAAATTTCTTAGAAGATATGCTAAGAGTAACATGGAGACTTAAGAATCCATGATCATGAAGCATTTTATTAAAATATGCCATATGCCATCTTAAACTCTATAATAACATAATAGGAGTAAACGTAATGAAATAGTTAATGCTACAATCTTAATTTTTAACAGGGTTGTTCAAGAAAAGCAATTTGATATGCAGTTTTTAATGGCATACTTATACATAGGTGTAGTAATTATCACAGATGTTAATATAAGATTAAAATTGAGCACTATTATTCATAAGAATAAATTTATTGTAGAAAGTGAGGCCGTTACCCCTATATGGCACCATAGGCCTTAATGTTTATGAAGCTGTTTTCCATAGAACTCCACAATAACTACTTGGTGCAAATTTTAGAAAAGTGGCTTATTTTTGGACCATGGAGAGTTTAGGTTAGATACTGAGCCATGAAATTTGATCTGAGTGTAATATACATAAAACCAGGCTTTAGGGCCTCCAGGGCCTAAGTTTCATTTGTTCAGGATACTTTCCCCATGAAATGCTTTCACATATAGCTAGAGCCACAAAAATGCAGTAATAAATTGCTGGAGAGAACAGTTACTAAACAAATATTGTTCAACGCCTTCAACACTCAAATGAGACACTTTCACGATGATAACGAAATGGCATCCAAGTCTAAATATAGATTTTGATTTCCATTATTTACTAGAAGCACATAAAAGTCATTTTAGAAAAAAAAGCTTTATTTTATAACACAGTAAACATAAAATGAATTCTCAATACACTCCCTCTATAACTCTTAAAAATTATCACTGGTCCTGAACTTCATAATTTTATTCAAAATTATTATTTTAATAATATTTAATCCTCTCAAAATATAATAAAACTACTTTGTGATTCTTGTAAAAACTATAATTACATAGCACTTTTTTTCTTCAAGTTAAATATTCCAACTATTTAAATGGCCTTTTCTCTTATTATCTAATAGATCTTCAAAGCACATTGTTGGTTGTAACAACAACGAACAGAATCTGTGGAAGATTTGGTTCTACAATGGTCTAATTCTGGAATTAGAGTACATGAAATGATGGAAAATACAAAGGAAATTATCGTGGCTATTGGGACCAGAAAGACAGCTCAGTGGTTAAGAGTACCAGCTGCCCTTCTAGAAGACCCAAGTTTAATTGGTATCACCCATATGGCAACTCACTACCATATGTAATTTCAGTTTTGGGGACCTTTCCTCATCTCCACAGGCACCAGGCATGAAAATGATGTAAAGAAAAATACATCCTAGCAAAATAACCATAACATTAAATAATAATATATGGGTGCCTACAATACACAAAATAAGAAGATTCTATAACTGGCCAAGAAAATATTATTTTGAAACTTAGAGAGTCACAAAACATAGATGCAGAACACAGTCTTAGGACATTAGCTATCCACTGTGTTGTCAGTATCATAAACTCAGATCAGAAAGACTCCTCATGCCAAAAAGGCCTCAAAATTATAGCCAAGATTTTTTTCTTTTTTTACTGGATATTTTTTAATTTTCATTTTTTCAGACATTTTCTATTGGATATATTTGTTCATTTACATTTCAAATGTTAATCCTTTTCCCAGTTTCCTGTCCATAAGCTCCCTATCCCCCTCCTCCTCTTCTTCTATAAAGGGTATTACCCTCCCCATCCACCCTCTTTTACCCCACCCCCAACATTCCCTTGAACTAGGGGTCCAACCTTGGCAGGATCAAGGGCTTCTCCTTCCCCTGGTACCCAAAAAGGACATCCTCTGCTACATATGCATTTGGAGCCATGGGTCAGCCCATGTATAGTCTTTGGGTAGTGCTTTAGCCCCTGGGAGCTCTGGTTGGTTGGCATTGTTGTTCTTATGTGGTTGCAAGCCCCTTCATTCTTTCAATCCTTTCTCTAATTCCTCCAATGGGGGTCCCATTCTCAGTTCATTGTTTTGCCGCTAGCATTCACCGCTGCATTTGACATGCTCTGGCTGTGTCTCTCAGGAGAGATCTATATCCAGTTCCTGTCAGCATGCACTTCTTAGCTTCATCCATCTTATCTAGTTTTAGTGGCCATATATGTATGGGCCACATGTGGGGCAGGCTCTGAATGGCCAATCCTTCAGTCTCTGCTCTAAGCTTTGCCTCCATATCCACAAGTATAAAGTGCTGTATACATATAATACGACAAAGAGTAGCCTATTATAATGCATCAGCTAAGAAGGAACTTCTTGCTAACCAAAAGAAATGAGAGCTTGATGAAATCAAAATATAATTACTCAGTAGTTAAATGTATTAATATACACAACCTTAGAGTCTTTTTAAGATTTTATTCAAGTTAACTGAAAAAGGAAATTTTCATGTTTCTTTTCATAAATTAGATAATAAATTATATTTTGATGTTAACCTCTAACCAACATGCTGTTTGAATATATTCAATTATAACTCAATTCTGGCATAATTCTTAAGCTAAATCTTGCTTTCAAAACAGAGTGAAGCTTAAACATTCAATTAAACCATGTTGCTTGACTGTTTTCCTTGTATGCTAACCATGCAACTCTTAACACCTGAGTAGACATCATAGGCTGTAGGCAAATAAAAAGAGTGGAACCTAAGTATTGAGATCTCTTAGCATGAGTTTTGAAAAGCAAACAAATTTAACCATTGATTGCTACAAATAAGTCAACAACTATATGTATCATTCCTACATAGCTAAAATAATGAAAGCAATGTATTAATCATATCCATCTCTCACTTCTGTCCTTCCACTTTTCCACCAGGACTTCCCATTGCATCACCCTCTCATGTCCTATTTTTTATAATTTGTTATTAATTAATGAATTTTTAAGCCATTGAGTCTAATCAGTGCTGCCCTTGTGAACATGGCACCAATAATCTATGAGTGCCTGGGGAACCTAACAGTGACCACACTCCTGAAGAAAATAAACTCCTCAACTGTTACCAATGGCCAATGGCTCCTCAGCTAGAACTATGAAAGCTAAGTCCCATCTAGAACTATGAAAGCTAGCTAGAATATAGAGCTTCTTGGTCAGTGCATGATTGATTTCTCTGTGTCTTGTAACCAAAGTAAGTGATATATTCAACAATAGAGTCTTGCTATCTAGTTATGGTGGGCAACAAGAGAAATAGCAATAGCCTATAAAAATATCTTTTATTCACTCGATCTAATTGTTGTCTCAGAGGTTTATTGCTAAATAAGTTCATCCTATCTAGGTCTTTCTGAACTCTGGCTGGCTGGTTCAACTCAGCTGTTCTAGCTCAAACTCCTCTACAGGCTGACTGATTCAATCAGGATTCTCTCAGTTTCTCACTGAATTGTTCTTTTGGCCTTAAACACTCTGGCAATTTGTTCTAATCTTCAGGCTCCTTTTTATTCTCTGGCTTCAACTGCCTCTGATGATCTGTCCTGAACTGCATGAACTCAACTTTTCTGCACTGCACTCATTGCACTCACTCCCAAATGACCATTCTTTCTCTCTCTGCTGCTCTTAAATAGCTTCTCTTTCCTGTGCTTATCTCCTGAGAGTTGGGCTGAGAGCTCTGTAAAATCTTTCTCTGATTCATCACTTTGTCTGTCCCTCAATTACATATCAATTTCAAACATGACTGTTTCTTTACACAAGCTAATTTTTCCTTAAATGTGCAACCTAAGGGTGTGTCTGTATTCCAGCCAGAGGGATTAAAGCTGTGTGGTACCTGCATTCCAGCTGCATCACACAGACCTAGAAGGTCTTTGTATGTAATCAGAGCAGCCATGTTGCTGGATTAAAATTTCTTTACATCAGCCTGTACAGTTTTGAGCGCCTACAGGGAACTCTCTGACAATAACTCATAGGTACTGAGATTTTATTAGGTTAAAAACATACAAGTTATATTCAGACTATTTTTAATTTTTCTTTTCTTTTTGATATGATAATATAATTACACCAATGTCCCTTCTTTTTATTAACTCCAAAACCTACAATATACTCACTCCTCTTAAAACAACCAAGACAAAAAAAGTTCACATCCTCTCCCTCTTCGGAGGATCCTAGCTTCAAATTTTCAGACGTATGTACCCTAGACTCTAGGACCTAGACTAACTGTAGAAACCAGAAGAAAGGAGACAATTGATAGGGGAGGAGGGAAGGAGAACACTAGATGAACATGAGATGATCAAAAAAAAATGAGATAAAAGGAAGAAGAGCTCCAATTTGGAGAGGAGGAGATAAATATAGAACAAGGAGAGGGTAGGGTAAAATAACAGTAAGGAGGTCTAAAAATGTTCAAGGAATCCTACTATTAACTATCTTCCTAAAATAAAACCCACAATACATATACGTTTGCATATAAATATAGTTTAAATGAAAATTTCTCATCTGGGCTGACCATGCTCCCTCTAAGAGCAAAGACCGTCTAACAAAAACACCAATATCAGACCATGATAAACTCTTTAAAAATGTTTTAAATGCATTAAAACTGGTTGGGTTTCATAAGGTTTTTTCCTACATCCTTAATCTTGTTTATTCCACCCATCCCACCATTCCTTTCCCTATCCCAGCTTTAAGCTTCAGCTTTCAGTATTTTGACCCACATTTTCATATCACATATATTCTAGGCTATCTTTCTATTACAGTTTTAACCTGGATTGCAAGATCAAAGGTTTCAAGAGAAAAAGAAAGCATATCAATATTTTAGAAGACAGAAGACTGTTAGAGTCTTGGAATCATCATACAAACCACTCAGACACCAAATCTGAGCCAAATAGGAATGTTTATTGAACACTGCACCCCGAGACTGATCTACTAAGGCTGAAGACTAGACTCAAGCTGGTTGTGACCTTGAGCTAAGATATTATACAGTTTTAAGACAAAATTCCACAAATATTCTTGCCAAGTTATTCTGTGAATTGAGATTTAAGGATAGAGGATTTCCTTAGGAACATGTCTTTCTTGTACATTTATCCTTTTCCTATTGGTTGGGTATTCCACTGTGGCCATGGACTAGCCTTAACTAACATTCATGTCTTAACTTGCCAACCAGGATGTCAGTTACCCACATCCATGTCTTTTTCTGCCAAGCAGGATGCCAGTTCTCAGGGAGGTCTTGGAAATTAAAATTTACTTGATCCCTATTCAAAATAGAAGTCTTAGTCCAAATAGCTTCTTATGTTGGTGCGGATGTTTCTTTTATGTTAGGGTTCTTTCCAGGAGCAACTCGTAAAGGAAAAAAATCATAAAGCCTTATACATAGGTGAAGGAAGTGATGCCTGGAGGTTTGTTCTGCTCCAAGTTTATTGTGGCTAACTATACAAAACAGTTCTAACTGACTTCTATTGTGATTGGTTTCCAAGAACACCAAAACATAGAACATCCTAATAACTTCAATAACAACATATGAGAAAGTTTCCTTAGTAACAGCACAAAATGGCAGGCTAGACAGGTAACAGTTACCAAGGCCTTAACATTTTGCTTAGTTGTAATGTAGACCCATAGAAAGGGGCAACTAAAATGCGCTGGGAAACCAGAATTCTGAAACAGTAATGCAGGAGCTCAAGAGACAAGTGCCTTTAAACATAGACAGTTAATGGGACAGAGAATGTGACAAAATATAATATTTTACATAAGAATTAAAAGTAGCACCAAAATTATAAAAATGGTTTGAAAACAACCCTCTTAAAAAGAAATAATACAGTATTTCATCTTCTGTGCAAGTACCTAAGCTAGTATTTTTTTTCTTTTTTGGTAAAAAATGCTAAGTATATTTTTGAAAGATTGATTAAGATGTAAGTTGGTATCATAGAAATTATCCATTGCTGGTTCAGTATGGAAACCCCCAAAGGCCCAGGTTAGTTGACATCCTGAGACTGAGCTACCAACAAAAGAGTGAGCATGGGCTGGACCTAGCCACCCCACCCCCACCTTACCCCAGGCACATAGGTAGTGATGTGTAGCTTGGTCTTCATGCAGGACTCCCAACAATTGGAGCAGGGGTGTCCCTAAATTTGTTGCCTGCCTGTGAATCCTGTTCCTCCAACTGGGTTGCCTTGTCTGCCCTCAGTGGGAGAGTATGGTTTGTCACCTCAGAGAGGAAGGAAAGCAGGGAATCAGGGAGGAAAACTATGTGAAGGAGGTACTCAAGGGAGGGGAGCTGATATTGGGATGTAAGTAAATAAATAAATTAATAAAAAAGAAAGTATCAATTGAAGCTAATTTAAAACTGAGGGAATTATATAAACATTATAATTTTAACTATCTATGATCTACCCTTCCAAATCCCACCACTTTCATGTCTAAAATACCTTCAGATAAGTCTCTCTCTATAGAACTATCTAATACAAAAATTTCAAATCATTTGATTCATGGAGCATGTGCCATTTCTTCATCATTTCTTTCAGTCAGCTTGATGTCCTGAGAGTCATCCATCCTGGCACATACACAAATACTCCAATCTTTGTGGCTGTAAAATACACAGACCTTATTTGCATATCTACTATTTCAGGGGCATGAAGAACCAATTATTATATGAGTGCACATGTGAATGTGTTAATAGACCTTTGACTGTGAAGAACATTGCTATGAACATTTGTATGTTTTTTCCATGTAGATGAATAATGCTTCATTGCCCAGGTGTGTAAGCAGGAGTAAAAATGCTGGGGCTTATAATAATCTCTTGTTTATCCTTTTATGGCTGCTATTTTCAACCATATTTCATCTATATGAGCAATATATGAAATTATTAATGTCTCCATATCTTCACTAATGTTTTTCATCTTTCTTTTTTATTACAGATATCATAGTTGGTAAGAAGTAAGATTTTCTAATGATTGTAAATTTCATTAGTGTGTGTGTGTGTATGTGTGTGTGTGTGTGTGTGTGTGTGAGAGAGAGAGAGAGAGAGAGAGAGAGAGAGTGTTTTAGGTTGTATCAACAATTTTCTATCTTAAAAGATTTCACAAATATGAGGTATTAAACAACAAATGATAAAATGAATACATAGAACTTTACTTTCCTCTGATCCAAAAATTCTGGGAGTTAAACACATGTAGTTTAAGGAAGTGGAAAAAGTTCAACCAAAAGGATCTAAGGATGAGACATCAAGCACTCACCAGAAATACAGTCCAGATTGTGTTCAACATATGTGTCTCCTCCCACACTCGCACATTTTCCAAAAATCTTCATACTGTCTTATTTTACATATAAAATATCAAGTAGTTATTATCATATAATTTAAGATAACCTATAAAACCATAGCTAGGCACAGTGATATATACCCACAATTCTAGCACCAAGAAATCAGAAACTGGAGACAGAAACTCAAGGTGAAGCCTTCCTCACCTCAAAAAGAGAAATCAGACAATATACAAAAGAGTCAGAATTGATAGAAAAATATTATAAGAAGACTAAAACTTGCAGAATAAAAAATAGTAAATTATACCTACCATTAATATCCTCAGACTGACAAGACTCACTGGCCACCACAAGACGATATATAAAAGAACATTCAGAAAATAAAACATTTTTTTCTATCAAGGTAAATGAGAAGACATAAAACACTCAGTTAATGGTTTGGAAGGAAGTGAGAAAAATGTTTAAATGATGCAAAATGTAGGAAAATGTATTTGTGTATTTTTTAAATGTATGAGTGTTCTATCTGCATGTATAACTACATACCAGAAGAGGGCATCAGATCCCTTTATAGACGGTCCTGAGCCACAAGGTGGCTGTTGAGAATGGAACTCAAGACCTTTGGAAGGACAGCCAACGCTCTTGAAACAATTCCCTTCACAAAAGCCACAAAAATATAAAATATCTTGGGGTAAGTCTAATCAAACAAGTGAACCCTCTGGAATGTTCTGGAGACCTGGGAGTTGAGAAACTCTCAGGACTCAAAGGGAGAGAGACCTTAGATGAAATGCCCTACAGTGGTGAGAGGGAACTTGTAGAGCCCTCCTCCAGCAGAAAGACAGGGCTCAAGTAGAGGATGGGGTTGCCATCCCCCAGTCAAAACTCTGACCCATAATTTCCTGTCTGAAAGAACTGCAAGGACAAAAATGGAGAGGAGCCTAAGGAAAAGGAGGTTCAACAGCAGGTCGTAAGTGGGATCCAGCTCAAGAGAAGGCCTCAAGGCCTGACACTATTCTGAGGCTATGGAGCGCTCACAGAAAGGGACCTCTCATGACTGCCCTCTGAAAGACACAATAAGCAACTGAAAGCATCAGATGCAGGTATTTTCACCCAACCAATGAACAGAAGATGCTGACCCCTCTGGTTGATTTAGGGAAAAGCTGGAAGAAGCTGAGGAGAAGGGCAACCCTGTAGGAGGACCAGAAGACTCAAGTAACCTGGACCCCTGAGATCTCTCAGAAGCTAGACGACCAACCAGGAAGCATATGCCACCTGATATGAGGCTCCCTACACATACAGCAGAGGACTGCCAGGTCTGGGTTCAGTCAGAGAAGATGCACCTAACCCTCAAGAGACTGGATGCCCCAGGGAGGTTAGAGGTCTGGTGGCCTGGGGGTTAAGGGAGTGGGGACATTCTTGTGGAGACAGGAGGGTTGGGAGGAGGGTAGACCAGGAGGGAGATAGAATAACATTTTTAAAAATGTAGGATGAAATATGGAAATGGAAACTAGAAGAATTAAACCAAGCATATACAGAAAATTCTCAGAAGACTTAAATGTATAAAAATGAGGGATATTTCATTAAGAAAATACAGGAATCGCTTAAATCATTTAAGGCATTTTAAGTACATAATGACACAGGTGCCCAGCTTGAGAGAATCCACAAAGTACCCAATAAATGTATAAATGCTGTAAAGATGGAAAGATAAACATACAGGTATGGAGGGCAATTTGTAGATACTAGAAGATGTGCAATAAATTATTTGTAACATTCTCAAGTCTGTTTACACACACAAATTTTTGCAATACTACCAGCAATGGAGGTGTGTTCCCTTTTCTCCACATCCTCTCCAGCATGTACGGTCACTTGGGTTTTTGGTCTTAGCCCTTTTGATTGGTATAATTTGGAACTCAGGGTCATTTTGATTTGCATTTCCATTGAGGACTAAGGATGTTGAACATTTCTTTAGGTGCTTCTCAGTCATTTAAGATTCCTCTGTTGAGAATTCTCTGCTTAGTTCTGTACCCCAGTTTTTAATTGCGTTATTCAGCTTTTGGAGTCTAACTTCTTTATACTGTATTTTTACCACAAAAGCAATAAAAAGTATTAGACTTCTTTATGTATTTTTGATATTAGCCCTCTACTGGGTATATGGTTAGTGAAGATCTTTTTCAAATCTGTAGATTACCATTTTGTCCTATTGTCAGTGTCTTTGCCTTACAGAAGTTTTTTCAGTTTCAAGAGATTACATTTATGAACTGTTTATCTTAGAGCCTGAGCCATTGATGTTCTGTTCAGGAAATTTCCCCCTGTGCCAGTGCACTCAAGGCTTTTTCCCACTTTCTCTTCTATTAGATTCAGTGTATCTGGTTTCATGTTGATGTCTTTGATTCACTTAGACTTTAATTTTATGCAGGTTGATAAATATGGATCAATTTCTATTCTCCTACATGTAGACATCCAATTACAGCAGCACCATTTGTTGAACATGGCTTCTTTTTTCCACAGTATGATTTTGCTTCTTTCTCAAAGATACATGTTCATAGGTATATGGGTTTATTTCTGGGTCTTCAATTCTATTGAAAATGAGTTACCAGAAGTGCAAGCAAACCTGAGACCTCAGGGGAGACCACCACTTCTGCTCACATTCCTGACCCAAGAAGAACCTGCCTAGTGCCCTCTGTGCCTTCTGGGCACAGGGACCAAGGAGCAGTCAGGGGCAGGACCCTTTGGGTTTCTGTATGCAGCAAGAGCTGAAATCAAGTCACCAGGAGCACCTACATACCTGAGAGCAGAAGTAAGACCAACTCTTCTGCAACAAGCAACCTGCCTGGAGGCTTCAGGTCACACAAACCCAGAAGCAAATCTCTGCTCCAGATCCAGCTGAAAGAAAACGGGTCTATAGGAGTGTTGACACACAGGCCAACAGGAGGGTCAAGCCACTGTCAGAGACAGCAAAACAAGCTAACATCAGAGACAACCTGATGGTGAGAGGCAAGCACAGGCACGTAAGCAACAGAAACCAAGACTACATGGCATCATCAGAGCCCAGTTCTCCCACTGAAGCAAATACTGGATATCCAAACACACTAGACAAGCAAGATTTAGATTTAAAATCATATTTTATGATGATGATGGAGGACTTTAAGAAAGACATAAATAATTTCCCTTAAAGAAATACAGGAAAAAACAGGTAAACAAGTAGAAGCCCTTAAAGAGGAAACACAAAAATCCCTTAAAGAATTACAGGAAAACACAACCAAACAGGTGAAGGAATTGAACAAAACCATCCAGGATTTAAAAATGGAAATAGAAACAATAAAGAAAGCACAAAGGGAGACAACCCTGGAGATAGAAAACCTAGGGAAGAGATCAGAAGTCACAGATACAAGCATCACTAACAGAATACAAGAGACCCAGGGCTCCAACTGCATATGTAGCAGAGGATGGCCTTGTTAGGGCACCAGTTGAAGGGGAAGGGTCCTGCCAAGGTTGGATTCCCCCCCCCCAGTGCAGGGGAATATGGGGTGGGCAGTAAGGGGGATGTATGGGGAACACCCATATGGGGGATGGAGAGGAGAGGGGAGGGGGCCTATGGACAGCAAACCAGGAAGGGGAATAACATTTGAAATGTAAGCAAAGAAATAGATCTAATAAAATTTTTTTAAAAAAAGAAATGTTCAACATCCTTAATCATCAGGAAAATGCAAATCAAAACAATCCTGAGATTCCACCTCATACCAGTCAGAATGGCTAAGTTCAAAAACTCAGGTGACAACAGATGCTGGTGAGGATGTGGAGAAAAAGGAACACTCCTCCATTGTTGGTGGAATGGCAAACTGGTACAACCACTCTGGAAATCAGTCCGTAGGTTCCTCAGAAAATTGGACATTGTACCTCAGGACCCAGCTATACCTCTCCTGGGCATATACCCAAATGATGCTCTAATGTACAAAAAGACACATGTTCTGCCATGTTCATAGCAGCCCTATTCATAATAGCCAGAAGCTGGAAAGAACCCAGATGTGCTTCAATGGAGGAATGGACACAGAAAATCTGGTTCATCTACACAATGGAGTACTACTCAGCTATCAAAAACAATGACTTCATGAAATTCATATGCAAATGGATGGAACTAGAAAATTTCATCCTGAGTAAAGTAACTCAATCACAGAAAAACACACATGGTATGCACTCACTGATAAGTGGATATTAGCCCAAAAGCTCGAATTACCCAAGATACAATCCACAGACCACATGAAGGTCAAAAAGAAAGATGACCAAAGTGTGAATGCTTCCGTCCTTCTTAAATGGGGAACAAAAGAAATCATAGGAGGGGATATGGAGACAAAGTTTGGAGCAGAGAATGGCCATTCAGAGCCTGCCCCACATGGGTATACCTTCCATTTATATACAACCACCAAAACTAGATAATATTGATGAAGCCAAGGAATGCATGCTGACATTCCTGTGATATAGCTGTCTCCTGAGAGACATAGCCAGAGCATGTCAAATACAGAGGCGAATGGTGGCAGCAAACCATTGAGCTGAGAATGGGGTCCCTGTTGGAGGAATTAGAGAAAGGATTGAAGGAGCTAAAGGGGTTTGCAACCCCATAAGAACAGCAGTACCAACCAACCAGAGCTCCCCGGAACTAAACCACTAGCCAAAGAGTACACATGGACAGACCAGTGGCTCCAGCTGCATATGTAGCAGAGGATGGACTTGTTGGGCACCAATGGAAGGAGAAGTCCTTGGCCCTGCCAGGGCTGAACCCTCCAGTGTAGGAGAATGTCACGGGGCCGGGACAGGGGTTGGTTGGGGAGGGGGAACACCCTCATAGAAAAATGGGAGGGGGTTATGGCAGGGAAACCAGGGAAGGGAATATCATTTGAAACATAAATAAAAAATATTCAATAAGAAAAAAATAGAGAGAGCACAGTAAAAAAAAGTAACAAGTATTAAATTGCAAATCTAATGTTAATTTTCATGCATCAAGGAAATACAAACAAAACACACCATCACATGTTTGCTAAATGTAAAAAAAAATGGATTACCTAGTGAAGGATCCTGGTTCTAGGAGGTAGAACAGAATGGGATGTGAACAGTACCCAGGAGCCAGAGGCTTGGAGAACTCGAGAAAACAGACATACAGACAAGATGCCTGCCAGGCTTACAACATGTAAAGCATTAAGAGCTGGGTATGTGCCCAAAGAGGTAGATAGAGGAGAGATGATGCAGAAAATAGTCAGGCGGACAGACAGTGGATGGACAGAAAGGAAAAGGAAGAAATAAAAGGAGGAGATATCCTTGAGCTAAAGGAGAAACCCACCTATGAACTGTGCTTGTCTTTTATAGATAGATGTCTCCAAATAATACAAAAAGACCTATGTTATTTAAGCATATCAAGGTCAACCCAGTGGTATTTCTGCAAACCGAAAGGTCAAGGCATTTATTTCTTTGCTCGCTGTTGTCTTTCTATCTTCCCAGAAAGAAAGATCAGGAAATAGCCAGTGAGCTTCTGTTTTGCTTTGTTTGTTTGATTGCTTAGTTATTCACTTTATATCCTTATCGAAACCCTCTGTTCCTCCTCTACTCCCAATCCCACCTGTACAAATCCCTCCCTGAGAAAATAAGTAGATACTAGCCATGAAGTTCTGGATAGCCATGCTACAATCCAGGAACCCAAAGAAACTAAGTAACAGGGAAGGCCCAAGGAAGGATGCACGAATCTCACTCAGAAAAGAGCGAAATAGTCATGGAAGGTGGATGGAGCAAGGGAACTCAGTTGGAGTATGGTGAGGAGGGTCACTGCACTTGTAATCCTCAGGTCTGGAGAAAATACCTAATGATTTCAGACGAGACCCAGAAAAATTATTCAACTGATTAAAATCATGAAGCACTCACTAGTAAAGTCCAGAAATAATAAAGATAGAGAGCTTCTCTTGTCCATTTGCCTTGACCCACATTCACAAATGTTTGTCATTGCAAAATAAGAGGGACAATCGTGAATGCTTACTGCCTTTCAGTTTCTTCTCATACCTTGAAGAGATCTCAGGAGATACTACAAGAACGGGGAATCTTCCCAAATATTACGTCTTTGCCCCATGCAGTGTGTATGTTAAGTATCTCAAATGAAAGCTACATAGAGCAGCCAGCTGGTCTCAGTTCCCTTCTCCCTTTCTCCACATGCTTTACAGTTTGATTCATCCCCGTGGAAGTGTACAAATAACTCACAGTGCCATTTGATATGGATAACGAACAGACAGCCCATCCAAGTGATTCAGAGGTTGAAAAACAAAAGGAAATTGTGTTGGTAGTGAGATGAGACAAGGACCCCATCAGCAAGTAGGGAGGACACAGAGAGACAGTTGTGGCATTAGCATGCAAGCAGACATCGCCCTAGAAATCCATCCTGTCACTGCCCCAAGATCTATACTCATCAACAGGCCACAAGCCACACACAATCTAGAAAATCCCATGTGCTACTGAAAGATTATCTGCAATAACAAGATCCTAAAATATTATGGGTATTTATTAAAAACAGGTTTCAAGTTTATCTACAAGATTTAGCTAGGTACCAATTATTTTTTCAAATAGAAATCTGAGATACAAGGCAATCTTGTAAGCTCATCTAACAAATTAAATAGCTAACTTCTTAATGACTAATGCTAGACGAACTGGGTATTTAATGATTTAACGATTTTGAGATGGTTGCCAGCAATATTTCAAATTTTTAGATTTTAAATAAAATATACTCACATTATTTTCCTTTCTTTTATTCAATAGTTCCCATATACCCATACAGCCCCTCTCAAATTCATGGCCTCTTTTGCTTTTATTACTCTTGCTGCATTTGTGTGAGCATGCATGTGCATGTGCTTATGAATGTATGTGTGTGTGTGTGCATGTACATGTGTGTGAATGTGTAAATGCAGCCTGCTGAGTCCATTTGGTACATGTATATGATTTCAACCGTTATCACATATAATTGGAAAAACAATTAAAAAGATTCATCCCTGAGAAAGATGAATTCTTTCTTTTTCAAATGTCTTTAGTGAGCTACAGTTCTTTTGCTAAAGGTAAAGTCCTGTGAGGTTTTACCCCTCTGTACTAGCATGTTTAATGATTTTGTCATTGTATAGGTTTTGTTTTCAGGCAAATTGTTGACGAATCATGGGTTCAACTTCCCTGTTAGTTCTAGTGGACACAATCTCACTGCAGATTACTTGGTCCTCTTAGAATCTTTCCAATGCCCCACTGTGTGATTTTTTCAAAGCTTTAGGGGCAGGATTTTTGTTTTAGGTGTATCTGTTGAGGCTAGGCACTCAGCAATCAGTTATCTTGGCATTTTTACCCATGGTGGATTTTTGCAATGGTTTTTATCTTCTATAAATGGAAACTTTTTTAATGACGGGTGAGAGCTACTTGTCTGAAGATATGAGGATAAATATTTAGAATCAATTATGCTAGCTAGTAAAGCAGCAGCAGTAGGTTATTTAGGATCATTACTTCATCACCTCCAGGTAATTAACTGGGTTGCTAATATCACCCATGATTCCCCTCCTGTTGAGTGGGATTTAAGCTCAACTAGACAGCTGTTGGTTACTGCCAGGATATTAGTGCCACTATAAAGAAGTTCGTGTGTGAATATTGTATTTATAGAATTTCTACTTCTCCCTCATCCAATTTCTCCTGTGTCTTACTCCATACCGCTTCAAATGTATAGTTTCTTCAGTAATTGTTATGACACAGAGAAAGAGAGAAACAGACAGATACCACACACACACACACACACACACACGCACACACACACACACATGCTCACACACACACATGCTCACACACACACACATGCTCACACACACACACACGCTCACACACACACGCTCACACACACACATGCTTGTATATAATCTATTAAGCTCATCTCATATTTCTTTGTGTACCTGTATGTATGGGTGACCATTTGGAATTGGATAGCTTAACAGGGAGCTTGTTCCTCAAGAAGAGATCTCTCAGCAGCTACTGCTTGCCTGCTGTGATATTTTCCATATCCACTATTGAACAGGTCTTATTTGTGCCAATGATTTTATTTTTTAAATAATTCTTATTATGGTTTTGAATTTCACTTAAGCTCTGATAACAACAACATCACAGACTCAGGCCTACTTTCATCCTACTGTCACCCCCTCATTACCCAATTTAATTGGGTAAATTTCTGCTCAGAGCAAATAGGGGGAATGAAAGCATTTAAATATGGTTTCTCCTTTAGAAGGTTCAGAAATCCAAACTACTTCAATTCAACAATAAGACCCTGAGATTGACATTTTAAACCAAACCCCACCATTGCTTTATTGATGTTTAAAGTAATAGGCCAAACTGTGAACACTTCAGAGAAGTCTAGAATTTTGGGATCTGAGGCTTTAAATTATTTAGCTCATCTAGAGCAGACCTTCTTGGTCTGGAGAAAGGAGGGTGATGAAAGAAACTATGTTCTTGTCTGAGTATTGAATGACTCAGCAGTCACATTGTTTAATGCTAGCATCCACAAAAAGCTGATCTAGACAGACTTAGTTCATTCGTTTTAGTACACCTGGTACATAGCCAGATTTCATGGCATGTGGCCTGTAGATGTAGCCCAGTCTCACATGTGTGCAGAGAAGGATGGCTGGGAGGGATGTTGGCATTTTTGCTTGTGCACTTTGGATGCAGTATCTGGGAGAATCAAGCAAAGTTCCTGAGGACTGTAGCTAACAGAACTTTCCCTTGCATTAATTTAGAAAGGGGGATTTATTTGATCATCTGGAAGATAGCGATCACTCTTTTAGTACAAATCTCTGTTAGAGAATTGATGAATGTCAGTAATAACTTTATTATTGGAGTTCAACACTTTGGAGTTTGTGGGTCAGTAAGGGAAAAATGAGGCTCTACAATTTCTAAATGTACACAGATATAAGAGTGTATATTAGATAAGTCTTTCCGAATATCCTTTATGTTGAGAATTCTGTAAAATAAAACAAAAAAGGCCAATGTTTTAATTAATTAACTTTAAAGGGGTTTCAATATCTATTCTTTAAATAGCTTTGACCTACCCTTATAATAAACATCTTTTCCAAGTCATTTATGCATGTATTCTTATTTTTGTAATATTCCAGGGAGATTATAGATGACAAACCTCTCACTAAAATGCCATGCATGGCAGGTGTAGTGAAGCCTTTAAGGCTCTCTTAAATGTTTTTGTGAAAGAGAAATAGAATCTGAAAGTTCATTTCTGCAGTCCTCCATTGTTTACACTTGTAGACATTTAGCTGTGTTTCTCAGGAAATAAAGGAACAAGATTTGCCTTAGAACAAGGAATCCAAACGTCTCAATGAAATAGTAATGACCATTAATATATTGTGGAAGCAGACTGGGATTTTGCCCGAAGCTGTAATACTGAAGTTTATTAGGACATTCAATTCAGTTATTAATCGACTAATGGGTCTGGAGCTATAGAATATTACTTAAAATTCAAGAATTCTCTTACACACAAACATAGTCAAATCATATTGAACCCCTCATTGTGTAGCCAATGCTTAGTCAGAAGTATGTCCCAGGATAAAACCTGGTCAGCACAGAGGGAGCCAAGAGGCAGAGATCCTATTCTTTGGAAATAACCGATCCTCTACAATATGCTCTACAAGACAAGCTAGCTCTCATTGCTTCCCGGGAAGATGAGAGACTGTAGAAATGGACAGGGTCAGTTTGAATTGTTGCATTTATGATACTTTGTGCCACTGCCTACCTATTGAAACCTTGTAAGAGAGAAATGCTAAGGAAAAACCATGTTCCCCAGCCACAGGAAAGTCCATACCTTGATTTGCATTTCTGCAGTCTTGAAATCTCTTCCTTCTTTGTCTACTGGCTGCTCACTTGAAATTGCCTCATGTACTCGGCCACATCACAAAAAAAAAGGGGGGGGGACTTCAAGAAGTTAGACACCAACAAACAATAACCCAATTTTAAAATGGAGTACAGAGCTACAGAGAGAATTCTCAGCAGAGGAATCTTGAATGACTATGAAGCATTTAAAGAAATGTTCAACATGTTTAGTCATCATGGAAAGGCAAATCAAAATAACCCTGAGATTTGAACTTACACCACTAAGAATGGCTAAGATCAAGACCTCAAGCAACAGCAGATGCTGCTGAGGATGTGAGGAAGGGGAACACTCCTCCATTGCTGGTGGGATTGCAAACTTCTATAACCACTCTGAAAACAATCTGTTTCCAACTTGTGGTTTCTTAGAAAATTGAAAATAGTTCTACCTGAAGACCCAGCTATACCAATACTGGACATTATACCCCAAAGATGCTCTACCATACCCCAAGGACACATGCTTCACTATGTTCATAGCAGCTTTATTCATATTAGCAAGAAACTAGAAACAACCCATATATTCCTCAACCAAAGACTGAATATAGAAAACATGGCTTGTTTATACAATTAATACTATTCAGCTATTAAAAACAAGGATATCTTGAATTCTGAATTCTGCAGGCAAATGGATGAAACTAGAAAATATCATATTGAGTAAGGTAACCCAGACACATAAAAGACATGCCTGGCATGTTCTCACTGATAAATGGATATTAACCATAAAGTATAGGATACCCATAATACATCCACAAACCCAAAGAAAATAAACAAGAAGAAATGCCCAAATGAGGATGCTTGAATCTCACTTAAAAGAGGAAATTTAAGTAGTCATAGGAAGCAGAGAAAGTAGGAAGGAAATTGGGGTGGGGTGGGAAGTCAGGATCAGTTTGTGGGAAGAGATAGGAGAAAAGACCAGAGGGCCAGAAGAATGGATGGAAATCTATAGCTGCCAGGGAATCCAGGGTGTGGGGGGAATCTCTAGGAAGTCCCAGAGACCTGGGATGTGGGAGGCTCCCAGAAGTCAATGTGAGTGACCTTAGCTGAGATGCCCAACAGTGGGGACATAGAACCAGAAGAGACTATCTCCTGTATGTAGCCATGCAGGACCCCAGGGAATGAAGACACTCACTTACCCACAAAATTTTGACCTAAAATGTGTCCCATCTAAAAGCAATGCAAGGACAAAGATGGAGCAGAGACTGAGGGAGTGGCCAACCAGTAAGAGGCTCAACTTGAGACACATCCCATGAGCAAGTATCAATCCCCAACATTATTAATGCTACTCTATTGGACTTTCAGGCAGGACCCTAGCATAACTGTCTTCTGAGCCATCACACCCAGCAGCTAACTGAAACAGATTCAGCTACCCACAGCTGAATATTGGACGGAAGTCAGGGGCTCTTGTGGAAGAGTTGGGGGAAAGATTAAAGACACTGAAGGGGATAGGAACTCCACAAGAAAACCAATAGAGCCAACTAATTTGGACCTCTGGGAGCTCTCAGAAACTGACCTATCAACCAAAGAGCGTACACTGGCTGGACAAGGCCCTCAGCATATACGTAACAGATGTACAGTTCAGGCTTCCTGGCTGTATTGTCTGGATACAACAGGAGAGGATGTGCCTAATCCTTCAGAGACTTGATGCACCAGGGCAGGGGTATTTCTCCGGGTGGGGATGGGGTGGGGGAGGACTCCCTCAGAAGAGAAAGGAATGGAGGATGAGTAGGGGAATCTGCAAGGGGGGACTGGGAGGGGAGGCAGCATTTGGGATATTAATTAATTAATTGATTAATTAATAAACATAGCTAAGACAACCTCCAAAGTTAAGTTTGCCTTTAAATACATTGTGTTCTTTAAACAAGCAGACAAAGTGAAGAATGACTGCTCTCTGGGCAGTGGCTAAAGTTTCAATGATGTCAATGCTCTTCATCACCCACCTTGTTCCCTGCATTATTTTGTGTTCTTCCTCAATGTGTACATATGTGTGTGTGTGTGTGTGTGTGTGTGTGTGTGTGTGTGTGTGTGTGAACACATGCCCTTTCTGGTCATTTTCTCTTTTACCCTTTATAACAAGGAACTCAACTAATTGAAAGATATGTCTCTATTGCTCACTTAGTCTAGGGATTAAGGCTGGGATTCCTACAGTCTAGTACCACACTACTTCCTTATGAGAAGATGGAAACCCCAACACTCTTGAATGAGATGAGTTCCGCACTGCCAGCATCATTATCAAATGACTCATCTCCATGGCTGGGACAGTCCTACAGGTGAACAAAAATTAGAATCTAGGAGTGAAAGTGTTCCCAAATAATTCTAATTAAGTTATCAAAAGTGAAACTTGTCATCTTACAAAGTACATATTTAGTAATGGCTTAAGTTACTGAACAGAACTGAAGATTATTTATTAAAATAATTATAGTTTATAAATGTCAGTGTCACATAATATTATTTTAAAAGTCAATGTGCCAAATGGTGCCACAGTCTACTGATGCAGTTCCCCAGAATAGCTTTACAGCTGACTGTCATTAGTTTGACATCCTCTCCTAGAGTGCTAATTAATGCAGTATTTGTACAACAGTGAAAGAAAACTACTTTCAAATTTTGTTCATACATAAAATTGCTGTTGTTGACTATTTTACATTGTTAATAAGGACAGTGTTGAGTATACCAATGACTTGGTTTGCTTTCCACTAAAAAGAGTGATTGGCAAAGAAGACAGCCAAAGCAACCAGACTGCTTTCCATGCAAATGCACCCACACCCAAAAATGCACAGGGCTTTTTCCATTATCAATATTTGCCTACCGCCTCTTAGGTATTAAAATGTACACCAATCCTCATGAAATCCCATAAAATAGGTTAATTTATTCCCACTTCTGTATGAGAATATTGCAGATTGTAATAAGTTTTTAACTAGCTGAATGTCTAGTGAGTTGTGACATCAGCTGAAACCCAGGATGTGCACATGTAAATGTTGCATTTGCTTACTTACATTGCTACCCAGCTACTTATCTATTCAGGTTATTTTGTACAATGATAGAAGAGTTGAAAATGGTCTCTGGGAGAGCCAAACACAGCAGCAAACTGAGCTGAATGTGTCTTTCCTTTCACACTGTCCCTAACTTCCCTTGGCTGGCTGATCTTTTGGCACTGAAGAATATTCACATTGCCTAGAGAAAGCATATGAGCTGACAGTGAACAATGAGGATGCTCCTGTACCATTAAATACTTTCACAGTGCCTCTGTTTGACTGGCAAATACAAAGAGGCTTCCCTGTGACATCCATCACACTGCCTAGGATCTCTGCAAGCTTGGTCTCAGTGACAAATGCTTCAAGTTAATCATCTATTTGCCTCCCCTTCTCCTTTGAAGACATTGATCAAACTGTGTTGACAGAGCCTGGATGAAATATCAGGCTCTGGGAAATGCTGAGCGGGCTTTGGGCTCTACCATTATTTGAGCACATACAACAGCCTGAGGGACAGCTGTCATTTCTCTTTGACATTAGATGTCCTCTTCATTTTGACACCACGAGGATTTTGGTTGGGTTTGTTGATTCCATTCATTTTCTAATGCCTGTCATGACACTTATAAATAGAAATATGCAAAAACATTATTTCCTACTAATAATAGAATCATTTAAATATAAAATATTAAAGAATTATAATGTTATAAGGTTTTGAGGATAGAAAATTTTTGAATCTTCTACTACCTACACAAGAAAACATAAGTTTTAGACATACTGCAACATTTTCTCTTTAAGCATCACATACATCATCTTCCAAATAATTGAACAGTATGATTTTCAAATGCTCTGCAAGGTCACATTTCTCTATAGGGTTAGAGAAATTTCTCTATCCTGCAGATCTGCCTCAGAAGTGAGCTCCAATGCTGAGTTGGTGTTGAAGACCTCTGTAGTGGTTTGAATAAAATTAGACTTGTATGTTTGAGTACTTGCTTTTCTCAATTGGAACAAATGTTTGGGAAGGATTAGGAGATGCAACCTTGGTGAAAAAACTGTGTCAATAGGTTTCTACATGTGAGGAAGTACATGTCTTTCTAGATGCTATATGGAGTCCTGCAGTAGGTCAAACATAAAGAAGGAAACTTTCATTGGATCCATGGAGAAAAATCTAATTCTTCAAATTCTGTGTAATAGAAAGAAAAATTCCATGAGTCAGGAGTTTAATAGACCTACATACTCTCCCCAGTTTTCAAATGTATAAATATCTCTGTGTTGAAGGAAAGTCATGGCCTCTGCACCAGCTCTTGCTTCCTGCCCTGTGTGAGTTCCAGTCCTGACTTCCTTTGGTGGTGAACAGCAATGTGGAAGTGTAAGCTGAATAAACCCTTTCCTCCCCAACTTGCTTCTTGGTCATGATGTTTGTGCAGGAATAGAAACCCCAACTAAGATGATTTGGTACCAGCATAGTGGGGTATTCCTGTGACAACCTGACCATGTTTTGGGGAAAATTGTGGAAGCACTTTGGAACTTTGAACTAGAAAAGCCATGGGGATATTAAGAGCTCTGTTGGACGTTCTGTAGGAGCTTGAAAGATAATGCTGAGAATAGTGCAGATGATGGAGGCCTGGCTTGTGAAATTTCAGAGGAAAGATTAAAGACTCTTGTCAGGGCTGTTGCTATTTTTATTGTTACAATTCTGTGATTTGGTTAACTGGGGCTGAAGAATCATCTGTGATTAACAAGATACCAGAACTACTAGCACAAACTTTTGCATTTCTGGGACTATTGATGCTGGACTATTGAGTTCTTAGCTAAGAAATTAGTGGTGATTAAAAAGAAACCAGCATCATTGAGGTGAAATCTTTTGGGAAGTGTTTTCTGGGAGCACAAAGAGGCTGTGTTCCAGAGAAGGCCAAGGTTGTGCCTCATGCCGTGGCTGTACCTGGTAATGTGTAAGAGTCACCCAGGTGGTACTTGTTTTGGAGGCATGAAGGGATCATGAAGAGCAGCTGAGGCTGGGCACTGTGAGAGGCCATGGAAGGCCATTGGTGAAGGTGCAGCCTCAGTTGCAATTGATGGCCCAGGGCTGAAGTGGTCATGCAAAGGAGTTGAGGCCTGGCACCATGAAGAGAGCCTATGAGAAGCTATTGGTGAACCCTAGTTGCAGCGGAAGACAGCAGTGTTTTGGAGATGCCAGTACCATGAGATGACCAAGAACAGCAGAGCAGTGAAGTACAGGCAGCTGGAGCTTAGAAGACAAGGTATATGCTACAAAGGGCAGAGCTGGAAACACAACCCAAGCCCTTGGAAGAGACCAAAAGATCGTGAGTGAATCCCAGACATTGGATAGGTAGAGTTTGATTTTGCTTTTGATTGTGACTGTGCCCTGATATTTTTCCCTCGTGAAGGAAGAAAGTATTTTTGTGGAGCCCATAGTTAAGAGACTTTGAACTGTAAAAAGACTTTGAATTTTAAAAGAGATTGGATATTTTAAAGGGACTGAAATTTTAATATGTAAGAATTTGTAAAGACTGTGGGACTCTTAAAGTTATTTAGATCTTGGGGATGAATAAGAAAATAAGGGTTGAGGCTTAATAGTGATATGTTTATGTGTCAAGTTGACAAGGGGTCAATTGTACTGGCTGGTTTTATGTGTCAACCTGACACAAGCTGAAGTTATCACAGAGAAAGGAGCCTCAGTTTTTGAAATGACTCCATGAGATTCAGCTGTAAGGTGTTTTTTCAACTAGTGATCAAGTGGGATGGACCATTGTGGGTGGTACCATCCCTGGGCTGTTATTCTTGGGTTCTACAAGAGAGCAATCTAAGCAGGCCAGGGGAAGTGAGCCAGTAAGAAACATCCCTCCATGGCCTCTGCATCAGCTCCTGCTTCCTGACCTGCTTGAGTTCCAGTCCTGACTTCCTTTGGTGATGAACAGCACAGTGGAAGTGTAAGCTGAATAAACCCTTTCCTCCCTTTGCTTCTTGGTCATGATGTTTGTGCAAGAATAGAAACCCTGACTAAGACAGTCAGTATTCTCACACTAAATGACCTAGTAGCAAAGGCAGGCCACACCTTTATATTCATGTGGCAAACCATTCCCTGTTAAAAAATACTTTGAAGCAGACAGTGTGTTCTTCTGTTTAACCCAGGTTCTTCTTTCATGTAACAAACTTCTTTCCAGTTAGTGCCATCCTGTTACCACCATCCTCTCACATAAGCCCAGATGCCAGACTATTCAGTGCTGAAAATTTTATATAGTGATCTGCCCCTAACATTCCTTTAGCATTATGGAACAAAAACTCAGCCCTGCTCATACAGCTAATCCTAGTGTGTGAGGCTCTTAATAGTGTTGCAGACATACAGACTTTAAGTGCTTACTTATATCACGAGGCTCTACTTGGCATATTTTTAATACTGAAACTGGCTGAAAATAAACTTCAATAATACCATAAAAACTCTTGAGATTCAGAGGCAGCCACCTGAATAAATAGATTACTAATACCACCAACCTTGCCTGAAGGCCATGCTCAGAAATATATTTCTTGGATTGGCCTACCAAGACATTCCCAATTGTCACACCTTAACTTCCTATGACAATATGGGTTTGATCCTCAGGACTCATGTAACAGCAGAAAGAGAGGTTTTTACCCCACAGTGTTGTTTCCTGACTTCTGTACACATTCCATGCCTCTTGTAGAGCCATGTTCACACTCAAATATCATACATAATAACAATAAATTCAAAGTGTTAAAATATTTGCATGACATTATGCAAGATTTGTTTATAGTCACAACAGAATAAAAATAGAAGTTATTATCGTAAGATGGTAAGTAAAATAAAGTAGACTCAGAAAGACACTTTGATATTTTCATTCATATGCAGAATCTGATTTTTTTTCAAGAAAATAGGAAGTAGAGTATTTGGAAATAGGAAGGAAAACAGCAGAAAAGCAAAAGTGATAAGAGAAGCTAATTAGGAGAAAGAAATTAATTAAAGAAATTTCATTATACACACATTTTAAAAAGATAAACTGCTAATAGCCATACAATGTAACAACCTCATGAGAAAATCCTTAAAATTAAAAAAACAACAGATTTCTGAATAATGAAGAAACTACAGGACAAATTATAAAGCACTTTAATTGAACAACAATAAAAATAAAGCTTGCTGCAAGTTGCAAGCATAGCATAAGAAAGGGGCTTTATAAAGACAGATACCACTCACTTTAGGGGCAGACCCATTAACCTCTTAGTCAATATAATGTGGCTCTGCCATGAGAACATAGAAAAAAGAATGACATCTATTTTAGATCAGTACATTTTACAACATGGCCATTCAGAATTATCCAAACCTGAAGGTAGTACTTCCCATTTGATTATAAATTATCTCTTTAAACTTTCACTCTCTTTTAGAATTTTGCATTTGAGACCTGAAGAGAAGCCATACTTCCCTCTTTCTAAGAGATTTCTTTTGTGGAATATCCAATTTCATCTACTTGCCACAAAACCATGGGGTTGAAGCACAGTTCACTGGTTCTTTACCACCTTATAATGAGGGCTGTCTTCCCTCCTGTTTGTAGCAGCAGGTTTCTCATTTCCATTTGTGACCTTGACAGAATTTCTACTTTGGGTCTGCTCATAGATACTTCTGTAAATTCACAGGTAACTGAGGCTTGGTCTACAGCCATCCTATTTCCAAGCCCTAATCTTTAATTACTTTCTATATTCCAGCCTCAGTAGTCTGGGCTCTTTTCCAGGATATATCTAGACACACCCAAAGCCTTTGCCCTTCAGCCTACTCTTTGTTGAGGCAGAACCCCGGTGTCCTTTGGGAAACTAGAATATTTATAGCAATATCAATTATTCCTGACATTTCTGAATCCAAATCAAGTTGACATCAGATTCAATATCTGATGACACACAGCCCTTTTATAAGGCTATTTCTTATTATGTCCTTATATCAATTTCAGAAGGCTCCCCACCATCAAACTACAATACTGGGAACTTAACATGAGCAACTGAACTTGGGGAGAACACAGATATTCAGGCCAGAGCACTGACCAGTGTTTACCCACATTACTGAGAAGGAGATGAAGAGAGGGAAGAACTTTTAAAAAAATGTAGAGAACACTAATTTTAATGACATATCATAAAGAACACATTATTTCTGCTGAGCCAAAGAAATAAGTACAAGAGATAGCTTAAACAACATGGTCACTATAATTACTTACTAGACAGTATGTAATTGAAAGTGGATGAGTCAATTTTAAGACATGCTATTTTTTCATAGTGATTTGTATTTTATAATAGATCATATTATTTCATGCTAGAAGCATTTGTCCTCTGTTTAGGTGTTAAACCTAACAATTATTGAAGTGGTTTTCTAGAATTCATCTATTATTTTCATTCCTGCTATATGTGCTTTAGTCTTAACATCCTTTAAGAATTTTATATATTGTATCTTGACCATGTTCCTTCCAGTTCTATCCCCATTCCATACACATCCAACGTTGCATCCGCATTTTCCTAAAAATTTATCCAGCCCAATTAGGCTAGTACTCTAGGGTATGTTGGCATACTCTGGAGTGTGAGAAAAATAATTTTTATACTGTAATCACAAACTTTGTGTATTGCAATATACCTCTAAGCATAAATACAAAAATTCTCGAGGAAACATCAACAAAATTCATCAAAATATGCAAATGTACAAGTAGCCAGCATAACCAAGAAAAACATACATCAGGAATGCAAAACAATTAAATATTCAAAACTTAATCCATAAAACACGTTATAATCATCATATAAAGTAAATTATATGTGAATTTTAACAAGAGAAAGTTGACAAAATTCTACATCTATGCATAAGAGAACGTTCAATAAATTAAGACTACCAGTAAAGTTTCATTGAGAGCATTGTAAGCGTGATGTGATCTGCAGAGCAAATGCCCAATGCTTGGAGCTCATTTCAGACACTTAGAAGTAATCTCTCCCATGGAGGAGGGAAATGACTCGCATTCTTCTAGGTGATAACTCCACATGCATGGCAATCGTGGCAGGTTGACTAGGTATGCCCCGTACAGATGCATGTGTGTGAATGCTTGGCCCATAAAGAGTGGCATTATTTATTAGGGGGTGAGACCTTGTTGGAGGAAGTGTGTCACTGTGAGGGGCTTGGAGGGCTCTTATATGCTCAAGGTATATTCACTGTGGCAAAGTCTCTCCTTGTTGCCTGCAAATCAAGATGTAGAACTCTCGGCTCCATCGCCAGCACCAATTCTGATTGCACACTGCCATGCTTCCTGCCATGACTGTAATACAAACCTCTGAAACTGTAAGCCAACCCTAATTAAATCTTGTCATTTGTAATAGTTGCAGTGGTCATGATGTCTCTTCACAGCATAAAACCCAAACTAACACAGCAAGTGTTCGTGCCTGTGCCCCACCACCATTCTTGGGACAGATTTTCTAGGATGGCTTTTCTCTTCTTCCTCTGAAATTCCAGTGCCATTTGCTTTCTTATTTTCAAGACTTTCTTGTGCTATTGCTCTTCTAGCCTAATCTTCCTTAAAGTACATTTTCTAAGAATTCCAAGATTTTAGGCAAAAATGGTCAAATATATCACTCCGTGCATCATGGAGAGCTAATGGTTGAATAGTGTTCAGCACTTGTCAAATGCACTGAAATGGGAACTTCCACTCGGGAGGTTAGGGTGTCAGAAAGCTGATAGCTATAAAAATGTTCCAAAAAACAAGTGAATCACACAAGCATACGATTTTTAAAATGCATATAAACACATTTCAAAATTGATAATATTTCATTCAGCATTTTTCCTTTTGTAGGAATAAATTATTAAATTAAATTCATAAGCACTAAATGCACAAAAGTAATTTTTATATTATCTGACATATGAATCATTAAATTACATGTGGTGTATATTAAAATAGTTTACTAAAAACAAATGAACAGATCAAAAATGTTTAAGATGAAAATGTTCATAAAATAATTGACAAAATATTCCGAAAATTCTTCACAGAATTGCATTAAAATGTTTTCATGTTTTAATTACATATGCATATTATGAAATGACCTGAAGAAAACATATAAAAACTTAGTTGGTACCTGGTTTTTTAATTAATTTAACTGAATCAATAGATATTACTGTTTCTTCTGCGAATCTCTTTTAGTTTTTCTAGCACGTACTATTTTAGTCAAAAATATTCAAGCATGAGAACATCAATTTTAAGAGATGAGTTTATTTTTCATAACAGGTCAAAATAGCCCATTCTCAAGCCTTTCAGTTAATCAGGGTCTATACTTTAGTTATTGTACTTATAATGAGATCTGTTCCAACCTTCATTGTCTAAATTTGATTTTCAAAGTAATTTCAGCTGAGTTTTATCTTGTCACGATGAGACCTATTATTATCTTCATATGGGAACTCCTTGATAGTTTCTTCATGCTACTAAGAAGGATTAATACAAAGCAACTCCACAACTGTAGATTAATAATAACCAGGGCCTTTGGATAAAGCAATTTTACACCCTGCTTTCAACCTCCTGCTTCACTAATGAGCTTTTAGGAACATACAGCTGAAAGCCTTAGAGCAGGGTCCTCTGTGGCTTCTCTCGTCTGTCATGAATGATTAAGTGGCTTATTAAGACAATTAAGTTTGGACCTCTAGCTAATCGTTTTAGAAGACATAATATCCCATGTAACATCCTGGAGTCTTGTGAGGCCTTTCTTATTCAAAGCATCCTATAAACTGTGATAACATGAACCGAGGAGCCATGGTTATTAATTATCAAGTATTAGCTCACTTGAAGTTGCACCTCTGCTGTTTTCTCCACCTTCATCTTCATGAAAGATGCTTGATATGAATATTATGTAATAAATATCCAGTTTTTCTTGTTTGTCTTTAATACATTTTTATTAAACTTAGCATCATTTACAGATAAAGAGACTCCCTCATCTTTGCCCTGAATATGGCTACTTGCATAGGACATCAACTTAAATGTCAGCTCTCGTGTAAAGTTTCTAAAGCCTCCTATCCACACAGTCACAGTTGTGCAGTGATGTGTTGACTGTATGCACAATGGCTGAAATGTAGGTGTTATAAAATCAGTCACTTAAACTTGATTATCCACATCATACCTCAACCATCTACAATACAGGTTCATCTTTGAAAATATCTCACTGGTTAAATTAGTCACTAGTGACCACTCTGACAAGTTCTGACCTACCACTGCCCCAGCACATCTTGCAGACAGGACAGGTTGTGGCTCATAGGTTTTGTGGCTGGATTTGCATCCCAGTCCCACCACTCGAAGCCTAGCCTGGTTACAGAAGATGACCAGTTCAGGCTGGATATCCTCCATTACTTTGAGTGACTTCACTAGGGTAAACCTCATAGGTTCCAGGAAATTTCTCCTGTACTAGAAATCCACATCATCTCTCAAATGCCCACTTACTCCAGTCCTCACTCATTGAGGCATAGAGTAAAATCAAACACAACTGACAAAAAATATTCAATGAAGTAATCCCTAATAATATTTTGCTATAATCATAGATAGGTGCTTAGCCCAATTGTCATCAAAAAGGTATCTTTCAGCAGCTGATGGGAGCAGATGAAGAGATTCACAGCCAAACATTAGGCAGAGCTCAGGGAATGCTGCAGAAGAGGTGAGAAAAGAGGAGCCAGAATGGTTAAGGACACCAAGACAAGACTCACAGAATCAACTAAGCAGGGCTCATAGGATCTGACAAGGACTGAAGTAGCAAACACAGATCCTGCGTGAGTCCGGGTTAGGCCCTCTGCATGCATACTGTATTTGATTAGCTTGGTGTTTTTATGGAAATCCTAAGAATGGGAATTAGGGTATCTCTGATAATTTGCCTGTTTGTGGAACCCTTTTTCTGCTATTGAGTTTCTTTGCCCAGCCTTGATATGAGAGTTTATCCCTAGTCTTATTTCACCTTGTTATCTTGTATTTGGTTGATAAAGGGAAAAGAAGGTTCAGAGGAGCTTGAGGAAAGGGAGAAAAGGGGAGGGATAGAGAGAGGGGAAGCTATGGGTTGTATTATATGAGAGAAGAATATAGACAAGTAAAAAGTGTCACAAATAAGCAAGCAGTAAATTATTCTCTTAGCACAGCTCAAACAAAATAGAGATGTTTTATTTAGAAAGGAGGGGGAGATCTAATCTTTAGCTTTTGGAACCTTTTGAGTTTTTTTCTTCAGTTCTCTGACCAAGGTAAGGAAGGAATCATAAACAGAAGAAACTAGATTAAAATTTCAGACATTTCCAACTGCTGCTTCTCACTTCCTAGCCAAGCTTCAAGTCAGTGGATGTCGCTTAGGGTCTTCAATTCTTTTCACAATCATAGTCCAATTTTCAAATTGAAAACAAAAGTGAAATATGCTTTTATATGTTCAAATAGATATAGAAAAGTTAAAGAGAATATTTCAGTAAAATTTCCTTACAAATTTAAAAGTAGTAATCCAAAGGGCTGGGGGTGTAACAACTTTCATTCAGGGAAGCTCTTTGCTTTCATTGATTGCAAAAGGAGAAACTAAAAGAGGGAGAGAGGGGGCAGATATTTACTTTAAGGCAAAAATGAAAACCATTAGAGCAGTCTTCAGCTCATTATTATTGCATTAGTAACAGATTTAATCCCATAGAAAATATAACTTAATATAGACAAAATATAAAGCAGAAGTTCAAGTACTGAGTATTGTTCAGCATTCGAATAATAAAAGAAAGTCTGTATTATTAGTGTTCTCCTGTATGGATGTATTACATTGGGTACCAGTTAAAATCTGTGTAAATCCCTTTCTCTACTTTCTTCTCCACCTTGATCTCTCTATATACAAAGAACTCCATCTCCAAGGTCTCCCAGGCACTAAAACCTGGAAGTAACTGGTCCTAACAATTAAATACGTAGGCTTAAAATTTGTCATAGTCAACACACTAGGAGTCAGTGTGTCCTTCTGGGGTAGCTTTTATTCAGCTAATAGAACGATTTATGAAGTCAGACCAGCAACAAATTTATCAATAGAGATATGGTTGACCTACTTCTATTAAACACTCCCATCAGCAGAGGCCAGCTCTGCTCACATACAAGCAGACGATCAGCAAAAATTAGACTTTAATAGGAAGCTTCCTTGATGAGCACAGAATCCTAAGAGTTACTTAATCCACAGAACAGCCTGGAGTGGAGCTTTGGCGTCTTTATAAAAGGCCCCTGAGCATTATACTCTTCTGTATTTAGGATGAATGTGGCCAATATTTGCTCCTCTACCTTAACTGTCCCCGATTTATGACAGCATATCATCTTTTTTGACTATCATTTTTCCTTCAGACTTATTATGTACTCAGTTATGTCCTGCTATTGAACTGCCAACACATTATTTTTTCAAGAGACTGCATAGTTCTACTCTTATCTACTTTCTATTGATTTTATAATTTAATTCACAAAGAATAATCTCATTTTCCCTATTTACAAGCTCTGAGGCCACTTCGCAGCTGCACCAAATACCACCATCAATAAAAACAAGGGAGAAAAAAATCAACCAGACATGACCTGAGCTTTCTGTTACATGAAGGGCACTAAATTATTAATCCAGTGTTCAAACACCGCTTTAAATGCTGATGATTTTTCCTTCTGTGAGTCTATCTAGAAATCCATTACAATAAGACTAGTGAAGATTCCAAAGGATTTTTATATGACCTGTCTTGACAAATGATTCAACAAGATATTAAGGAACATGGAATAGCTTTTCATTTAAGGCATTAATGTGTTTAATGAAGTAGCAAAAGAAATGAGAAATCAATTTCTTACAGCTTATTAATTTATGTTAAGAGATTGATTTCCAGTTATAATTAACTCTTATTAGTCTCTTTCATTGGTATCTGACTGTGCATTTATAATACATCACTTTTGATAAGTGCCATTAATTTTAATAATAATGGAAAACTAGAGAAAACATACTTGAATTACCAACCACCTCAGCAATAAAAGCTCTAGTAGAGTCACACACATTGTTTAAAACTTAACTTACATGAGTCATGGAACAATTCATACAACAATTCATCTACAGATCTAATAGCTGGGACGAGATATAGGGAAGGAAGTCCAAGAGCACAACACTTGAGAAATATGGTTTTATTTACTTAAGAGTTTCCACATGCTATTTTAATGTTCTGTAAAGGGATCCTGATCATAATTGTAGAAAGTGTATTTGAAGACTAAAATTAAAATTTTCTGCTTCATGAAAATTAACCCACATTTCTGATATCTGTTTCCAAAAGATAGTGAATTATTTTTCACTAAAACACAAAACTAAGAGGAAATCTCTATCAATACAGAAGAGAAAGACTTGCTCTTATGCTTCTGTGCTGTTAGAGAATTCTAGACCATTTTCTAAGTACTTTCATGATTATTGTCCTAAGAGCACATGACTGAGATGACTGACAGCAACATGCTTGCCTTTGGGCTATTTTACCTCCTAGTCCTTCCTAGTATTTGTTTTGGCCAGGATTCACTCCCCAACAAGGTGACATTCAGCTTTTCTACCATTTTTATTTTACCAAATGAAAAATACCAAAATTTTACACCTTAAGAGAAAGTTGCTTTGAAGTATCATTGTAGTAACATGATTCTTAACTGAAGTGAAGCCAGAAGCTTCATAACTTTCAGGGGCATGTGGAGGGACTGAAAGCATTTAGATAATATAAACTCATAAATTCTAGGTTGTTTGTTCCTTGTATCAAATCATATTTAGACTATGTGTGGGGCTGGTGCTCTGAGGTTGAGAACGTATGCTGTTCTTGTCAAGAACCTAAGTCTGCTCCTCAGGATTCATGTTAGGTAGCTTACAGCTCTGTGTGACTCCAGATTTTAGGAATATCACACCTTCTTTCATCTTCTGAGGGCATCTACACATGCATACACACAAACACACACACTTGCATACATACAAACACACACACATACACACACACACACACACACACACACCTTTAAACTATTCATTACAATCCATTAGCTCCTGCTTGTGGAATACAATTTCATTTTACTAATTTCCAATTTCTTAGCATCATGGATTGCAAACCACATAGATACATTTCTCATTAGCCTGATTACCTGAGTTCAGAGGAGAGAACAAACTACAGTAAGTTCTCCTCTGACTTCCACACATGTACCACAGGAGGCACATTCATGCATTCACACGAAATATATACAATGTCAGTAAGTTGCGGTCACCTCTTAGGTCAGTGGATCTCACTTCTAAGAAATAAGAAAGAACAAAGAACTGAGCTGACCATCTCACATATTATCAGGTGATGGCATGTGCTACAAAAGCCTACAAAGTGTGTTTCAGGCCTACATACTGTTACAGTGAACCACTGCCCTATTATTTTTTGGTTCCATGGCAAATTGCTATATAGCCTTTTAACTAAGTCTGTGAATTTGTAAAGCAAAAGAAACCATTGCTTAAAATTTTCAGCATTATTTTATTGATTTCAAATCACTCCTGAGAGCTGTCATATAAACATAATAACAAGTGTTGAATTGCAGGATTGCATGGCAAATTATACATTTGTGGGGTTTTTTTAACATTTAACAAAAAAATAAACTCTAAAACAAATTCTCAATTTGTAAATTATATGTTCTAGGTCTTCAATCCCATGACAAAATCTATGGGATAAACTAAGGAATTGTGATTCAATTTGCTAAATAGAAATGACAACCTGATATTTAAAGTCTTTAATAAATTCAATAAAGTTTCATTTTTTTAGACAAAGGACATTGTTTTTGACAATGCTTCCCTGTGTATTTCTATGTAAATGTGAACTCTACTTCTTGAGGGACTAAAAAGAAATCAAAGAGTAAGACCATATCTCAGAGAACATCTGGTCCTCATAGAAGTCCCCTTGAGCTCTGCCCTTGGGAGGCACAGCTTTCTAGAGATGAGTTCCTTGGCATGAGCTAGCTGTCAAGGTGGGAAGATATTTGTAAGTGTGTATTTGCACGGACACATAACACAAACGCTATACTTTAGATCCTGCGTGGAAAGTCAGTCAACTAAAAGCATAGCTTTCAGAAATAATTTTAAATCTAGTGAATCTTTGGGCTGAAAAATGTTTGAGTATTGCAAATGAGTTGCTAGACTGTTTATATTAAAATGTACCCTAGAATTGGAGGATGATACAGGTAAACTCTCATGCTTCAAAGACTAAACATGTTACATGGAGAAGAATTACACTACTGTTTTTTAATTGATTACATTAATGTTCATAAAGAACAACAACAGTAACAAATATCTGTGTAATACTTGAGTTTAAAACCCTCTTTAACCTTAGTAGACCATTACAACAACCCTGTGATATATTCACTGTCAGTCACTAAAGGAAAAGCTGGAGCTCAAAGACATTAGGTCTCCTGTATGAGGTGACACAGCTGAGAAGTGGAAAAACTTGAATTCAACTCGAAAACTCTAAGCAGTTAAGACCACTTAAGACATAAGTTTAGCTTCCAAGTACCCACATTGTGTGACTCACAATTGCATGTAATTCCAGAGTCAGGTTATCCAGCACCCCTTTCTGGCCTCCATCAGCACCAACACTTATATGGCATATACTCCCACATAAATAAAAATAAATCTAAAACTTATTTTGTTTTAAAATCTTTTGCTCTACTCAATGATAATTTGGTCAGGGAAGAAATAAAGAAAGGAATTAAAGACTTCCTGAAATTTAATGAAATGTTGACATATCATACCCAAATTTATGAGACACAATGAAAGCAAGGCTAACAGGAAAATTCATAGCACTAAGTGCCCTTGTAAAGAAACTCAAAAGATCTTACATTAGCATCTTAACAGCAAACCTAAGAGCTCTAGAACAAATGGTCGGAAGAAGCAAGCTGGAGTAGCCATTTTAATATCAAATAAAATCAATTTTCAACTAAAAGTCATCAAAAAAGATAAGGAAGGACACTTTATATTCATCAAAGGAAAAATCCACCAAGATGAACTCTAAATCCTAAATATCTATGCCCCAAATAAAAGGGCAACTACATACGTAAAAGAAACCTTACTAAAGCTCAAAACACACATTGCACCTCACACAATAATAGTAGGAGATTTCAACACCCCACTCTCATCAATGGACAGATCATGGAAACAGAAATTAAACAGAGACGTAGACAGACTAAGAGAAGTCATGAGCCAAATGGACTTAACAGATATTTATAGAACATTCTATCCTAAAGCAAACGGATATAGCTTCTTCTCAGCTCCCCATGGTACTTTCTCCAAAACTGACCATATAATTGGTCAAAAATGGGCCTCAACAGGTACAGAAAGATAGAAATAATCCCATGCCTGCTATCAGACCACCACGGCCGAAAGCTGGTCTTCAATAACAATAAGGGAAGAATGCCCACATATACGTGGAAATTGAACAATGCTCTACACAATGATAACCTGGTCAAGGAAGAAATAAAGAAAGAAATTAAAGACTTCTTAGAATTTAATGAAAATAAAGGTACAACATACCCAAACTTATGGGACACAATGAAAGCTGTGCTAAGAGGAAAACTCATAGCTCTGAGTGCCTGCAGAAAGAAACAGGAAAGAGCATATGTCAGCAGCTTGACAACACACCTAAAAGCTCTAGAACAAAAAGAAGCAAAAACACCCAGAAGGAGAAGAAGGCAGGAAATAATCAAACTCAGAGCTGAAATCAACCAAGTAGAAACAAAAAGGACCATAGAAAGAATCAAAGGACCAAAAGTTGGTTCTTTGAGAAAATCAACAAGATAGATAAACCCTTAGCCAGACTAATGAGAGGACACAGAGAGTGTGTCCAAATTAACAAAATCAGAAATGAAAAGGGAGACATAACTACAGATTCAGAGGAAATTCAAAAAATCATCAGATCTTACTATAAAAGCCTATATTCAACAAAACTTGAAAATCTGCAGGAAATGGACAATTTCCTAGACAGATACCAGGTACCAAAGTTAAATCAGGAACAGATAAACCAGTTAAACAACCCCATAACTCCTAAGGAAATAGAAGCAGTCATTAAAGGTCTCCCAACCAAAAAGAGCCCAGGTCCAGACGGGTTTAGTGCAGAATTCTATCAGACCTTCATAGAAGACCTCATACCAATATTATCCAAACTATTCCACAAAATTGAAACAGATGGAGCACTACCAAATTCCTTCTATGAAGCCACAATTACTCTTATACCTAAACCACACAAAGACACAACAAAGAAAGAGAACTTCAGACCAATTTCCCTTATGAATATCGACGCAAAAATACTCAATAAAATTCTGGCAAACCGAATCCAAGAGCACATCAAAACAATCATCCACCATGATCAAGTAGGCTTCATCCCAGGCATGCAGGGATGGTTTAATATACAGAAAACCATCAATGTGATCCATTATATAAATAAACTGAAAGAACAAAACCACATGATCATTTCATTAGATGCTGAGAAAGCATTTGACAAAATTCAACACCCCTTCATGATAAAAGTCCTGGAAAGAATTGGAATTCAAGGCCCATACCTAAACATAGTAAAAGCCATATAGAGCAAACCAGTTGCCTACACTAAACTAAATGGAGAAAAACTTGAAGCAATCCCACTAAAATCAGGGACTAGACAAGGCTGCCCACTCTCTCCCTACTTATTCAATATAGTTCTTGAAGTTCTAGCCAGAGCAATCAGACAACAAAAGGAGGTCAAGGGGATACAGATCGGAAAAGAAGAAGTCAAAATATCACTATTTGCAGATGATATGATAATATATTTAAGTGATCCCAAAAGTTCCACCAGAGAACTACTAAAGCTGATAAACAACTTCAGCAAAGTGGCTGGGTAAAAAATTAACTCAAATAAATCAGTAGCCTTCCTCTACACAAAAGAGAAACAAGCCAAGAAAGAAATGAGGGAAACGACACCCTTCATAATAGATCCAAATAATATAAAATACCTCGGTGTGACTTTAACCAAGCAAGTAAAAGATCTGTACAATAAGAACTTCAAGACTCTGAAGAAAGAAATTGAAGAAGACCTCAGAAGATGGAAAGATCTCCCATGCTCATGGATCGGCAGGATTAATATAGTTAAAATGGCCATTCTACCAAAAGCGATCTGCAGATTCAATGCAATCCCCATCAAAATACCAATCCAATTCTTCAAAGAGTTAGACAGAACAATTTACAAATTCGTCTGGAATAACAAAAAACCCAGGATAGCTAAAACTATCCTCAACAATAAAAGGACTTCAGGGGGAATCACTATCCCTGAACTCAAGCAGTATTACAGAGCAATAGTGATAAAAACTGCATGGTATTGGTACAGAGACAGACAGATAGACCAATGGAACAGAACTGAAGACCCAGAAATGAACCCACACACCTATGGGCACTTGATTTTTGACAAAGGAACCAAAACCATCCAATGGAAAAAAGATAGCATTTTCAGCAAATGGTGCTGGTTCAACTGGAGGTCAACATGTAAAAGAATGCAGATCGATCCACGTTTATCATCCTGTACAAAGCTTAAGTCCAAGTGGACAGAGGACCTCCACATCAAACCAGATACACTCAAACAAATAGAAGAAAAACTAGGGAAGCATCTGGAACACATGGGCACTGGAAAAAATTTCCTGAACAAAACACCAATGGCTTATGCTCTAAGATCAAGAATCGACAAATGGGATCTCATAAAACTGCAAAGCTTCTGTAAGGCAAAGGACACTGTGGTTAGGACAAAACGGCAACCAACAGATTGGGAAAAGGTGTTTACCAATCCTACAACAGATAGAGGCCTTATATCCAAAATATACAAAGAACTCAAGAAGTTAGACCGCAGGGAGACAAATAACCCTATTAAAAAATGAGGTTCAGAGCTAAACAAAGAATTCACAGCTGAGGAATGCCGAATGGCTGAGAAACACCTAAAGAAATGTTCAACATCTTTAGTCATAAGGGAAATGCAAATCAAAACAACCCTGAGATTTCACCTCATACCAGTGAGAATGGCTAAGATCAAAAACTCAGGTGACAGCAAATGCTGGTGAGGATGTGGAGAAAGAGGAACACTCCTCCATTGTTGGTGGGATTGCAGACTGGTACAACCATTCTGGAAATCAGTCTAGAGGTTCCTCAGAAAATTGGACATTGAAATGCCTGAGGATCCAGCTATACCTCTCTTGGGCATATACCCAAAAATGCCCCAACATATAAAAAAGACACGTGCTCCACTATGTTCATAGCAGCCTTATTTATAATAGCCAGAAGCTGGAAATAACGCAGATGCCCTTCAACAGAGGAATGGATACAAAAAATGTGGTACATCTACACAATGGAATATTACTCAGCTATCAAAAACAATGACTTTATGAAATTAGTATGCAAATGGTTGGAACTGGAAAATATCATCCTGAGTGAGGTAACCCAATCACAGAAAAACACACATGTTATGCACTCATTGATAAGTGGCTATTAGCCCAAATGCTTGAATTACCCTAGATGCCTAGAACAAATGAAACTCAAGACGGATGACAAAATGTGAATGCTTCACTCCTTCTTTAAAAGGGGAACAAGAATACCCTTGGCAGGGAATAGAGAGGCAAAGATTAAAACAGAGACAGAAGGAACACCCATTCAGAGCCTGCCCCACACGTGGCCCATACATATATAGCCATCCAATTAGACAAGATGGATGAAGCAAAGAAGTGCAGGCCGACAGGAGCCGGATGTAGATCGCTCCTGAGAGACACAGCCAGAATACGGCAAATACAGAGGCGAATGCCAGCAGCAAACCACTGAACTGAGAACGGGACCCCTGTTGAAGGAATCAGAGAAAGAACTCGAAGAGCTTAAAGGAGCTCGAGACCCCTTATGAACAACAATGCCAAGCAACCAGAGCTTCCAGGGACTAAGCCACTACCTAAAGACTATACATGGACTGACCCTGGACTCTGACCTCATAGGTAGCAATGAATATTCTAGTAAGATCACCAGTGGAAGGGGAAGCCCTGGATCCTGCTAAGACTGAACCCCCAGTGAACGTGATTGTTGGGGGGAGGGGGGCAATGTGGGGAGGATGGGAGGGGAACACCCATAAAGTAGGGGAGGGGGAGGAATTAGAGGGATGATTGCCTGGAAACCGGGAAATGGAATAACATTCGAAATGTAAATAAGAAATACTCAAGTTAATAAAAAAAAAAAAGAAGCAAACACACTCAAGAGGAGTAGAAGGCAGGAAATAATCAAACTCAGGACTGAAATCAACCAAATAGTAGCAAAGAAAAGAATATAAAGAATCAACAAAATCAAAAGCTGGTTCTTTGAGAGGATCAACAAGATAGATAAACCCCTAGCCAAACTAACTAAAGGGCACAGAGGCAATATCCAAATTCACAAAATCAAAAATGAAAAGGAAGACATAATGACAGAAATAGAGGAAATTCCAAAGAATCACTTGATCTTACTACAAATTCTATACTCAACAAAACTGGAAAATATAGATGAAATGGGTGGTTTTTTAAATGGATACCACATACCAAAGTTAAATCAAGAGCAGGTAAACTTTGTAAACAGGCCCATATTCCATACAGAAATAGAAGTCATTATAAACCTCCCAACCAAAAAGGCCCAGAACCAGAAGGATTTATTTCAGAATTCTATCAGACATTCAAAGAAGACCTGATACCAATATTCCTCAAACTACTCCATAAAGTAGAAAGAGAAGGGACACTACCTAATTCATTCTATAAAGCCACAATTACTCTGATACCTAAACTACACAAGGACCCAGCAAAAAAGAGAACTTCAGACCAATCTCGCTTTTGAATATCGATCCAAAATTGTTCAATAAAATTCTTGCAAACCAAATCCAAGAACATATCAAAATCATCATTCAACAAGATCAAGTAGGCTTCATCCCAGGGATGCAAGGTTGGTTCAATATACAGAAATTCATTAAAATAATTCACCATATAAACAAACCGAAATAAAAAATTCACATGATCATCTCCTTAGATGCCGAAAGAGCATTTGACAAAATACAACACCCTTCATGTTAAAAGTATTGGAGTGATCAGGAATCCAAGGTCCATACCTAAGCATAATAAAAGCAATTTACTGCAAATCAACAGCCAATATCAATTAAATGGAGAGATACTTGAAGGAATCCCATTAAAAGACAAGGATGCCTACTCTCCCCATATCTATTCAATATAGTACACAAAGTGCTAGCTAGAACAATAATACAACAAAAAGGTCAAGAGGATAAAAATTGGCAAAAAAGAAATAAAGGCATCACTATTTGCAGATGACATAATAGTATACATTAGTGACCCAAAAACTTCTGCCAAAGAGCTTCTCCAGCTGATGAACAACTTTAGCAAAGTGACCAGATATAAAATTAACTCAAATAAATCAGTAGCCTTCCTTTATACAAATGGCAAACAGGTTGAGAAAGATATTAAGGAAATAATTTTCTTCACAATAGCCACAAATAATATAAAATATCTTGGGATAACACTAACTAAGCAAGTAAAAGATATGTATGACAATAACTTCAAGTCTTTCAAAAAAGAAATCGAAGATCTCAAAAAATGGAGAGATTCCCCTATACTCATCGACTGGCAGAATTAACATAGTAAAAATGGCCATCCTACCAAAGGCAATCTACAGATTCAATGCAATCCCCATCAAAATCCCAACACAATTCTTCAAAGACGTGGAAAAAGCAATTCTCAAATTCATCTGGAAAGACAGAAAAACAGAATAGCAAAAACAATTCTTAACAATAAAAGAATGACTTGGGGAATCACCATCTCTGACATCAAGCTCTACTACAATAGTCATAAAAACTACATTGTATTGGTACAGAGACAGACACATTGATCAATGAAATAGAATTGAAGACCCAGAAATAAAACCCCATATTTACAGACAATTGATCTTTGACAAAGAAACCAAAAATATACAATGGAGGAAAGAAAGCATCTTCAAAAAATGGTCCTGGACTATCCGGCTGTCTGTATGTGGAAAAATGAAAATAGACCCAGATTTGTCATCCTGTACAAAGCTCAAGTCTAAATGGATCAAAGAGCTTAACATAATACCAGATACACTCAATCTAATAGAAGAGAAAGTGGGAAAGAGCCTTGAACTCATTGGCACAGGGAGAAATTTTCTAATCATAACTCTAATGGCTCAAGCTCTAAGATGAAGAATTGATAAATGGCACCTCGTGAAACTGGAAAGCCTCTGTAAAGTGAAACACATAGTCAATAAGACAAAGCAGCAAAATACAGACTGGGAAAAATTCTTCACTGAGCACACATCTGGTAGAGAGTTAATATCCAAACTATATAAAGAACTCAAGAAGCTAACCACCAAAAAACCAAACAATCCAATCAAAAACTGGGGTATAGAACTAAACAGAGAATTCACAACAGAGAAATCTTGAATGGCTGAGAAGCAGCTAAAGAAATGTTCAAAGTCCTTAGCGATCAGAGAAATGCAAATCAAATTGACCCTGAGATTCCACCTTACATCAATCAGAATGGCTAAGATCAAAACCTCAGGTGACAACACATATTGACAAGGATGTGGAGAAAGAGAAACACTCCTCCATTGCTAGTGGGATTGCAAACTGGTACAACCACTCTGGAAATCAATTTGAGGTTCCTCAGAAATTGGAAATAGATCTACCTAAAGACTCACCAATACCACTTTTGGGAATACACCCAAAAGATGCCCAATCATGCCACAGGAGCATGTATTCCACTATATTCACAATGGTCTTATTTGTGATAGCCAGAAGCTGGAAACCACCCAGATGTTCCAAGATGGAAAAATGAATACAGAAAATGTTCACTTACACAATGGTATACTATTCAGCCATTAAGAATGAGGACATCCTATATTTTGCAGGTAATTGATGGAACTAGAAAATATCCTGAGTGAGGTAACTCAGACACAAAAGGACATGCACGGTGAGTATACACTAATAAATGGATATTAGCAAAAAAAATTACAGAATACCCAAGATACAGTCCAGAGAACTCAAAAAGGTTAAAAGCTGAAGGCCCCAAGTGAGAACACCTCAGTTCCACTTGGGAGGGAGGGAGAAGAAAGCAACTGCAAGTGGGGAGGGGGAGGGACTGGGGAAGTAAAGGGGTGACGGGAGAGGGGGACATAATCTGGTACTGGGTGAGGGAAAAGGACTGAAGTTCTGAGAGCCAGCAGAAAGAATGGAAACAGGCAACCTTATGAGGTTGGAGGTTGGGAGGACCGTCCACAATGCACCAAAGACCTGGATGGTGAGAGACCCTCAGTACTCAAAAGGGGAGACCATAGATAAAATGCCCTACAGTGGGGAGAGGGAAGTTGTAGAGCCCACCTCCAGCAGAAAGACAGGGCATCAAGAGACTGTTGGGGTTGCTATCCCACAGTCAAAACTCTTACCCATAATCGTTCCTGTCTGAATGAACTGCAGGGGTGGAAATGGAGAAGAGCCTGAGGAAAAGAAGGTCCAGGGACAGGCCCACAAGGGGATCTAGCTTAAAGGGCCCCAAGGCCTGACACTATTATTGAGGCTATGGAGTGCTCACAAAATGGGACTTTTCATGACTGCCCTCTGGAAGACCCAACAAACAACTGAGTCAGATGTAGCTATTTGCACCCAACCAATCAACAGAAGCTGCTGACCCTGTGGTTGAAATAGGGAAAAGCCGGAAGATGAGAAGGAGGGCAAACCTGTAGGAAGACCAGCAGTCTCAATTAGACTGGACCCCTGAGATCTCTCAGACACTGGACGACCAACCAGGCAGCATACACCAGCTGATATGAGGCCACCAACACATATAAAGCAGAGGACTCTCAGGCCTGGGTTCAGGGAAGATGCATCTAACCCTCAAAAGACTGGAGGTCCCAAGGAGTTTAGAGGTCTGGCAGGGTTGGGGTAGTGGGGACATCCTTGTGGAGACAGCAGGGAGTGGGGAGGAGGAATGGGATGTGGAACAGTAGGAGAGTGGACCAGGAGGGTGATAAAATCTTGAGTGTAAAAATTAAAAATAAATAAATTTTTAAAAATCTGTTGTTCTTGTGCTACAGAATGCTGACATCTAAAACAATACATTTTAAGATAGCAAGAAAGTAAATCATTTTAACACTGATTATTCTTTTAAGAACGAAGTCATCCAATATATCTCTATAACTAAGCAACATAGCAAAGCATAAAAACTGAAACCATGCTTCACAGATGACAGCCTGGGTTCTGAGTTCCAAGACTTTGATGCCTTTAGGAGTATTTTAGAATAAGCCAATGTGAGGCAGGAGGTCAGCTCCAAGAGACTAATTTACTTCCCTATTTACCAGGACCTATAAACAGGAAAGTTGCAGTAGGCTGGGTATGAAACAGTCAAACCTGAGTAAATAGTTCTGAAAGAAGCCGTGTCAGAGGCCATGGGGTGTGACAGGAATACTGAGGAGCACTTTGGAAATAAGCAATGCACAAACGCTTGCATGACATCATCACACTCTACTTGCTGGGCCGTTTTACTAAACACCTCAGCAATCAAAACAAAAGGAGCTCATGTTGTATCCCTCCTCACTCTAGGACCATATACAGCTGTAATTAACAACACTGTCTTCCTCTCTTACCCCTTTTCCTTTCCATTAATTTATTTCTTTATTCACTTTATATCCTGATTGCTGCCCCATCCTCTCCCCACCCCTACTCCTCTGAGACAGTAGACTCAACCCTACCCCAGTATTCACCCTCCCCCATCTTACTCCTCTTCTAAATGTGGACAGAAGAGTTCCTAACTTACAAAGTTATCACAAATATGTAAAAATACAATGCCTGTGAGATAGATAGGACCATGCAAGGCAGCCAAAGCCATACACTACAGTGTCATGGTCGCCTGGATAAAAAACGTCAGTATTTTCAGTGTAAAGAAAATACTTCAATCATGAAGCCATCAATTTTTTGAGAAAATGTGGCATGCCCAGCAGGGTCACAGAAACCAGTATAAGCAATCAGAGCTATTTTGGAGTAGTATGAAATTCTTTTGTTTCTATTAATTTTAATGAATTTTTTTAATTTGGTGACTACTAAGGCTCACTGTTATGACTTGAAAGTCTATTAGGCTGTTAATAAAAAATATCTTAATAAATGAAACTGTTGACTTCTTTGGGACAATGAAAATGGAGAAAAATAATCGCTATGAAACTAAGACATCAAGATCAATAATACAAGTTAAAAAGTTCTGCTATAGACTATTCTCTACACAATCAGTGATGTGCTAAACTCAAAGCCCAGAATGCTACCCACTCCACTGTGGATCTCACACTATGAAGACTTGAACATTATGAATTCAAGTCAGAGTTCATCACATTATGGAACCTCAAAATGTGACCTGGATTTAGAGTTCACAGCGATAACCATTACACTACAGAACTTCACATTAACATTAATCATAAAATTTAAATAATGACTCCCTAACTCTGGGTACAAGCTTTCCATGAAGGAATATCCCTGCTTGAACTGTTTAAACACTTTTCAAGATTCTCACGTCCTTTGAATATCAGTTTTCAAATGCTAATAACTCCTCCTATACCCTTTATTTATTATTAGTAATATTTTCTTAGTACATCATTTCTGCCATAACAAAAATCTTAAAATATAAAAAGAATAGAATAGAATAAAGAATATTTCTATAGCTCTATTCATAAAGAAAAGAAATTTTTAGCTCACAGTTCTAGATCAGTCTGTTGATAAATTTATTGTCTGAATAGGGTCTGGTACTATTATCATAATAATAAATATATAGTAGTATATATTAGAATAATAATAAACATGTATAAGCATATATATACATATGTTTATTACTAGTATTAATTACTAGTACTATTTACTAATACTATTACTAGTAAACATGTGTTTATATACTAACTATAATCACTGTAATCACTGTTCCTATTATATGTCTGTGTGTTGTTGTTGTTGAAATTAAAATATAATTATTTTCACTTTCATTTTCTCTTTTCAATATTTTCTGTGTGCTTAAATTTCTGACCTCAATTTACACACACACACACACACACACACACACACACACACACACCCTATTCATTCTGTATAATGTTCTTGTATATCCATGGATAGCCAGTTGGTATGCTCTTCCTTAAAGGAGACAATTTCTTCTAATATCGGCATTTCTTACTTGCCTGTACCTGTTTGTCTAGAGATAAAGCTTTATAAGATTTCCCCTTTGATGTTAGAGTGTCTCTTGGTGTCATCCAACTATACCTATGAAGCCTCATCAACATGGCTACCAACCGCAATATTTCATTAAGAAAGACAGAATAAAGCAAAATACCATTCCTTATGAGTCTTTTTAACTTTTTATTTAAATTGTTTTTCATACAATAAAAGTTGATCTTTTGCTTTCCCTCCCCTAACTGCTCTCACCTGCTTTGTGTTCCTTTTCTTTCTCAAGAAAAAAAAATGAGAATCAAAAAAAAAAAAAGAAATACACTTAAAATAAATAAAAATGAATGAAAAAGACAAAAAGCAAACCAAAAACCACACAAACAAACATAGCTGTTGTGTGTGGGCCAACTAATTCTGGACAAGAAACCTGCCCTGAGTGTGGTTGATATATCCAGTGACACTTGTCCCTTTTCCACAGGTGTCAATCATAAACAGCTTCTGATTAAGTATGGAAATTTGTGTCTGCTTCCTCTTCCCAATTCTGCTGGGAACCTGTGCAGGTCTCCTTCATGGTATCTGTGAGTGGCAGAAAGATTGTAAGATTGTGGTGAATGTCTGCAGGGAATCAGCATCTTCCAAACACAGCAGGACTAATAATACACATGTTAACCTAACAGTCTTGACAAATTCTTCCTTAGGATTTATTTTGAATATTACATTCAGGGAAAGGTGAGGAGTTCACCAAAAGGTCTTTCATTTTAACAATCTATGTTATGTCAAACAGAAGTTGAGTGACTGATAGGCTTCACTTTCTCTCCTCATCCCAGATTGTTGGGGTGCTCCTTAAGAGAACAATAGAGCAGAAAAAAGAGCAGCCAGTCCCCAGCTTTCAGAGCTGTAAGTGAGTCTCTGGTTTCTCAGGGGAGCCACAGAGTGGGAGACTTCAGGAAATGAAACAAATTTTGTTCCCAGGTACAGTACCAGTATCTCCTAATTTTAGGCAGGAAGAACTCCATATGATATTTTTTATCTGAATAAAGACGTAAAATTTGGAGAGAGAACTTTGCAAAGCTAGATTCTGAATTTTCCCTTCTGTCTTCTTGCTTGGCAACATGCTCAGCAAACAGAACTCATGGACAGGTTGCAAGAGCTTGGATGATTAAAAACCCCCACTGCTCAGCCTTTCCAGTGTGTCCAAGTCCTTAAGGCTTACTTTAAAAAATCACTAGTGCCAAAGAAAATTAATAATGATGCTCCCAGAGTCAGCCTTGGACCATTTTAAAGTCAACTGGTTTAATTCTCAGGATTCAAGTCTCAGTTTTCAAATCCTTTTCCAATACAGCTCTCCCCAAGGACTCAATGGTGCTGTCTCTTCCTCTGCCCAATTCCTATTGTTTTCTGAACACGAGTCATGAATTTATGTCTTCATATAAATTAGGTCCATTTCCCCACATATCTCCAGGGATTTATGAGGCTAAATTTCCTTTCCAAAAATGAAGGAAATGACCATACCTGGTCTGATGAAACAGGTAAGCATTCAATAAACTCTTCCTCTGCCTATACTTTATGAAAACAGAGTTTGAAATATCCTTTCTGTTCGAATCCTCAGGGGACATCATAATGAAGAAACAGCTTCTGATAAATGTTGTTGCCCTTAGCATTTTTTTTGTATCTTAGTCTCACATTAATTTGCAACTATTCAAAATGTTCCTTTGTGGAAGAAATTAAAGAACAAAGCAAATTAAGTCACCTTCAAGGTTTTAGACCAAAAGAGTATGAGAGATCATACTTCAGTACTACCTGAACTTCAGTACTTCAGCGAACTTAAGACCCTTAGCTTATATACATCCTATTGCCAACATAGATTGAAACCACAAGGCCCATACTTGTTACAACCTGTAGACTATGCTGAGTTATGGCTTTCATAGAAGCAGAATTTCCAGTTGAATAGACAGCCACCAGGCTCAACCAGACTTTAACTTTCTTTCTCCACTAAGAATTTCTTGTTTCTTCTTCCCCTACTCCCCAAGAACTTTTACATATACTGTGGAAATGGTCCAATCTTTCCTTATGTAATAGTTTGCTACATTGCTTTCATTAACATTGAATTGGCAAATGACCTGTATGTTGGCCCTCCCACTTAGGGTAGTACTCTTTAAATTTTGCCATCTCCAAGGACCCATAGCAATAATCTGAAACAGCTTTACTCTGTGTTTCTTAAGTTGCAACACTAGTGAGCCCATATAAATAATCAATGTGTGGCTCCATTTCCCATAAAGTCAACAGTCTCAAGCCTACTAAAGCCTAGTTCGATAGTAACTTTTATTCACCAGATATAATTGTTGTCTCCGAAGCTTTCTGCCTCTGTCTTCCAACCTAGGCCTAGGCCTGGAAGCTTCTGTCCAATCTATCCTTAAATCCAATCTAGGTCTAGAATATTTTCAGCCTTTGAGACTTACTGCTGAGTAAGCTCACCCTTTCTAGTTCTTTCTGACCTCTGCCTGGCTGATTCAACTCAGCTGTTCTGACTCATGCTCTGCTCCCAGACGACTCCAGTTGGCTTCCCTCGGTTTCTCAATGAGTTTCTCTGCTTGGCCTCATCCTAACTTTGGCAGTATATTCTAGTCTTCTGGCCCTGTCTCATTCTCTGGTTTGTTCTGTCTGGATCTAGCTTCTTCTCTCTTTAACCTGTCTCTGTAAAACTGCCTCCTTTCTTTCCCTGCATTTCTCTTAAGTAGCCTACTCTTTCTCTCTCTTGTGAGAGTTGAGCATAACCTATACTGTCAAATCATTCTCTGATTCATCACTTTGTCTGCCACTTTCAAATATGTGTGTTTCCTTCTACAAACTAACTTTACCCAAACTTACTTTACATTTTTTGTTTGGGAGTAAAGGCATGTAGTAAGGATGTGTATAAATTCCAGTCAGAGTGCTGAAACAGTGCTCACACACCACAACTAGGAATAGTGTTTTTCAGTAAATAACACAGTCTCAGAGTGCACAACATGATCAAATATCTTCTGACAGCCTCTGTTCACATCAACATTGTACTTAGTTGACTTTTCTTTTTTTTACCAGTGCTGCATACTTAAAAGAATACTGATTGCTTACATCCAAGCTGAATGTGACCTGCCCATATATACTTCTGGCCATTTGGTCTAGATAGAATTATGGTTAAATCTACAGAATGACACAAATCATGACTGGTAGCAGCATAATAACACAAGGAAATTGATTGTGGGAATTCAAATGGTGGGTGTAAACACTTTATAACTCATTATGGAGGTTCCTGAAAAACTGAAACATATAACTACCATTTGACATGTTATGTGTCCCAAAAGAGTCTAAGTCAGCGCACCACAGAGATATATGCGCTATTAACAATAGCCAAAATATAGGACACCCTAGATGTCTATTAACAGAGAAATTGGTAAAGAAAATTATATATATAACTATATATATGTATTATATATATATATTATAGAGAAATATATATGAAGAGAGATAGATAGATGATAGATAGATAGATAGATAGATAGATGATAGATAGATAGATAGATAGATAGATAGATAGATAGATAGCTATAGAGATAGATATAGATGAAAGATATAGGTATAGAGATAGATGATAGATAAATAGATAATGAATTTTTTCAGCTGTAAAGATTGAAAGTAGTTCAATTTCACAAAAATGGATAGAACCAGGGATTATTATGTTAACAAGTTAAGCCTGACTCACAAAAACAAACATATGTTTTCTCTTATATGTATACTCTAGATTTAAGTAAATATATGAAAATAGAAGGTAACTGTGTGAGGAAAGGAGTCTAACAGGACAGATGAAATAGGGGACAATAAAATAATAATGGTGATAAGATGTTGTGGTTTGCCCTGAAGTTACTGTAGTTTGATGCTAATTCCACTGCCCCAAGGATAGCTGCCTAGTCAAGGACTCAGAACTCAGGTGACTTCACCAGAACCACCTCTCCATTGAATTTGTAAAGTACTGGTGAGGGGCAGGTACAGGATAGAAGGAGGCCTGTCATTGGAGGAGAAGAAAGGATGGGTGGGAGAAAAGTTTGAAGGAAGAGGAGGAGACTAAGGGAGAGAGGAAGAGACAGGGGAGAGAAGGGAGAAGCCGTGGCAGGACAAGATGGCAGGTGATGTTAAGATTCTGCTCTGTGTATTTACAGGTTATTGTTAATGTTCTCAAGGGATGGATAGTACCGAACTTTTTATGTTTAAGTGGGCAATTATATCATACCAATTGGGTCAAAGATTACTGTGTTGTGTGTTCTTTTATGTGAGGGTTTGAGTGTAGGAAAGTGTGCGGCTGAGATGTGTGTCCGCCAAGATATCTCACAGATATCTTGGGGCACCGTGGCGTGGACCAAGCAGGATAAAAGACCAACAATACCTTTTTATTTTTATATTTTTACAACAACAATAAGAAAGACAATATGTGTTTCTCTCATGTGCAGATCTGTATTTAATAATATCTGACAGAAGAACAGAGGGGAACTCTTTGGGGGAAGGTTGTTAGAATGAGAATTGTCTTGAATAGGCTCGAGTATTTGAAGACTTGGTCCCCTATTGGTGATAGTGTTTAGGAATGTTTAGGTGGTGATGCCTGGATAGAATTGGTCACTTGAGTGGGGTTGGAGGCAGACTTTGAGATATTATAGGCTCATCCCTCCTCCAGTTTCCTCTCTATGTCTAATATTTGCAAGGAGGTTGTAACCACTCAGTTTTCTGACCCTGTTATATACCCTCTGCCACTATGGACTTTTTCTCTGCAATTGTAAGCTAAATAAACTCGTTCCTCAAAGTTTGCTTTTAGTCACACTCTTTTCTTACAAAAACAGAAAAGTAACTGATAAAAAAATTCACCTGGGGATCCATCCCATATACAGACATCAAACACAGGCACTATTGCGGGTGTCAAGAAGTACTTGCTGACACTAACCTGATATGGCTGTCTCCTGAGAGGCTCAGGCAAAGTAATGAACTAAATTTTTAGCGAAGGAAATATCAAGGCAATATAATATTGAGTCTGTGGAATGGTTATTACTGGTAACTCTTATGAAGCTATAGATGAAAAAGAGTGAGGCCAAAATAAACACAAAAATGTAAGATTTGAAGAGGAAAAAAATCTAAGGAGCTCACTACTACTACTATCAATAATGTGCTTTGACCTTTTTAAATTTTATTTTATTTTATTTTATTTTAATTATTCATTTTACATCCTGCTCACTGCATCCCTCCCAGTCAGCGCCTCCCACAGTCCTTCCCCAATCTCTCCCTTCGTCTTCTTTCAGTGGAGGGTTGGGTATCCATCCACTCACCCCAGTGAGAAATTTTTAAAGTCCTTAGTCATCAGGGAAAAAAATCAAAACAACTCTGAGGTTCCTACCTTAGACCCATCAGAATGACTAAGATCAAAAACTCAAAAGATAGCACATGCTGGAGAGGATGTGGAACAAGAACACTTCTTCACTGTTGGTGGCAGTGCCAACTTGTATAACCCAAACTTGTACAATTTGGCGGTTTCCCAGAAAACTTGGAATAGTTTTACCTCAAGACCCGGGTTTATATGCAAAAGATGCTCCAACATTCCACAGAGACACTCTAGATGTCTCTCAACTGAAATGGATAAAGAAAATGTGATATATCTACCCAAAGGAATATTATTCAGTTATTAAAAGCAAAAACTTGAATCTTGCAGGCAAGTAGATGAAACTTGAAGCTTTAACTTTTAAGGTGATTGGTTCATTAACAGCAGGGCTCTTGCTGGCCACTAGAGCAAAGGTAAGTGTGCCTACCTCACGGCAATAGCTCCAGCAGAATCACTTCCAATCTGTGAAAGGAAAAGCCCTAAGGGGTTGCTTGCTTCATAGAGAAGATTCTGCTCTTGTATGAAAAGAGGTGAGGATAAAGGCAAAGCAGGCAGATAAACTTGGTGGTGCCTTCCACGAGGTGCTAGCTTTGGGAAGATAAAATATGCAGAGTTAGGAGGTTGTAGATTTTCCCTTTATGGTTTGAAATGTCACTGAAGTAATGGAATATGTGGCAGTGCTGGACTGGGTGCTAGATGGTGGCCCTGAGAGGCAGAAGTCCTTGAGAAACCATTTGGGGAAGCTGTGAAAGTGAAGCTTGGGTTGTGGTGGACACTCCAAGATTTTGGAGATTCCACAGAAGTAAGATATATTTCAAGGCACACCACACATAAAGATGACAACTATCCCAAGTATAAGATATATGTTACAGGCAGCAAAGCTGGAATGGAAGAACTATTCTAAACCTGAGGATCTGAAGTTGCAGACAGTGGACATGGAGGTACAGAATTTTATATTAGCCTTGATGGGATCTGGGCTTTCTTTGGTCCACATTTCCCGAATATGCCCACAATCTGCCATTTTGAGGTAGAAATGTATATTCTATACTGTTGTATGTTAGAAGTATGTAACTGGTATTTGCTTTTCAGTTTTGGTTTTGTTTTGATTTGAGGGGACGTCATAGTAACAATTGAGATTGCTTTGAGTCTCAGAAATGACTTTGGAATCTTGAAAGTATTAAGATTGTTAAAAACTCTGAGGACCTTTGAAATTGGTCTAATTGCATTTTGCATTATGATATATCCAGGAGTGTATAGAGTCCAGGGAGCAGACACTGTGGATTGAACGGAAAGAGTTCTCCATAGGCTAAAGTGTTTGGCGACTCAGCCTTAATTTGGTGGTGTTGGAAAGTTTGTTGGTAAAGTCTTTCAGCAGGAAACTCATGATTTTAGATCATAGCAAGAAACCAAAGGAGGGGTGACATGTTGGCAAGATGTGGTAAATATGAAAAGGGCATAACAACATGTGGTACAAAACTATCATGAATGAAACCCAGTAATTTGTATGCTAACCTAACTTCAATGAGACTGGTGAGAGAAAAGAGTAATAGATCATATACCTTGCAAAATGCTCAACGTATTTTATATATAAACCTTAGAAAGGCCCCTAGCAAATGTATGTTCCCAATACTCATGGCTATCAGGAACACATTCTTCTCTACATTTAGAATGTACTGGTGTTTAAGATTCTAGCTCTCAGCCACTGACCTCAGTGCTGTGTTTCAGCGCTGTGGTGGGATGGAAGCTATTATCAGTTTCAGGTACTCTTGTTTCCAGGGATCTGTAAGATAATGTGGGTTTCAATGATGTGATTTGGTTCTCTATATATTTTCAAACCTGGAGGTTTGGACTCCTGGTTCATGTTTTATGTATCCTCATATTTGTGTGCTGTTAGAGAAGGATGTCTGATGCCATGTGTATCCTCCTGAGTGAGGTAAAAAAAAATAACAGGCAGGTGCTGTCTTGAATTATTTTAAAAACTGAAGTTCTCTGGCTCTCTGGAGATTCAAATTTTTGCTACGACCTAGAATGAAGAGCTGGATGACTTCACCCTCTTGTGAGCAGAAGGAAGAGTAGCAGGTGTCTCTGGAACCTATCACATATGTACCCCTCATTTGTGAAATGAAGGCTCTAAGTTAATAATACTTTTAGGCATGTGTCCCTAAGAACTGAAAAGAACTGAAAATGAAGGCCCAAATACTTGCTTATGCACTGATGCCCATAGCTTCCTTATTCACAATACCATAATGTGGAAACAACAAAATGTCTACCAATATCTTGATGAAGGGAAGTGTGATATTTTACCATCAAAAGGCACAGAGCTTTGACACAACTCCATTACAAACAAATCTTGAAAACATTATCCTAGGTAAAATAATTCACACAAAATGGTGGAGAGTGTATGATTCCCTTCACATCATATATCTAGAACAAAGAAATATCTATAGACTGAAGATAGAATAAAGATGCCAGGAACTGGGAGAGGGGAAATACATGCTAAGAGTAAATATACAAAGAGTTTCAGCCTGTATAGTCAAAATGTTCTGGAGTAACAGTGGATGTATATTACACTGTGCACATACTTCATGAGTAAACTGTATTCTAATGGAGTATAATCAGCTATTAAAAACAATGATTTAATGAAATTCTTAGGCAAATAGATGGAACTAGAAAGTATCATACTGAGTGAGTGAACCCAGTCACAAAAGAGCACACATGGAATGCACTCACTGATAAGTGGGCATTAGTCCAAAAGCTCAGAATACCCAAGATACAATTCACAGATCATATGAAGCTTAAGAAGAAGGAAGACCAAAGTGTGGATGCTTCAGTCCTTCTAGAAGGGCAAACAAAACATTCACAGGAGGTAGAGGATAAGACAGACTTGAGAAGAGAGGAGGGGGAGCGGGGAAGGGGTCAGGATCAGGTATGGGAGGAAACAGGGATGATATACAGGGGATCAGGTATTTGAACAGAGGTATGTAGCAATGATGCGTGGGAAACTGGGGGTAGCCACCAACAAGTCCCAGATTCCAGGAAAGCAAGAGGTTCCCAGGACCCAACAGGGATGAGATTAGCTGAAATACCCAATAGACGGGAGGGAGAACCTATAGAGACCATATCCAGAGGTTAGGCAAGGCCCTTGGTTGTGGGATGGGGCCACCCACTCATCTCCAAATTTTTAACCCAGAATTTCTCCTGTCTAAAGGAAATATGGAGAAAAAGTGTGGAACAGAGACTGAAGGAAAGGCCATCCAGAGACTGTCCCTCCTGGGAATCCATCCCATGCACAGACACCAAACTTAAACACTATTGTGGATACCAAGAAGTGCTTGCTGACAGGAGCCTGATATAGCCATCTCCTGAGAGACTCTGCCAGAGCCTGACAAATACAGAGGTAGATCCTCACAGCCAACCATTGGACTGACCACAGAGACCCCAATGGAGGAATTAGAGAAAGGATTAAAGGAGCTGAAGGGGTTTGTGACCCCACTGGAAGAACAATAGTATCAGCCAACCATACCCTGCCAGAGCTCCCAGGGACTAAACCTCCAATCAAAGAGTACACATGGAGCAACTCATGGCTCCAGGCACATATACAGCAAAGGATGGTTTTGTTGGGCATCAGTGGGAAGCAAAGCCCTTGGTCCTGTGAAGACTCAATGTCCCAGTGTAGGGGAATGCCAGGGCAGGGAGGCAGGATTAGATGGGTGGAGAGCCCCCTCATAGAAGCAGGGGGAAGGGGGATGGGATAGGAGATTTGCAAAGGGGAAACCAGGAAAGGGGATAACATTTGAAATGTAAATAAATAAAATACCCTATTTTTAAAAAGTGGGTATGATGGCAAAATTCATAAGTGTATTTACAACAAGGAAATCTAAAACAGTACTTCTGGTTTCAGAAGTATCATTAACAATAGTTATTGTATGGATCCAAAGTACAGTTATGACAGGTTTTAAGGATATCTTGTCATTCATAGAAGCTAGACATGTTTTGTGTCTTTTGTCTGTTGACTGATTTGTATCATAAACCATAATCAGAACTCTTTCCTGCCGTTAGTTGAGGCCTTGACTGGCTCTATATCACTGGCTCTATAACAAAAATGCCAAATACAATTTTCTTAATTCATTTTATTCTGAACAAAACTAGAAGTTAGATCTTCTTAGATTTTAATTCTAATTACTACAACATTCATCTTAAATGGTCCTTGTAACCTAAATAAAAAACAATAAAGAAAGCTGTGTAATTCCTGCCCAGTCATGTTTCTGTTAGGTCACAGCGTTTGCTTATTTGATTCTGTGTGAGTACTACTGTCCATACCACAAGATTTCCCTCAATCTCCTGTGCTGCCCTGCTAACGGCATCAAGCTAAGAAAGCCTGAAACAGGCATTTCCACAAGAGTGCTTTCCACTTCTCTGCTTTCTGGCCCTGTGATCTTTGCTGTTGTTATTTGCTATTGAGGCCCAGTTCCTGTGCAGAAGTTTAAAGATTACCACATTTCTACATTTCCACGAGGATAGATCTACATGTCTAAAAGGCATTTCTATTGTGCTCATCACACCTGACTTCACTGATATGTAGATACATGGTGCATCATGATTATGCCTGAAATTTGTCTGACGTTTCTATATACCCCTAAGTGTCCCCATAGTTTATAGAGGATTGCATAATTTACAAATACATCCCGTTAGTCATAGCAAGAAGTAGGCAGAAATTGAAGCAAATGATTCAGGGCCATTCAGGAACAGCTTGGGTGGTATGGACTCAGTCACCTGGTACTCTCTGGATGCTACTCAGATGGGTGGCGTAGCAGAAAGTCTTCACAGTGTGACAAAGGCAGTATAAGCAATTCAGTGAAGGGCAGTGAACATCAGTCAGATTGGTGTCTAAAACTTTACTATGTTAGCTTTTTAGATCATAGACTTTAAGGGAAATAAAAAACAAATGTTCATATATCACACAGAAAAATATATGAGACTTTACACAAATTAGAGCTTGAGTAGTAAACAGAGACAAAGACATATTTGAAAAACATTTGGAGACTGGATGTGGTAAGTCCAATGCCTTGTTTAAAAGATTACGTAGATATTATTGTCAATTTAAGTAAATGTTTTAAAGGGCATCATGTTATATGTAGAAATGGAGAGTCCTGCTAGGGTCGCACTGACTTGAAAGACGTCTTCCAGGCTGCAGGTGTTGCAAAACTACGAGAAACAAATCTGCCATGATCAATCTGGAGGTACTAGGCAAAGCCATGAAGGCAGGGGCTGGCAGCTCAGGAGAACATTAGTGAGGAGGAGACGTTTGCAAAGAAAAGACATATACAGACATTTCAAAAAGATTAGGTATCCACAGGAGAAAAACATCACATTATAATCTCAGAAGCAAAGCTTTGAAAGGAACCGTTGGTAGAGAGCAGGGATCAGAATAGTTACACTCAAGAGAGAAGTCCACTGTGGCCATTAGCACACTGCTAATGAATTCCTGACTGATGGTTTCTGCAAATCTGCAGGAACACAAGGCAACTTCAACACACACAAAAAAAATCCATGACAGAATGGGGTGCCTGTGTTTTGTGTTATGTGTTAACTCCAGTCTCTGCTGATTCTGAGTTCAGCTCAACAACACAGTCTCACAAGGGCTTCAGCGCAGATGCTGAGATTTTCAGTCGCTTTGGTGATGGCAGTGATTAGTGGAAGAGTTGGTGTCTTTGTTCTTGCTGTTTTTTTATTTTCCCACATACATCAATTACCTTTAAGGAGGTTCTATAGGTTTTACTTTCTGGAAAATGATAGATAACTCATTTCTTTCTTTTGCCAACCTTTCTATCAATGGGAAGTATTTCCTCAGCAAAACTTCAGATCTTACAGGAGTAGGTGATCCACAATGGATTAGTGAATTAGTAGTTGAGTCTCTGTGAGTCAGACTTGGCACACGTATTCCAATGCTTCTTTGCTAGCTTGGACAATACAGTCCCAGATGCCAGAACCTTCTCAGGGTTTTATGACAACTTTCCTGGCTTCTGTAGCACTCAGATTTGAAACAGGTAAGTACAGAACTTTTTCAGCCTGGATGAATTCACAGGGATATGACAAAGGAGAGAGTGCCAGGTAGTGTGAGACCTACTCTAAGAATTTAGTCAAGAATCCAAAAGAACTGTACTGATGCAATGAATAAGTGTGTATATACCTTATGAACGATGTGGGTGTGTGTGCGTGTGTTCAAAAAGGATTTATTAGACTGGCTCTCTGGATATGGTCCTGGTGGTCTACTAATGGCTGTCTCTTGGTGGAAAGGCCAAGAGAATCCAGTAGTTGTTCAGTCCAGGAAGCTGAATGGCTTAGCAGTCTAAATCTGATGATAGAATCCTAGAGGATTCCTGGAGACCTGCGTGTTTTCAGTCAACACTGGAATCCTGAAGAAGTTGAGTTTAATAGCAGCAACAGGACAAAGCTCATCACTGAGAATAAGAGCAAGCATGCAAAAATAAAGTCTCTTCTTCTAACTTCCTCTGTGGGTTGACACCAGATGGTACTGCCTCGGTTTAAGGCAAGTCTTCCTGCTTCAAATAATATGATTTTACAAAAAAAAAAATCCTTCATAGAAGTGCCAAGCAGCTTGTGTTCTTGTTAATTCCTGATGTTGCAAAGATTATGAATAAGATTGGCCACCACACTAAAAGGTGAGGTGGGAGGGCTTGGGGGTCTGCCTTTGGATAATTGGGAGAATTTAACACAACTGAAAAACCTTAGGGATAATGTTATCACTATATAATCTCGTCACAGGGGCCAAAACTCTTCACAGAAATGAGACAGCGTGGCCTAGAGAACTGTCCCAATAGACAAGTTGCTTTGGGAAAGATGTCTTTCAACAAGAGGAGGCAGTAAATGCATTCCTCCTGTGAGCACAGGCACATTGCAAGATGAAGGATTAGTTCAGCACAATGTAGAAAGGACTGGAAAACCTTAGAGGAAAGGGTGATGGGGGACTGGCTGTGTAAACAAGGTTCCTTGCTGCAGAGGTAGGAAGCAGCAAAGAGTCTATGAATAGCTTCAGCCCCATATTCCCTCTGTAGAGCATAGCATAATGAAAATACTTGGTACCAACTGTTCAGTTTGAAGTCCAAGTCTGTCCTCAGGGTGTCGTGGTGGAGGGGGAGCACCGCACACTTGGCCACAGCCACATGATTAACTAAGTCAAGCAAGCATGCAGATCCTGGCATCTGGGAAGTAATCTGGGAGAAAGATGTGGAAACAGATTTGTATTTCTGTAACACCTATTTGCTCTTCTCTCATCAATATTGATACAACTGATAAAATGCAAAGACACAGGAGTCTCTCTTCTGAAAAAGAAGGGATACAGTAGAACACAGCTGAGCTAGTCTCTGCACTGAGCGTGAAAACCCTGCAGTACAGCTCACTCCTTCCTCCTATAGCAGTGAATAAGCAATGCTGGCTTTGACACCACGCTAATGGAATATTTGCATGAATAAGGTTGCAAATATGGCGCTTTGTCTGACTATTGTATCATTAGTATAAAACCCTATCATATAATAATAATAATAATGTAAAACTTCTCAACTATGCTATTTATAGTGCTTACCTGGATTTGTCCTTTTTTAAAGGTTCACTCATAAATTCCATTTTGGCAGCCAGTGGAATTTTAAAAGATCATGAGCCACGTAAAATTATTTTTCATAGGTTGTTGTTTGCTATGCTTATTGTAGCCAACAAAGAAATTACTGTCACTTATTTTAACATGCTAACGGTGCTCAGTTTGCAGAAGATACCCATAAATATTCAGCTCAATTTCCAGGAGCTAGGTAAATATATAATACAAAGTGACTAATTCTAGAGAAAAATACTATTTCCCCCAGACTTCCAAATGGCAGAGCTCAGAATGTGTTTTGTTCTATTTTGTTTGCAGTAATGGTCATGAGATATAATCATAACATTTATCCTCCTCTATTAGATTGTAAATCGTGAGAGCAGAAATCTCGCCCATTGCTGTGGTATAGAGCAAGTTCCACACAAGTATGTGGCAAATGAATTTATAAACAAAAATGACCTTCATGGACTTTCTGAATAAGAGAGGGGGAATTTTTAGTATTTAAAATAAATATATCTCTAAAACCAAAATTTAACTAATAGCCTTGGGGTGATTTGGAAATGTAGGCAAAATCCTTTGACTACCAAAACTGGACAAAGTTCAAGTGTACCTAAATCTAAATAGACCAAACAAGATTCCAAATCTTAGCAGTGACCTCTACCACTCACTGCTTTCAAAACAGACCAGTGAAACCTTCTTTTAATTTATAATTTATAGTGTTTCTTTTTCCCTTTCCTTCTTCCCAACTCTCTCATATAACCCCTCCCCCCACACTCTCCTTTAACCTCCTGGCTTCTTTTTTCATTAACTGTTAGTGTATGCACATGTGTATTTGCATATGTACAGTCCTCAACGTAACCTGTGGTGTGCATAGACTGTTACTTAGCATAGTTTTCAGGGCTGATCGTTTGGACTGGACGAGCAATGGGGAAGTACCACCTATCCTGCTCTCAGCTCTATTCAATTGCCTGTAGTTCTTTGTATAGGGCAGAGGCCTCATGTGCTTTTCATCATCCAGGTAGGCATGTTTGATAGTGGGCACTTGACAACAGAATGCAAAGTAGACTACACAAAGGAATTGTTCAGATGATAAATGGGTGCCCGTGGCTCTCCCTTGAGAAGCCCACTTTTGTCCTCTCTCTCTCTCTCTCTCTCTCTCTCTCTCTCTCTCTCTCTCCTCTCTGTGTGTGTGTGTGTATCTCTGTCTCTGTCTCTCTCTCCTTTCTTTCTGCTTTTAATAAACGTAGCCTTACTTCACAGAAAGAAAGAAAGAAAGAAAGAAAGAAAGAAAGAAAGAAAGAAAGAAGGAAGGAAGGAAGGAAGGAAGGAAGGAAGGAAGGAAGGAAGGAAGGAAGATCATAGGGAGAGGTTAAGCAGTACTGAGCATCTAGGGAAATCTTATACTCACATTGAAGGGCAGAAAGAGTACAGGATTCCTCTAACTGGAGTGGCTAGCCCATCTTCCAGGCTTGAGAATTTGGGCTACAAAGTGGAGATTATGTTCTGCCTTGGGAAGTATTATAAAATTTGAATGAGAGAATTATTGGAAGGACACTCTTCAAAGCCTGAGATGAAATTAGAAGTCATTGAAAGCAGAAATGTTGGTGCTCTGGCCTCCCTGACCCCCATCTCTGTAGAGCACCTCCACTATTCCCCAGCTTCATGCCCTAGACATACATTCACACCATACCTTACCTCAACCCAAGCCAAGTCCTCTTGGCTGATACATCAGCCTGCTTTGGGAGAACCCAGATGAGAGCACTGAAGTGCTGAGGAAGTTGTGTTGCTAAGGCACTCTGAAGGTAGCCCTTACCCAGTGACTGATGCCTTCACTTCATTCTCTAGTGCCCTCCACAGAATCAGAATGAAGCTGTCCCCGAACTGCCTAAGAAGCAAGCGAGCTCCTCTGTTTCCTTGTCCTTTCCTCTCCAGGCACTGTCACATTTGCTAATAAACCTTTCTGTGTATGCTTCTCCAGCCACACACTTACAGCTACCACCTTCAATGGCTGAAACTGGGGAACCTATATGGGGAGGAAGGAATCATTCACTCAGTAGCAAAGGTACTATTTGAAGAAGATAGCTCCAGTAGGGCACTGGCCAACAGGCCCCCATAAAACAGATCATAGAATCCTTTTCGAGTCCTAAAACAGGGTATAAATGTAGTGGTACTGCTTGACTAGTGGTCAGAACAAAATGAAAATGGCAGTGGTCACCTCTACATGGGCTAATTCATGGCTCCCCAAAAAGAATGTAAGAGACCATGAACAGTAGGTAGTTCCTCATGCTAACAAGATCAGATCAAATCAACTTCAAAACTCTTTCTTCCAGAGAACATGCATAGAATACTGTTATCCTCTACCCTAGTAATTTCTTTGGTTTTAAGCATACTTAAATTATATATATATATATAATATATATATACTTGTATTATATATTTATAATACAGATTTTAAGTATATAATTATATATAAAATAATTATGTCATAGATAATAATACAACTTAATTATAATATAAATACACAATATAATTCCATAATGTATTATTAAATATAATCATACATAATATTCATATAGATATATTATTTAATTATATTACATAATTACATATAGCGGCTAAGGTCATTGCTGCTCACCTTGGGCTAGTCTTTTCTAGAGTACATTCTTGCTTCTTTGCTTTCAACTGATTAAGCTGTTAACCAGTCTACAACAGCGTCCCAACTAACTTCTTCTCTTTGGGGAGAACACTGTTCAAAACGCAGACTCAATACCAGAGGAAAGTGGAGATTTTCCCCATTACAGTACAAAAACAACAATCCAGTCTCATCTTCTGCCTTTGATCCCCATAACAGGAACTACATGTCTTCTCCAAGCCTTAGAGAAATTTAGAGGACCTCAGTAGTCTGTGAACATGCCTCTTTTTACTGCTTAGAAAGCTCCTGCTGGGAGAACACCAGCTGTCTTTTAGTATGAGAACACTTCCCCTGATGTGTCTTACATACTAGTAAAAATCATTACTTCACTCTCTTGCTCTTTGTTCTTCCCTGCTCTTCCCCTCTTCCCTGTCCCTTCTCTCCCCACCCCCTTTTCCCTCCACCTGCTCATGGCTGGCCTTTCCTCTCCTCTCTTCTTCTCCTCTCATTAAACCTCTCCACATGTGGAAAAAAAATCATTGCTTCATCTCTTAACCGTGTTCCACATGCCCTCCACCAAACACACCATATGGCACTAGTAATTGGAGCTGAGGACTCTGAGGACAGTGGTTTTTGTCTTCTAGGTAACTTCTGTGATGCTATCTTATTGATCACTTGCTAGTAATTTAGAACCACTATAGAAACAAATGTCTGGGCACATCTTTGAAAGGTGGTGTTTCTAGACTGCATTAATTGAGGTAAGAAGACCCACCATTAATTGTGAATGGTACCATTCTTGGGCTGGAGTACTGGACTAAACAAAACAGAGAGGCAAGCTTAGCACCAATATTCATGATCCTGTGATATGCTCTTCTGGACTGAAGCATGTCCTTCTAATTGAAACCTTTTCTCCAGGAGGGAAGGGGAGGCTTTGGAGCCTCAAGTGACAAATAGGAGGTCAGTAGTTAACAAAGGTCCTGGAGAATAGAAACTTAGATGATTTTTCAGTGCCCAACCCACCAGTATAAAATGGAGTAAACAGTTGCTGTGGACAGATGTTTGAATTCTGTAGCTTACTGCAAGATCCATAAAGGGGTCCAGTGACTCACGAAGCAGTGTTGTTTCAATGATACTACCACTCTTGAGTTATTACTGCCCCTCACCAATACCCCTCTGACCATATTCCTGTTGAGAACCCCAATTTAAAAAATAATATTAGTTCATTAAACTGAACATTGATTCAATTGTTACCTTTGTTGTGGAGTCCTTTTCTTAGATGAGTAGGGGTGTCTGTGCAAGTGCCTGTGTTGGAGTTTCATTTTTCCTAAGAAAAAATCTCTCATAAAACACATGGCTTTCTGTTTGACTCCAGACACAAGAACAACTGCCTTTTATGTCCCTGATCTAATATCTTCCCTGATATGGAGAAATATGTTCTGAAATTTTGAACTAAAATAAGACCTCCCTTCCTCCCTGCCGACCTTCCTCCCTCCCTTCTTTCCTCCCTCCCTCCCTCCCTCCCTTCCGCCTTTCACTCAGGTTTATCTAGAATTTTGTCATGGCAATGAGAAAATAAACCTTGGTATTTTGTTCAGTTCCCTGCTAGCCATTCTCCCATCTCCTAACCCTTACACTTGGTATTAGATACATTTTAGAATTTAATACTTTATAAAGATTAAAACAAGGGGTTGGGGATTTAGCTCAGTGGTAGAGCGCTTGCCTAGGAAGCGCAAGGCCCTGGGTTCGGTCCCCAGTTCCGAAAAAAAGAACCAAAAGAAAGATTAAAACAGTATTGTGGGTCATGTATTACATTTTATAAACTATTTCCAGAGGCTTCTGGAGTGACCTTCCAAAAACTGCATACTTTGCTATTCCTTCAGTACAGGAGAGAGCATTCACAAGACATGGCCTAAATAATGACATAGCTGTGCATTCATCCAGGCCAAGTCATCCCAATAAATTAGTTCAGAACTTATACAGATGGAGAGGGAGATCAAATGTATAATGAGAGATAAAAGATTACAGGCCTTTAATTAGAAGTTCAATATTTATGTTTACTGAGCTAAACTGAAGAAACCATTGTTTCCTTGTTATTTTCACTAATTTATTTCTGCTTAGAAAAATTAAGATCAATTTTCAAAAATTAGTAACTCCTGAATACAGTTGATATTTTAGAGAAGTCAAGATGGTATTTACAAATATCCAGATGTCCTTGCCCAGTTCCTGAAGAAACATGACTTGTTTGATGTTCAAAATGCCAGCCCTGGGGTGTGAGACTATGAAAATTGAGACTAGAGTACTGGCTCTCCACTTAATAACACCAATCTCACATGGAGGATCTGGGTTCAGTTCTCAGAACCCAGTTGTGCGGAAAAATTACAACTTCTGTAACTCTAATTCCAGGGATCTAATACTCTCTTCTGGCCTCCAGCAGAGGAAGGTATACACGTGGTGGACAGACATACATGCAGTCAAATACTCATGTACTTTAAATAAATAAATCTTTAAAATATAAAGATTGCAGAGACTTGGGAACGAATAACTTGACTGCCCAACTCAAATTACTTTGCAAACAACCATCCACAGATAAGAAAATGCAATGTCCTAGAGAAATGGAATCACACCAGTTCACTAAAAGCATTTTATGTAGTCATCTAAACCAGGTCTGTCATTGCATAGATGAAATCAGAGTTCAGAAAGGGTAACACAGCAGGTAAGGAGGAGAATGCTCCCTGGAATCCCCACTCCTAGGGAGTCTTGTCCTTACTCTTTGTTGCCTAAAGAGAATACATGTTTCCCTCACCTTGATACCATGACTTTTGGTTCTGTTTCTCCAGTAAGATGAAAATTCTCTCATGTCCTCTAATTGACTGAAAGCTTTACCTACTACACTTGCCTTGTACGCATGGTACACTGTGCAAACCAAGCTTGTTGTTGGGAAACAAGGATGCTAGTACCTTCCCCTTTGCTAAACCTACATATTCTCTCAAAATCTGAGCTCCAAACCTAATAAAAAGAATTTGTAAAAGGGGAGAGGATATTACTATAAGTAATTATGCCCTCTAATAAGCACCTATTAAAGATTAATGAGATTATTTTGGAAATCTATTTTTAATATATACTTACAGGGAATCAAACTATATTAGGCTTATTTATTAAATTCTTAATATGAAATGATTTCAGTATCAAAGGGTCTTATAACAGCTTCATCAAATTTTGTCACTCATTGAAAGGCTACCCATGTCTGAATTTGCTGCCTCCATGGTATCCTTGAAATGATTGTTTTAAGTTCTGACCATTTTTTGAGAGTATAGCCTGAAATACAAACATGATTTTTGGGGTGATTGGAAATAGATTTTTGTCCATACAGTGTATTCTGAATACAATTTCTGCTCTACCTACTCCACCCAGTCCTTCCCCATCCCCCCTTTCTCTCTTCTTAGAAAAATAAACATCTAAGGAATCATAATAATAAAATAAGATAAAACAACAACAAATAAATAAGAATAGGACAAAACAAACAGGCAGAAGCAAAAGAGCCAAAGAAAAATACAGGAAACACACATACACATATGTTTGAGCGCACGCGCACGCACACACACACACACACACACACACACACACACACACACATGACTTGACTCTAACTTATGAGACCAAAAATCTTGAAAGATACCATTGACTTCCTATTGTCCCTCTACTGCTCAGCATGGGTCCTACCCTTAAGAGTGATTATTCCCCCATGAGACTCCCTTGGAACAAACAGATTTTCACTTGCATGTGGCTATCAATTTGACATAACTTCTGAGTTAGAGATAGTGGCACATGTCCAGGTCCCCTTTGAGTGCAGATCCTTGCCGGCCCTATGCATGCAACCTCATCCTCTGTGACTCCATAGGTGTACTGGTTGTGCTGTATTTAGGAGGCCTTATTTCTTTGGTGTCTTCTATCCCTTCTGCCTTTTATACACTTTCTGTCTCCTCTCTTCAGATTCCCTAAACTTGAAGGAGGTATTTGAGCATCCTGTTATGTTCTCTGGTCGACTGAAAGCATGCGTAGTACACTTGCATTGTATGAATGGTACCCTCTGCAAGCCAGGTTTGTCATGGAAACATTGATGATACTTTGCCCTTTGCTACACCTACATATTATGTCAAGATCTGAGTTCCAAACCAAATACAAATAATCTGGGTCAATATAGGGCTAAATTGTTCAGGGTCTATGATTACTTACATACAATCTATCTGTGGGTCTCTCTCTTTGTTCCTTCTGCTGCAGAAAGAAGTTTCTCTAACGATAGCTAGGGAAAGGCACACATCTACACATCTAGGAGTATATGATAACATTGCTAAGAGTCATTTTATGGCTGCATGCTCCTGGCAAAACAGTAATTGGTTATCTCCTAGGTCCCTGGTCTATCTAGTCTCTTGGATTGTTACTCCCACAAGTGTTGTGCTGCTATTGCACTAGAATATCTTGCAGGCAGGTTGCCACTGTATAATAAAAGATTTGTAGCTTATGTTGGGGTTTTCATTTCTCCTTTGGTAGAGTACAAAAATACCATGAACACTAGCCCAAAGTGATGAATGCTCTCGGTAGGTGCCAGCTTCACTTTTCCATGTCCATTAGGTTGTATAGGTATTGTCTTCAGAAATACTTACTGTTGGTTTGTGGAGAGCAACCAGTAGCCTTGGCAATAATCTGGATCGTTCCATGTTTTCCAATTTTGGACACCTTTGACCAACAAACCAATTGGATGTAACCTATTCTCTGTACTGGAAGCTGCATTGGTGATGAGAGATGTCCAGATGGAGCTATTTCCTTGATTACATGTAGATTTCATTTGGATTGCCTTCACATGTGCATATGTTTTAGGAAGCTTTTCCTATATTAATTTCCATAGGACTCCTCAAATGGCCCTTAGTTTTGGCTAACTCACTTTGTATTCTCTTCCACGCCTTGCCCATACTCCCTACTTCCCCATTTGATCCTCCCACTCCAGTCACCACCCCAAGTCCCTGCCTATTCTAGATTCCCTTCCTATTTATTCTATCTATCTATCTATTCTAGTTTCCCTTCCTAGGAAGATTCATTTTCCCCCACCACACACATATACCATGTCCCTTACTCTATACCTAACCTCTGTTTCTATAAACATTGTAGCTTGCTTATCAATGACTTAACACCTGAAAATGCATACCATATTTGTCTTTCTGAGTCTGGGTTACCTCACTTAAGTTTGTTTGGATGTTTGTTTATTTTCCTAGTTCCATCCACTCACCTGTGAATATCGTGATTTTGATATTTTTAATAGCTGAGTAATATTCCATTGTATAAATGTACCTCCTACTCTTTATTCATACACTGATGAACATCTATTTTTTTCAATATAGTTGAACAACATAGTTGAACAAGTGTCTCTGTAGTGGGATGAAACATCCTTTGGGTATATGCATAAGTGTGGTACAGCTACATCTTGAGGTAGGTGAGTTTCAGTCTTCCTCTAGAACTATCGCACTGGTTTTTGATAAGATGAAATCGCAAGGTAGTCTTGATTTGCATTTTCCTGATGACTAAGGATGTTGAACATTTCTTTAAGTGTATCTCAGATGAATTTCTTCTTTGGAGGATTTTCTGTTTATATCTGTACCCCATTTTAAATTCAGTTATTTCTTGTCTTAATGTTCCATTTTGGGTGGGTTTTGAGTTCTTTATTTATTTTGGATATTAGCCCTCTATCAGATGTGTAGTTGGTTTTTTAAAAAGCTGTCCCATTGAAAATTGTTCTGTAGACTGACACTTTCCCTGAATGATGACATCCTTTGCCGTACAAAAGGTTTTCATTTCATGAGGCACTCTGTGGTTTTGATATTTTCATATGATGCTGAAAATTGTTCTTTTTGATGGGAATTGTTTTGAATTTACAGATTGCTTTTGGTAGGCTGGATGGCCATTCTTACTGTATTAATCCTACTCACTCATGAACATGGGTAGGCTTTTCTTCTGCTATCCTCTTAAAATTCTTTGTCTTAAATTTCAATGTTTTAAAGACAAACCTGATTTTAAATAATATTCTCTCTATGAGGAATTTCAAGTGCTTCCCCAAATCTTCAATAGATTTAAGCTCTATAGATTTTTCGTAAAATGGTAGCAACTCTTTTTGCTGAATCTTATCTACAGAAAAACTGAATGCCCTAGAGTGGGGAGAGGGAACTTGTAGAGCCCACCTCCAGTAGAAAGACAGGGCATCAAGTGAGGGATGGGGTTGCCATCCCACAGTCAAAAACTCTGACCCAGAATTATTCCTGTCTGAAAGAACTGCAAGGACAAAAAAGGAGAAGAGCCTGAGGAAAAGGAGGTCCAGTGACAAGCACAAATTGCAATCCAGCTCAAAGAGAAGCCCCAAAGTCTGACATTATTACTGATGCTATGGTGTGTGAACAAAAAGAGGCCTATTATGACTGCCCTCCATAAAACCCAACAAGCAGCTAAAAGAGTTAGATGCAGATATTTGCACCCAACCAATGGATAGAAACTGCTGACCCCTGTGGTTGAATTAGGGAAAAGCTAGAAGAAGCTAAGGAGGATGACCCTATAGGATAACCAGCAGTCTCAACTAACCTGGACCTCCATGATCTCTCAGACACTGGACCACCAACCAGGCAGAATACACCAGCTGACATGAGGCCCCCCAACACTATTACAGCAGAGGACTGCCAGGTCTCACTTCAGTTAGAGAAGATGCACCTAACCCTCAAGAGACTGGCGGCCTCAGGGAGTGGGGATGCCTGGTGGTGTAGGTAGGTGGAGAAGGGACATCTTCATGGAAATGTGGGGAGGGTATGCGATGTGGAACAGAGGGTGGACTGGGAGGGAAATAAAGTCTGCACTGTAAAAAAATGATTAAATAATATAAAAAACTGAAAGGAAAACCAAGAAATAGAGGCATGCATTTTTTATGCCTGTTTCTTACATCACCATGATATCCTGAAATGATGCTCCCTCCACTAATCCATCTCTACATTTTTCAAAAAGTAAAGCAAAAAGAGAAAGAGAGCAAGGAGCCATCGTGAGCCTACGTTTGCCCAGAGTGTGAAGACACATGAGTGGGGATGAAAGATATGAAGATCCTGAAACATGAAACCCTCCTTTTTTATCATCTTGTTCACACACAGAAGACAATGGAAAATATCCTTCCTCCTATTTCTTACTTGAAAACAAATCACTGATTAGCTTCTCTATAATGTTTGACAACCGATTTGAACAAATAAAAAGACTCTGCTGAAGTATTCTGTTGTGAAAAACACACTAGAGATAGATTAGTTCCTCTCATTAGCCACAAAAAAAGCTCCAAATCGATACTATAAGCTTACCTGTAGTGAATCACCTATAGAAGTCACTGCAAGGATTCACTGGCGAGGACCAGCCCTTGTGTACTAATGCTTTGCAGGCACTAAAATGTTCCAGTGGGTTTCTTCTGAAGCAAGTACAACAGCTTGTTTCATTCCACTAATGACCATATTTCCCAGACAGAGTAACTAGAGCAACCAGGTCATAGAGAACTTTCAATTAATGAGAAATTCAAAGCCAATTCTGCACACTGCTCAGATCTAAATTCCCATTCACTTCTTTCTATTTATATCTCTTTGAAATGTTTATGAAAAAATGTTTCACATAAATTTATTTTTTTCAAAACACATGGATCCAAGTCATCCTACCCAATACACATGAGACCCTAGATCGTGTATAACCACATTGTGTAAAATTCTTAATTCCATTAATAATAGTAAAAAAAAATATAGAGCAAAACATGCCAACATAAACTGTGAGGTAGACCAAAGACAGCATGAAGAACAAACAGCTAAGCAAACACAAAATTAAGGATTTGGGTTGATGTGTTTGATAGTTGGGTGTGTGTGTTTGTATGTGTGTGTGTGTGTGTGTGTATGTGTGTGTGTGCGCGCGCGCATATGTCTGTGTGTATGACTATGTTTGTGTCATGTCTGTTCTTTGCTGTTCATGTCTTTATGGGTGCATGTGTATGTGGAGAGCAGAGATCAACCTTAAGTATCACTTCTCTGAAGATGACCCCTTGATTTTTGAGACAAGATTTTTCACTAGAACCAGGGAATAGTGGATTAAGTTAAACTGGCCAACTTGTGATCCCAAGGGAGCCAGCTGCCTCTGCTCTCCCAGGGCAAGGATTATGTGTGCTACCATGCCTGGTTTTGCTATGGAGTGAAGCTGAGGATTTAACCCAGCACTTCATATGACAACAGACAAAGCCATCTCCCCACCCTCTGGTTTGCTTTTATATCCATCCCTTACCTGACAGCACTCTGTCTCTTCAGAACCTAGGACAGTACCTGGAACAAAATAGCAACTCAGCAAATACCATTTTTCCCTTTGAGGCAGAATTTCACTCTGTAGCCCAAGCTGGCTTCATGCTTGTAGCAATCCTCCTGCCTCAGGCTACTGAGTACTGAGATTACAGGCATAAGACACAATAGTTTGCTTGTAAATACTGTCTAAATAAATAGCTGTCATGTTTGCTGTAATTCTTGTGTGTCACCTTGTTTATTGCCTTTCAAATTCCATTAGTCTGTCTGCTTCTGAAATAGGTACTGACTGCATAGGATTGCCTCAGTGACCCTATCAGCAGACCATCCTAAGCATCATCACAGCTAAACAAAACAAACGCCCTTCACTGTACCATAACGGTTTCCACAGTATTGTCTCCCATTTCAATGAGATGCCACATAGGCATCACTTTTTGATGCCTTTGTGTTGTGATTTAGGTATTGACTATTCCTCAGAGTGTTCATGTGCTGAAGGCTTGATCCAACAATGTTATTAAGATGTGACCTGGGTCCCAGAGCTTCTAATTTCATTTGTGGATTAGTATACTGATAGATTTATAGTTGAATAGACAATTAGAAGAGAGAGGAAGAAGAAAAAGGATGCATGGATATGATATGACCTCCTTCTCTCTCTCTTCTTATGCTACCACAAGGTTAATACTTTTGTGAGCATGCTTGCTGCTGTGATGTTGTGCCTTCGTACAGCCTATGAACAGTGAAGTCAATTGACTTCTGAAATCATGAGCCAAAATAAATCTTGTCTTCTTTAACTTGTCTATACAAGGCTTTTGTCACAGCAATGGAGCTAACTAGTGCACATTGTGAACAATAAGGTATGAATATTAGCATGTCAGTCCATCCATAAGATAGAAACCAAATAGTTGGTTAAACAGAGGAAGATTCATATAAATAATAAACAAGTCATGATTACATAGTAGCTATAAAATATAGAGAAACGGCATATGGTATATTAGGGTTAAGGGAAGTTACTCAAAGAAAGACCAAATGCATAAGGAATCCAGGATGAGGCTCAGAATTGATTGGAAAGGGTATACTTGTAATTATTTCAGCCAAAGGAAACTAGAAAGATCAACTATTTGTACAGCCTGGAGTTAGGCCCCAGTCTTTAGATGAGCAGAAAGCAACTGTTTAGCATGTAAACTATGAGGCGATCAGGAATCATTGGTGTGGCTACATAGAAGAGACCAAATTCCTGCAGGCCCTAGAGTGCAGTGCAAATGCCTTTGAGCACGTACAAGCAGGAAGTCTTGGTACACTACATCCCAATTTACATGGATTAAGAAAGGTGGTCAGCAGCCAGCACCTGCAAGGTGAGCAATGACTCTGCCCCTATGGCTACAACTCACATCCACTGCTGCTGAGCGCTCCCACCCCTACATGACCCTAGTCCAATAACAAAAGACTGAAGAGCCCTTTCCTCTTGCATAACGTCCTTGCTGCTCCCTCTACTAAACCATCTTAGAATCATCTTAACTGTGCAAGAGAGATGCCGAAAGGAATTCCTCTGTTATCTGGACATAGACTGAAGGATAACTGGAAGCCGTAGAGTGATAAATAAATAATAAAGGCGCCAGCAGTGTTCTCCAGAAACAACATTCAGGTGCTTGCTTTTGTGCTGGCAGGTGGAAACACTTTCCAGTTTGAACATTGCACAACCTCCAAGAACTGTCTCCTCAGAACACACATTTCTCCAGATGCTACCTCATCATTAACTCTCATATTTGAGGTCAGGATGAATCTAACCGTGTAAGATTTCAGAACACATTTCACCCAAGTATATCTCGAAAAAAATCCCTAGATTCCCCCAACTTTCCTAAACACCGGCAGTACTTTGCCAACAGTGTAATGAGGAAAGTTAGAGAGTGAACATACTTCTAGATACCAGCTCTGAGAGATGGGTCATTCCTAAAGTATCAAGGACACGCTACTTTTCCAAAACAAAGCCTGTAGAACATCTCAGTTGCTTTGCTTTGTTCTCACTTAGGAATCTCACATTTATCATATTGATTACTATACTCACTGCACTGGTATAAATGCTTCTATCATCTTGAACTATAGGTCTAAAGACTCTTTATTAGGCATGGAGAAGGTGCACACACTATTCCAAATTCCGGCAACATTGATGGTAACCATCACAGTGAGCACTACAATCCAGGAAGCACTAGTCCAGTCTCTTAATGAACGCCCTTGCACCTGAACTCACAAGCAGAGATAATCTTTACATTGTTATTTCTAATCCAAGATCTTAGAAATTAACATTCGAGGTGAGACAGCTAATGTAGCCTTCTAACTCCAGCTACTCCAGAGACTCAGGCAAGAGAATCACAAGTTCAAGGACTGCCCGGGGAGTATAGGAAGACTCTGTCTCAAAATTAAAAGGGAAATGAAGGCGCGCCTAGTGTATGAAGTCCTGGGTTCAATCCAGAGTTTCAACAAAAGCAGGAAAGAGGGAAAGGGAGACTTTTTTTAGGAAATCCAGTTAATCTTTCATGTATTATCTTTGACACCTTTCCAAAAATGAAAATCCTTGACAATTATCAGACTGCTCTGAAGCACTGAGTGGAAAATAAAAATAATAAAAATATTTACTTATTTACTCTCTAACTAACCCAAAACTCCATTTTGTATGTCTAGCTACCTTTCTTCAGAAGGAAATGAAAAAAGGGGAGGGGGAGTTACTGTGCAACTCTGAAACTCAGGGACAGCCCAAAGGCCCAAGTCTTAACATGTATTAAATATTCCTTACAACACAACCTGAGGAAACAGCATTAATGAAACTTCCAGAACATTGGAGTGTGAAGAAAAGTGCTTCTCCCCCAAGATAAAACAGCATCAGGAAAGAAAATGATCAGTTAATAAAAGTAAGCTCCCATCTCAGATTTTCAAAATTAATCCTGATTATACTATGCTTCCTCTGAGGATCCCCTTAGCTCATTTCTGAATATATTTCCTTAAAACAATTCTCACTTTTTAATCCAGGAATAGTTTGTGGAGGAAGACTTGAATTCCCTTTGAGAAAGTTTTAGCGGATTGGTTTTTACTGCCCAAAGAATGTCTGGAAAACTGGGTGAATGTTAATAAATTACTTTTGCACTTTAAGATTTTTACATTTTCCACTATTAATTGTTTAAGGGTGTCAGAACCTTTATTTTCTTACAGCCCCAGAAACCCAGTATGTAAATGTGTGCAACAAGTAACAGTGCAAAGATCAAGGCCACAGACATGTGTTTCTGTCAGTTTTGCTGTATGTACAGCTTAGTGTTAACTTATACTCAGGGAAATGCATGCTGTTTAGATCTAATTTAAAAGTGATTTCCTGTCAACTATTGAAAGTCTAATATTTTAAAATAAACTGCCAAAAATCAACTGTCCTTACATAATGATTAATACTGACCATCAAATTGACAGGACTTTTATACCTCTGAGTATGATGGTGAGGTGGTTCCCATTAGATTAATTGAAGAAAGTAGATAGACCCTAAATCTGGGCTGCACCATTTCATGCGCTGGAATCTTAGGTGGCATCACAAAGAGAAAACAAGCAGGGTGGCAGCATTCATCCATCTGTGCTTCCTGACTGCGACTGCAATGTGTCCATCTGTCCCACATTCCCGCCACCATGCCTCCTCAGCCATGATGAACCTCACTCTCCAACTGTGACCTGAAATAACCTCTCACTTCATTAAGTTGTTTTCATTGCGTAGTTAGTCAGAGCCAGAAGACAAGTGACCAAAGCAAACAAACCTCACTTGGGCCCTAATTGTCTATCATAGAACAAATGGCAATGACCATTCAGTGTCTACATCTTAAGAATCATACACGAGTTAAAACTCTAAAGTTCCACTAGAGGATTTGAACATATCTAAGTTCAAGAATTCAAAACTGGGCTGGAAAGATGTCACGATGCACAGAAATGTTTGCCATGCAAGCCTGATGGCCAGAGTTCAATCTCAGCAAACAAATAAAAGACTAGATGAGGTGGTATGAATCTGTAACTCCAGCACTTTTACAATGAGATAGGATCCTGAGACAGAAGGATTACCCAGAACTCATGAGTCAACTAGTCTGTACTATATACAAATATCAGAAACAGTAGGAGAGGTCCACCTCAACAAGATGAAAGGAGAGAACTGACTCACAATAAAAGAAAAAAAAGTCTTCTGTCATCTACACTCACATCATGGCACAGGCGCTCGTACGCGCGCGCACACACACATGTGCGCACTAAGATTTGGGGGAAGAATTTACAAGTGACAGTTAAATAAAAAATCATAGGACCTCACAGATACTATATGTTATGAGATACAGTAAAATGCAAAATTTGAGTTTCTGTTTTCTCAATATATGCTCACAAAATCACTAAAGATGAGACTTTTGTAAAGCATGTGAAGATACCTAAGATACCAGTACTTCACAGAAATCTATGAGCTGTCAACTGCCTTGAGTGTCCTCACCTTTCAATCTCAGAGAGGAACACACAAGTTCTCACACTTTCTGAGAGGCACACAAAAGGCTGGAATTTAGAGAACAAAGTGTTTTGTGACTGTCACCCCAATTGTTAGTCAAGTGTATACTACACCTTGTCAAGAAGACAAGAGGACATAAGAGGGTAACTTTTCTTGCTGTGACAAAATACCCAGCTAAAGCAATTTTAGGAAGACAAGCCTAAGGGGATGCAGTCCACCACTGTGGGAAAGGCATACCAGTCAGTGCATGCACGTGTGGTCACAAGATGTCTTTATTTAGGACACATGGGCATGAACGCTAATGCTCAGCTCACTTCTCTTTTCTGCCAGCTCAGTGTGCTAAAGCATTTACAGTCAGTCTTCCCACCTCAATTCACACATTCCCCATGCCCAGTAATGTGTCCCTACACTGATTCTGTATCCTGTCAGGCTACCAATCAGCATTCACCGTCAGAAAGATGGAGCAGAGAATGGACGGAGCTGTGTTCTAACTGCCAACCAGGGGTTTCCCATGGACTAGACACAAAGTGCAGATGCAGGAGCAGCAAGCCATTGCCAAAGAGATGCAAGCAACAGATGTGCTGGTGAGATGAGTCTTGAGAGACCTAAGTAATTGAAGTATCAACTACAACTGAGATCTACAAATTAAACGACCCAGGAAAATGATCCACATGAGAAAGTCAGTGTCTGTACACATGCCCCACTTCAGAACATTTTAATAGAGAACAACTACAAAACAGCACGGTCATGAGTAAAAGGTTTTTGCTTTCTTAACCTGGGTCCATTCTCCACTCTTCCTAGTACTAGAACCAGTAAATGAGGTTCTGAAACTAACATAAGAGGAGATTACTAGGCCTTTCAATTCCTGAGAAAGAGAACTAGACAATTTCTGTTTGTTCATATTTGCCACTTAAAAGTGTGGATCTGTTCTTCTAAAAACGAGTCATTGGATTATTTCCTCTTCTTTTTGAACATCATAGTGTAAATTTACATAAACCTATATGATGAGGTCAACTACATATTTCAAGTATATATGTAATGTGATATTGTCATTTGCCCCTAGAAAACTCAATAAAATGTAGTTGGATTAAATCAAGATGAGAGGAAATGATTCGATCAAAAAGGTTGTAAGCTCAAGATAGATAAGGCTACTGTTGGCAAAACTTTCACTGTGAAACTTCATACTAACACACACACACACACACACACACACACACACACAAACACTATCTATAAGCTAGTAATTATAGTGTACTGGTAGACACATAAGCCAGCACTATACATGTTAGGTACCATTAGCTAGCACTTTGTGATGTGTGTAAATGTACTTGCTTTACTTTGACATGACTGGCAGCACAGTAAGTTTGTTTGCACCAACAGCACAGATGAGAATAATGTGTTCTACAAGGATGTGATGACAGTCATGGCACCAATCAGAAATAGGCATTTTTTAGTCTTTTTTGTTCATTATAATCTTACAAAACATTCTATGTGTTCTGTTATTAATGAAGTTTTACTATATGACAAATTATATCAAAACTACTTGGAAAGTGGAATGAAGAATCATACCTAAACGTGGAAGAAAGTATCAGTTTTGGTAATAGCTTCATGAGAATGGTTAAATGCCTCAAAATGATGATTTAATAAAATCTGAATGACCGTAACATAAACAGTAATCTCTGAGGCATCTTACATCCCTTCAGGGAATCTGTGGGTCCATCACACTCAAATCCAGACCTCAACACTAAGTAATCTACAACTAGACACACGAATATATACAAGTATACACCACCAATGCACACTAATATAAGAACAAAGAGAGGAGAAAGCCTTCATTTGCCCCCAGCATCTATCTCCGTGTGTCATGTGCTGTGTGCCCAGGTCTGGGAGACATGTCAATGCACACTACCATATTGATGAGAAGGATTTTCTTACGAGGTAAGACCATTAGAAAAAGACTAGGTAGCAAAGAGCACATAAGATGTCTGAAGCTAGAAGAACTAGGAAGAGTTTTGCTCCCTCTGAGTCCAAAGGCTGAAAGAGGGCCTTCCTGTCACACTTTCACAGTCTCTCAGTGTACGGATGTGTCTGGAAGGGTCTGTGCCTGACTGATATGGTCACAGTCCTCCTTCTTATAAAGTCTGAGTTTATAAAGAAGTAGAAGATAGAAAATGCTTCTTCTGAGGAATGAAGTGTTACCATAACCATACTGACAGCCTTTTAGATGTTCAGGAGAATAGACAAGGCTTCTTTGAACTGGAGGCAGCGATTTCTCTGAAGTCACAGAGTAGCTCTCCTCCTAGCTTCCCACTTTGGCTATGAACACCTGGTGTTAGCTAATAAAATTCAACCCCATCAGCCACGAGTACAGCCAGTCAGGCCTTACAGTGTCTGCTGAGCATCCTAAGAACACTTGGCTCTTCACAAGTATAGATCCCATGAGTAAACTCAAAGAAGAAAATCAGTCAATTCTGGTTTGTGGTAGAACTAAAGTGATTAATTTAGAGGACACCTTTATGAAGTGTGTAGTCATTCTGCTCTAACACAAAGTTGAAGTGAAAATTTTTTAGGTGATTTACATATAGCAAACATAATAGCGATGGTAAAACACCCAGGGTTCCATCAGCAACAACACATTAAAAATAAAAACAAATAAAGGAACAAATAGAAAGGAAAAGAACATGTTGTGTACTTGTGATATAAGCAGAATACATCCCCCAAACAATTGTTTTCTTATTATAAACTACTACCCAAATATAATGGGCTACTCTAAGATTGCTTAAACAGGGAAATAGACAAAACGACCCTGTAAATAGACCTTTATTAACCACTGAGGCACTTATGTGAAGCAGTGTTATTTTTAAGATAGTACCTTAAAATTTCAGCTTACTTATTACACTAGACAAATACTTCTGTGTAAATAAATGGGAAGACTTCTTTTAAATGTGTAATAGAAGTTTTGCTTGAATTAAGCAAAGAATTGTAAGAGGTGATTTTTAGATCCAGTGTCCCTCCATAAACCACATATGGACATCAGGTGCCTTTTTCTGTCTATTGTGCACATGTCTGTGTGCTGTGTTCTCACTGAGATCAGAATAGGAACCTTGGACTTCTCCTTCCTGACGCTTGATTTGAGAAATCCTAGAGGATGTTAAAAATTAAGGATTGTTTTATCTAATTTCTAAAGATTCAGAACACAAGTAATATTTTTTTAAAAAAGAGTAGATTAGGAGTGACTGGAAATGTTTTTGTTGACAGCTTTTAGAGCTAAAGTGGCCAGAGCCAAGCTCCTCACTCTTCAGTTCATAAAATCCAAAGCATGTTCTGCCAGGACATATGACACAACAGTGGTAAAAATAAGAACCTCTCCAGGTTGCTGTGAGCTTTCCAGTTCTTGTTGCATGTCCCTTAGGACATGCTCAGAGTTTTTGTAAGCACCAGCACCCTGGAGTGCTATCTCCTTGGAGGACTACCAGAGCCAGAGGATCCTAAGAGACACACTGCAGAGCTTGTCCGTGAATTCACACTGACTCCTTTTCTACTTCCACTTTCATGAATCTTCGGAGTACACATTGGAAGTCAAGGTTGCACTGAGCCTCACTAAACACAAACCACTCCTGAGGGGCTGAATCAGAACTGACCTGTGCCCGGCAGCTCAGAAGAGGCTCTGGGCTCAGCTGTAGATGACCTGAACTAGTTCCTGTTCTACTAGCAAATTCCAAGCAGACATAAGATTCCTAATAAGACAAAAATTATTTCCTTGAGAAGACTTTTCCCAAGTCCCCAGACCAGTTTTGCTGCTGCTGCTGCTGCTGCTGCTATGGCAAAGTAGCAGAATGGAGGGATGGGGTGGATAGCCCATTGCCCAAAGGAGTTTATCAGGTGTTTCTCCATCCTTATCCAGTAATATACCAGTTTTCCTCCGTTTTATTATTAAGCATCTGAACTTGGTTCAGAATATAAGAGACCTGACATGCACCTTGCATCTATGTGTTTCCCCAAGGCACTCTTCTTCTGCATGAATGGATCAAGATGAGCTGTCCTGTCTGTCTGAATCCCATTGTTCCCCCAAGGCCTCAGCCTGTCTTACAGAGAGCCTTGGAATCTTCCCGACACTGCCAAACTCTACCTCTTCTTGGGATGAAGCACACAATAACATAGAAAGGCTGAGCCCTGGAGAGGTCAGTGAATGTCAATTTACACTTCCAAGGAGATTTTGTTTGGGAAAGACATATCATAGGCCCATCAAGTATCCATCTACAATAAGCTCAGATGCAGATTGTGCCTTGATCCTCCTCCACAGATTTGCTGATTGCTTTAACCCCTCCTAACCTCAGGCTGGTTCACATTTGATTGCTATGGTTTCAGAGGAACAGCTGAGCGTTCAGCTGCAGTCACTATGTCGTTTGATCATTTAAATAGCAAACGTTTATTTTCTCTTCTCTTCCTTGATCTTTTCCCTGATAACAAAAGAATCGCTTATGTCGGAAGGTAGACAAAGACTGAAGGGCTGTGCTGCTCTCTCTGGGGACAGTTCTGTGCAAACAGGGACCCTATCACACCTGGCTTTCTCAAACTGTGCTTCTCGCCCTTTGTTATCAAGGCTTTGCCTGCTTTAGGGTTGTATGCATCACTGAAAACACCCACATCTGTATCTCCTTATGCATCTAATATACATTCTTTTATTCATTCAAGCAGACATATTGGAATGGAAACACATTGGCTGAGTTTATACCCAAGCTCTGGTAATCCCTGTGTTTCTTAACCTTTCTGTGATTTAGCTGCTAATCCTATACTCGTGGTTATCCCATGCCCTTAATAAGATAGACAAAATGAACTGATGTGTGTAAAGCATTAAATTTGTCAGCAGCAAAGCCTTAAGCTCACCAATGTTAGCCATTACTTATTAAAATAATCTTCCTTCGATGATACACTTTAAAAATAAGAGGTTGTGTTAAACTCTAAATTTTCTTACCTTTGCAGCCACCCATCATCAGAGCACATGTTTCTAGTGCACAAAATTAACCTGTAAGCCCCACCTGTCTTACTAGGTGAGTTCCTGGAATGCTAGGAATTGTAGTTCTTTGGAAATAAGAATGCCTCATGGGAAAGTACAGTGGCCTTTGTAGGTTTGTCCTCATAAGCCCCTGCAACACATGGCTCAAGGCCAAATCTGGCCTGGAAAATTCCAGGGAATAGTCTTGCCCAAAGTCCATCTCTTGGTCAGTATTTAATATTTAATAAATTCTTGCTTTAAAATTGGCCCAAAACAATGGAGTTGTTTTTCCTGGTGAACCATGAGATTAACAGTCTCCCTCGAAAATCAGGCCTGGGAGTTATCACCTTGGGGAAATGACTTTTTCTTGAAATTTAGTTCTCTAATGGAAAATTCAGACAATAGTGAAAAGAATTTCATAAGACAGATTGCTAGCAAACAGGAGAAAGGATGGGGCCTGACATTGAGCTGCCAGCGCTCTCAATAAGAAAGAATAATACCCATTAGGAGGTCGATAATCAGGTAACTGAGATCTAGCCTTATATCTTTGAAAGTCAGCCCTAGGCTTGGCTGGAAAATCATTACAAAGATAGGTCAGAAAGGGACACATTGAAATATAAATATAATTAAAGTATTAAAGCTAAAGGAAATTTTCCATTACTTTTGTTCACAATGTAAAGTCCTTCCTCTGTGTGTAATGTCCCTTAATCTTAGCAGTAATGCTAAGCGAAGTGTTAGGATATTAGTAGTTAAGTTCTGTCTTCAGAAGACCCAGGTTCTTCAATAGAGAGGAAAGTTGATTAACTTAGAGAAGAAAGAGTGAAGAAGAGGGGCTGCTGTGGTCCAGAATATTGAATGAGTTGGAATAACTCCTCTTTATCTTATCCAGATTCTCCTCTCACCCTCCCCTCTCAGGAAACCACATTTAGAACACCATGAAAGGGACAACCTAACACAAGACAAGCTGACCCAACATTTAGCACAAGGTTAGTTCACAGAGGTCAGAAAAAGAATAAGGACGGGAGGCAGACAGGCATTGTTTGCGACCCAAAAGTCAAGTTCAAAGCTGGGGCATACCTACCATGGCCAAGGGGAATTTTAGAAGAGGGTCAGCAATCCAGTATTTCTCAATACTTACTGACATTAGAATCACCGGGGTACTTGTTAAACTGTGGTCTCTGTTCAGTAGGATTAGGTGAGCCTGAGACTCTATATTTCTAACATACCCCCAAGATCGATCCTGCTACTGCTGCTGTTCCAGGGATAGAAGGCAGGGTGCCAGTGCCACAAGGAGAGTCCATAAGAGAGTAACAATTTGCACAGGGACATGAACTCATTCTAAGAGATGTTGAAGGTAAAAGAGATGTTAAGAGGTAAAAAATGAATTTATTGCTAATTATCTTCAGAACCTTCCAGTGGGTTGTTCTCCTTCTTTCAAGAGGTAAGATACTAGGTTTCCTTGTGATTTATTTTCCCTGAGTTTTCTGTACAACAGAGACCCAAAAGCTGCTTAGAATATGTCTTGGAGGCATGTTTCATGTTCTCAAGGGGGCTCATGTCACTCACTCTTCCTACTGACTCAAAATATTAGATCAGCTCCAAGGACGGCATCAACCTCAAGGCAAAAGCAAGTGCATCCAGACGTGACACGGTGGAGTGTGGCTTAATAATCACTGAGAACAGATCTCACTCTATCCTGCACCACTGGATCTCTTCCACATAGGAGATTTTGGTCTTTGAGATTTTTTTTTTATAAAAGTAATGCAATAGTCAGAATGAGGTAGAACCACTGCACGCTCACAGAGTAGTGGAGAAGACATCCTTGTAGAGATGTGAGGTGATAAGCAGGTCAGTTAAGGGATCCAATTAAGTAAAGGGGAACCGCCATTCCACAAACTTGTTTTTAAGAATCCATGTGATTCCCAGGTAAACAGAGCAGCAGTGGATCTGGGGGAGAAGGAGGGAGTGGGGCTGGGAGGAATGGAAGGAGGAGAAACTGTGGTTGAGGTGTATTATTTGAAAGGAGAATAAATAAAAAGAAGAAAACAAAAAGAATCTGCATTACTCCATGAATTCATCTATTTTGTGGGAAATAGACAAAACTTAATTTTTTTTAACCTTAAAGACTATATCATGATCATTTTGAACAACTGAAAAGATTTGTAATAAGGTATGAGCTTCCCTTGCTCCCCTCCTCAAGTCTACATGCTTGTTTTGTTACAACTCTCCTGTTCTAAAAAGGTCTCTCAGTACTAACACTACTTGAGGATGAGGGTTGCCCTTGTGAGAGGAAGTGTTTTACTAAGCATGGGCTTTGAGGTTTCAAAAGCCTAAGACAGGCCCAATGTCTCTCTCTCTTCCTGCTCAAGTCCAGACGTGGAACTCTCAGCTACTCATTCAGCACTGTATTTGCTTGTATGTCACCATGCTTCCATTCCAAACATAACAGTCTAAACCTCTAAAACTGTAATCAAGTCTCAGTTAAATGAGTGTCTTCACAGCAATAGAGTACTGGCTAAAACACAAGATAACCCAGGCCACTACCTCAAAAGGTCAGGAGTCTTTACTTCCCGGTTCATCAAAAACCTTGAAGTAAGGTTTAACATGTAAAGCATTAAAAGGGGGATTGGAAGTTGCACCTGGGTAGGTGACGCAGCAGTGAGGGGTACTTGTTGCTCTTGCAGAGGACCTGTGTTTGGTTCCTAGAACCCACAGCAGGGGGTTCAACCTAGAGTTATAACCACCTGTGACTCTAGGTCCAGCATAACCAATTCCATTTTCTTCTCTCCATAGACACGTGCACTCATGTGGTACACATATACACACTCAGACATACACAGAAATAGACACATACACAAACAAATAAAATAAAAAAAAATAAATGAGTTTTTTTTAAAAAAAAAAAAAAAAAAGCCTAGGGGGTCGGGGGATGGATTGTGGGAGGGAGCTGATTGGGAGAGGGACAGTGAGTGGAATGTAAAGTGAATAACTAATAATTTTAAAAAGGCTATAACTAGCTTCTTACACACACACACACACACACACACACACACACACACACACACTTCTAAAAAGCTTCAAATCTTCTAAATCCGAAGCTCTAATCAAAAGAAGTGAGACAATATGATGACACATTTATGCATAGAGATTAAGTTTTGACATTATGCATTGAAGCGGCTGGATGATTAAAAGGATTCACGCTTTAGAACAGGCTTTACTGGTTAGCTGGGCTCACTAACGTGAATTGCAAAGATATTTAGAACGCACGCAGAATAAACATTAAAAGTTGTAGAAAGACAGTTCAGAGCAAATGACTTAACAGCAGAGCAGCAGAGGTAGATGGGGGTAAGCCTCTACCATTCCACCAATGCCTGCCTTATTTTTTAATTTTCAGGACTTACTAAGTCTCAATAGTATTCCTGAGTACTCAAAGCCCATGGCACCGAGGGCCCTGCCGTCACACACCATGAAGGGGAAAGGAGCTGCTCGGAGCAGCAGCCACAGCTGGTACCACGTGCGTCGGGACAACCCGAGCTTTGTCTGCATTGTTACTGTCTGCACTCAGAGCCAGCCTTTCTTAGGACGCTTCATGTCTCGGGCCTGCTTTGATTCCCCAACTATAAAGCTCCCAATTTAATTATCCTCCCGTGCTGATGCCTAAGGGAACTGCATCCGCTTATAGAGCTGGAGAAATGTGCTTTTTATTACTGCATTCATCTCACAGTAATCCATTTAATAATAACAATCATCATAGCATCTCGAACTTAAACGCCACCTTTAGCTCTACCTTCTCATCTGTCGGTTGCCATTTCTCTGATCGTTTTCCTGTTGATGGCTCCACTGAAAATGGGGCGGTGTTGAGGAGAGGATTCTCGAATTATAAGTATTACTTTACAGGATCATTTAGTCAAATATGGCAATCCACAGAACAAATTACTGCAGACCGTTTTGTGATTTATGGCTTATGTGCCAAACTGCTCATAAAACCCAGGCACAATAAAAGCCAGAAGGCCTTGGAGAAGAGATCATCTGCCACAAACATAGCCATCAAGAGAATAGAGCGCCACACATTCTCCGTGTGCCACATGGCACAGACAAAAGGCCATTAGCTTCAGAGTACAAGAGCCAACAGCAGCAGCGCAGTGCTGGTTCTGTCCATAGCAGCTGTGGCCTTAAGAGTGTTTCTTCAGCTCTTTGAAGGCCATTTTCCTTACAGGAGGTCAGAACGTGGATCGCATTTGACTGTGTAAGCAAGCATACAGCAGGCACTCCACAAGAAGCAGCTGGCATTTTTGCAACTCTCCGAATTTCCAATATGTCAACTTTACAGCTTTTACAGCATAGCATTCTGAAGGAAATGGCCATTTTCATCGGAAATAGGTGTTGTGTGTCTTCTACATAAGGAACAATTAATAAGTGATAAGTTACCTCTCACAACGGGAGAATAAACCTTGGGATAGAATACAGGACCCCCGTTGAAGGAATCAGAGAAAGAACTGGAAAGCTTGAAGGGGCTCGAGACCCCTTATGAACAACAATGCCAAGCAACCAGAGCTTCCAGGGACTCAGCCACTACCTAAAGACTATACATGGACTGACCCTGGACTCTGACCTCATAGGTAGCATTGAATATCCTAGTAAGATCATCAGTGTAAGGGGAAGCCCTGGGTCCTGCTAAGACTGAACCCCCAGTGAACGTGATTGTTGGGGGGAGGGCGGCAATGGGGGGAGGATGGGGAGGGGAACACCCATAGAGAAGGGGAGGGGGAGGGGTTAGGGGGATGTTTGCCCAGAAACCGGGAAAGGGAATAACACTCGAAATGTAAATAAGAAATACTCAAGTTAATAATAAAAAAAAAACAGAAAAAAATAAAAAAATAAAAAAAACAGAATAAGAGGAAAGGAAAAAAAAAGAAATACAATGAGAGTTCATAAAAAAGAATACACATATTATTGACAAATAGACAGAACAAGTCAGAGACTTTCAGTGTTGTGCTTAAAACTCTAAAATCCTTCAAGGATTGCACTCAGAACAAAATCATATGTCTAGTGTTCCGAGCTTCTCTAGATCTTCTCTGTATCTCTCAGTGGAATAATCCCTCTCACTAAACAGCAGCACTACCCCTGCCCAGTTCCCCAAACGCAAGACAATAATGCTCTCTGGCTGGAGAGCACATGTCTTAAATCCTACCACTTGCTATGCTGTGTATGGATGGCTCCCTGTCATTCCACTCTGGGTGAGAAAAGCACTATTTCCATAGAAACTTTTCAAACTATCCAGTAATATCCATTGGGTCATTATCCGTGATAAGCTCTTCTTCCTTTTAAAGTGTTTTCCTCGATTATTTTGTCACAGTGACAGAAAACTGACTAACAGGGCTATTCCTCGATGTCCCGGTCCTGGTAAGCAATGTTCACGATTAGCTGAATACTATCTCCAGAATGTTTCTTACATAAGAATATCTATCCCATTTGTCACAATGGTGATTAAATGGATAAACACATTCAGTGACTGTGAGCCCTGTGTATTACTCTCATTTTGTATGTTTCTGGCATACAGATGTCAAGAAAGAAATAAGATAAACTTCGTAATGTTCCATGAAAGCAACCAGTTCTCTGGTAGACGCAGAGTCTTTAGCATTGGTAATTTGATAAATAATTAACCTTAGAACTCTTTGCCTAGAACTATGAAAGGAACCCTGTCAGAGTGCAGTAAGTTATTACTATAATAAAAAAAAAGCAAAACAAAAGGTTTGTATTTTTAAGAAGCATACATGTTAGCTATTCAACAATTCAGCAGCCTTATGAAGAGACAGCCTTAAATGCCTGCACACAATGAGCTGTTCAGAATTCACAACTAAAGGCATGCCTGCTACATAAAACCTACAAGGAGTAGGGAGAGGGAGACCTATGGTGTGCATGGGCCATGAGACTCTACCAGACTCACACCGTGTCTGCCTTCCAAGGCTTCCTTTAGTTACAAACGTTATTAGTTCACAGTCAATTAAAAAAAATCACTAGATAGAAAACAAATTTTGATGCAAAATCTGAGAACATCCAAGACAAGCAAACAGACAATAGTTCAGAAAGAATTCCCCAGTTTGTTTCTGTGAGCTCCTATGAAAGAGGTAAAAGCAGCCACAGAGAGATGATTGACATGGACTGGGGATAAAAGGCCCATGCAATCAATACCCCAGAAAAACATCCTAACTTCTTCACCTCACATAATCCTTACTTACTACTTGCTGTATACACTTTTGCACCTGCCTCTCCATCCTCTACCTTGCTTCCCAAGATAGAACTCAGTTTACACTTTCACAAAGTTTCCCTACCTTCATTGGTTTTGGATCTGATCTTCAATGATGATAATTGACAGAAAATTCAACTGATATTCCTTAAAGAAAAAACCTTGCCTTTTTCCTTTTCATTTTAGAGTTATTTTATTCCTGTTCATGGGCAATCTCCAGGACAATAAACAAAGTCTATCATCATGCATGGTCCTTTCAGATTTTACTGGAATCTGTACAAAAGACATCACAACGACAATAGAGACTTCCTGTTCACACTGGAGGTCACTTTACAAAGGAATTCTCTCACTGTCTTTGAGCCTCCTCCTCTATTTGTACAGTCATACTACTCAGTTTACAAAAACGAATCCTCGCTTAGGGAGCTCACCTCTGAGAGAGGCTGAGTCTCTTTCTCTCAGCGGTTGTTAGCTGCCTGTAGCTCTTTGTTTAGAAGTGGGACCCTGTAAAATCTTCCCCAGTCTGTGTCAATTAGCATGTCTGCTGATATTTCCATTGCCTGGGCCTTTTTTAGGCAGCTGTATTGTTGAGGTATCATGGGTATATTTTCCATGTCATTTCAAGGAGACACAGTCTCACAGCAGATTTCAAGGTCCTTTGGCTCTTATAACCTTTCAACCCCTTCTTCCCCAGTGTTCCCTTAGCCTTAGATGTAGGCATCGTGCTATGGATGGATCCACTGTAGTTGGGTGCCACACAATCTGTTGATCTCTACATTGGGGCGTGTTGTGGTTTTCTGTATAGTTTTTGTTCAATATGAAGAAATGCCTCAGTTAGGAATGATGCTAGACACTAACATGACAGTAAAAGGTTTCCTTCTAAGATCCACAACCTCATTAGACCCAGGCAGTTAGCTAAGATTCTAGTGGCAGGCATGATTTCCTTCCTAGTGAGTCTTAAATCCAATTAGACAACTGTTGGTTACCACCAAGACATGAGTGCCACTGTTGAACCATTAGGGATATCTTGCTCTGCTTGTCATTGTTATACTTCACTGGCATCATAGCTGTGTAGCACTACTGGTTGCTTCCTTCTCCTGGCAGTTTGAACAATCCTTTCTGATACTATGGAAGCTAGACTTTAGGAAAGAGGTTCTAAGTTAGAACCAGATCAATGTTCCAAGTCCCATTTCCATAGTATGCAGAGTCTTCATCGCTAGGGACTTATCTTCAAACCCTGAAAGGCAACCACAGTCAACAGTGGTAATCTATGTTGTTTGGAGAGTCACTTAGATGACCCTGACCTTGATTGGTTTCTCATGACTAATCTTGGTGTTTTGCTTAGTCTATGGGTGTAGTAGGGACAACGCATCATGACACATAAATTAAGTAAAATAGGCACACAAATTTATCTTAAATGTACACAGTTAGTTTGGAGGGATCTTCTTTAAGGAACTCAACAAGAGTTACATTTAAAGTCATGGGCTTCTCTGCATATGACCACAGCAGTGAATGGAATGTTCACCTGTGGTACATGAAGGAGAAAAGAGACCTGAGGAGACAAAAGGACAATCAATAACATTTTTATAAAGTAGCTTGTGAACATGCTCATATTTATACATGGCCACAGCTTTCAATGCAAAAATTGTTAAACGTGGGTTAAAAGATGATTGAATTTAGCAACAAAGCAGAGAGAGTTTAGGAGAACATAAAATACTAAGTCAAGAAACCTGTGCTAACTCTTAGTGTAAATAATAAATTAACTAATAAGCAAATAAACAAACAAACATAGATTAAACACTTTAAAATAGCAGATAGAAGAAAAATTGTGGATAAATCAAAGAAAATAAAAAGACTATACACACACACACACTTTATATATTTTAGAGTAAAGAGTAAGTAAAGTCTCATAGAGCCCCCCCCCCAACTTTACATGCTATTGTCAATGTTATTGATAACCCTCTAGAACTTGAGGGTAAATCCCAGTTGCTGAAGACACCATATGCTTGAGCCATAGAACAGTAAGAAATCTAGCTGATACTTCTCTGAAAGCTTCATCTCCACTTGTTTGCTTTCATAATACTTGAAGGCACTGTGCATGCTAGTGGGGAAAGAAAGGCAGCCATCAATTTACCCAACTGTGACCCTATAGTCCATAATAATGACTGCCCTGATAGTGATAAAAACTGCATGGTATTGGTACAGAGACAGACAGATAGACCAATGGAATAGAATTGAAGACCCAGAAATGAACCCACACACCTATGGTCACTTGATTTTTGACAAAGGAGCCAAAACCATCCAATGGAAAAAAGATAGCATTTTCAGCAAATGGTGCTGGTTCAACTGGAGGGCAACATGTAGAAGAATGCAGATCGATCCATGCTTATCACCCTGTACAAAGCTTAAGTCCAAGTGGATCAAGGACCTCCACATCAAACCAGACACACTCAAACTAATAGAAGAAAAACTAGGGAAGCATCTGGAACACATGGGCACTGGAAAAAATTTCCTGAACAAAACACCAATGGCTTATGCTCTAAGATCAAGAATCGACAAATGGGATCTCATAAAACTGCAAAGCTTCTGTAAGGCAAAGGACACTGTGGTTAGGACAAAACGGCAACCAACAGATTGGGAAAAGATCTTTACCAATCCTACAACAGATAGAGGCCTTATATCCAAAATATACAAAGAACTCAAGAAGTTAGACCGCAGGGAAACAAATAACCCTATTAAAAATGGGGTTCAGAGCTAAACAAAGAATTCACAGCTGAGGAATGCCGAATGGCTGAGAAACACCTAAAGAAATGTTCAACATCTTTAGTCATAAGGGAAATGCAAATCAAAACAACCCTGAGATTTCACCTCACACCAGTGAGAATGGCTAAGATCAAAAACTCAGGTGACAGCAGATGCTGGCAAGGATGTGGAGAAAGAGGAACACTCCTCCATTGTTGGTGGGATTGCAGACTGGTAAAACCATTCTGGAAATCAGTCTGGAGGTTCCTCAGAAAATTGGACATTGAACTGCCTGAGGATCCAGCTATACCTCTCTTGGGTATATACCCAAAACATGCCTCAACATATAAAAGAGACACGTGCTCCACTATGTTCATCGCAGCCTTATTTATAATAGCCAGAAGCTGGAAAGAACCCAGATGCCCTTCAACAGAGGAATGGATACAGAAAATGTGGTACATCTACACAATGGAATATTACTCAGCTATCAAAAAGAACGAGTCTATGAAATTCGTAGGCAAATGGTTGGAACTGGAAAATATCATCCTGAGTGAGCTAACCCAATCACAGAAAGACATACATGGTATGCACTCATTGATAAGTGGCTATTAGCCCAAATGCTTGAATTACCCTAGATCCCTAGAACAAACGAAATTCAAGACGGATGATCAAAATGTGAATGCTTCACTCCTTCTTTAAATGAGGAAAAAAATACCCTTGGCAGGGAAGGGAGAGGCAAAGATTAAAACAGAGACTGAAGGAACACCCATTCAGAGCCTGCCCCACATGTGGCCCATACATATACAGCCACCCAATTAGACAAGATGGATGAAGCAAAGAAGTGCAGACCGACAGGAGCCGGATGTAGATCGCTCCTGAGAGACACAGCCAGAATACAGCAAATACAGAGGCGAATACCAGCAGCAAACCACTGAACTGAGAATAGGTCCCCTATTGAAGGAATCAGAGAAAGAACTGGAAGAGCTTGAAGGGGCTCGAGACCCCAAAAGTACAACAATGCCAAGCAACCAGAGCTTCCAGGGACTAAGCCACTACCTAAAGACTATACATGGACTGACCCTGGACTCTGACCCCATAGGTAGCAATGAATATCCTAGTAAGAGCACCAGTGGAAGGGGAAGCCCTGGGTCCTGCTAAGACTGAACCCCCAGTGAACTAGTCTATGGGGGGAGGGCGGCAATGGTGGGAGGGTTGGGAGGGGAACACCCATAAGGAAGGGGAGGGGGGAGGGGGATGTTTGCCCGGAAACCGGGAAAGGGAATAACACTCGAAATGTATATAAGAAATACTCAAGGTAATAAAAAAAAAAAAGAGAAAAAAAAAAAAAAAAGACTATACATGGACTGACCCTGGACTCTGACCCCATAGGTAGCAATGAATATCCTAGTAAGAGCACCAGTGGAAGGGGAAGCCCTGGGTCCTGCTAAGACTGAACCCCCAGTGAACTAGTCTATGGGGGGAGGGCGGCAATGGGGGGAGGGTTGGGAGGGGAACACCCATAAGGAAGGGGAGGGGGGAGGGGGATGTTTGCCCGGAAACCGGGAAAGGGAATAACACTCGAAATGTATATAAGAAATACTCAAGTTAATAAAAAAAATAAATAAATAAAAAATAATGACTGCCCTGACAGGGCATGCCCACTGGTGCAATAGTGGCACAATGTCATGGGAGTAAAAATCAGTTTCTGATTTGATTTAGATCCCAATCCACAAGATGAATCCAATACCTGGCTTACATGTAAATCCAAAGCTTCTTCACACCAAGAAACTAATCACCATAGTTTAAAGGCAGTCTACAGAATGGGAAAAATATCTTTCCCAACTACACATATGCCAATGGGTACATATCAAGACTGTATACTCGCTATAAATATAGCCACCATAAAATAACCATTCAATTGATAAGTGATCTAATGAAGTGAATAGATTGTTCTCAGAAAAGAGATACAAATGTCAATAAATGTGGAAGAACAAGAAGAACTAGAATAAGAACTAGAAGAACAAATGAAAGACCAAGAAGAAGAAGAGGAGAAAGGAAAAGGAGGCGACGGAGGAGGAAGAGGATGAGAAAGGAAGAAAAGAAGAAGAGGACGAGGAGGACAAGGATGAGGATGAGGACCAGGAAGAGGAGGAGGAGAAGGAGGAAGAAGAAGAAGAAGAAGAAGAAGAAGAAGAAGAAGAAGAAGAAGAAGAAGAAGAAGAAGAAGAAGAAGAAGAACAAGAACAAGAAGAAGAAGAAGAAGAACAAGAACAAGAAGAAGAACAAGAAGAACAAGAACAAGAACAAGAACAAGAAGAACAAGAAGAAGAAGAACAAGAAGAAGAAGAACAAGAACAAGAAGAACAAGAAGAAGAACAAGAAGAACAAGAAGAACAAGAAGAAGAAGAAGAAGAAAGAAAGAAAGAAAGAAAGAAAGAAAGAAAGAAAGAAAGAAAAAAGAAAGAAAAAAGAAAGAAGAAAGAAAGAAAGAAGGAAGAAGAAAGGAAGAAGAAAGGAAGGAAGAAAAGAAAAGAAACTGTCCAAAGTTCAACATCTTAGCCACCAGAGAAAATAAATCAAAACTCCTTGAATATTCCATCTCTATGCAATCATAATGATTATCCAAGGGGTTGGGGATTTAGCTCAGTGGTAGAGCGCTTGCCTAGCAAGCGCAAGGCCCTGGGTTCGGTTCCCAACTCTGAAAAAAAAAAAAAAGAACACATAATGATTATCCAAAATCGATCAAGTGATGGGGAAGATGTGAGATAAGATGAACTTTATGCATTGGTGGGATTATAAACATGCACAGACACAGTGGAAATAAATATTGAACTTCCTTAAGGAAGTGAAAATAGCACTACCATATGGCCTAGCTATATCTCTCCTGCGTACACACCTAAAGAACTCTAATTCAGTAGAGATATTTTCCCATCCTTGGGTAGTTCTGCACTCTTCACAAAATCTAGAAAATAAATCCAGCCTAGAATAATTTTAAGAAGGAATGAAAATGTGACAGATAGTGATAAAATATCCAATGTAATTTTGTTAAGCTATAAAGAGAAATAAAATCATGACATTTGCAGGAAAAACTGGAATTGGCAATCTTTTTGTTAAGCAAAAGAATCCAGACTCATAATAAAAAATGTTGCAGATTTTATTTTATATGCCATGGTGGTTTGAATAAAAATGACCCACTTAGGCCTATAGTAGGTAGCACGATTAGAAGATGTGGCCTAGTTAAAGTGGGTATGGCTTTGTTGGAGGAAGTGTGTCACTGGGGGAGGGCTTTGAGGTCTCTGAAACTTAAACTAGGCCTAGTGGCTCAATATTCCATTTCCACTGCAAGGAGATCCAGATGAACTCTCAGCTTCTTCTCTAGCACAATGTCGGCCTGCATATCACCATGTTTCCCAGTATAATACTGGACTAAACCTTGGAAACTACAAGCCAGACTTGAGTAAATGTTTTCCTTTATAAGACTTGCTGTGATTATGGTGTCTCTTCACAGCCTTAAAAACCCTAAAGATATATGCATAAACTATATTTAAAATTCTGTGGTGTGTGTGTGTGCGTGTGTGTGTGTACTGTATTCGTGTATGTGCCAGGGTGCATTTGCCATTGTACACATTTGAATTTTGGAAAATGAGCTCTCTCCTTCCACATTTTTCTGAAAGAAAAACTTTCATCCATATATTTAAATTATATACATATATATATAATTTATAGATACATATGTTTTGTGAAATGCATAATGTATTTAAAGCATATTACCTTTTTCTCCTTCCCCCTACTTTTTCAAGACAAGACCCCTCTCTTCTACATCCCTTTCAATCTCATGTCTTTTTATTTTGTCTTTTTAAAGCTCACTGAGTTCAATTGGTATGGCTAAGATTATGCAAGGGTTAGTGGCCAACTTTCAGAGCATGGGTGACCTTCAGCATCATATTCCTGAAGAAATTTGACTCTCTCTCCTGGCAGCTAGAAACTGCCAATAACTTCTCACCTAGGGGTGGGATCTTGTGATCCCTCCCCCATTACTAGATGAATGTTGACTAGCTTGATCTTGTGCAGATCATGGACACTTGGCCACAGCTTTTATAAATTCGTGAATGCAACAGTTATGTTATGTTCATATACTATTTCACACCATTTACTCTCAATCTCTGGCCTTTGCAATCTGTCCTCTCTTCTGAAATATCCCCTGAGCACGGGGAAGAGACCATGTAATATAAATGTACATCTTAGATTACCACATACTCTCTGCACAGCTGAACCTTCTACCTTCATCTGAGGCTATGTCCTATTTATTTATTTATTTATTTATTTATTTATTTATTTATTTAATGTATATGAGTATACTATTGCTGTCTTTAGACACATCAGAAGAGGATATCTGATCCCATTACAGATGATTGTGAAGCCACCGTGTGGTTGTTGGGAATTGAAATCTGGACCTCTGAAAAAGCAGTCAGTGCTCTTAACCACTGAGTCATCTCTCCAGCCTGAGGTCGGACCGTTGTTTCTGTCATTCAGCATACTCCAGGCTGGCTGGCCTATGAGCTTCAGGGAAATTATCTTATCTCTATTTCCCATCTCCCACAATAAGAGTACTGGGTTCACAGATGTATACCACTTTCAAACGGATTTTTTTTTACATGAGTTTCAAAGATTAGACTCAGGGTACCAGTCTTACACTACAAGGACTTTTACACACTGAGTCATCTTCCTGCTCTCTTCTGCCCATTTTATAGTAGATTCAGTTTATGATCTCTGGCAGAGGTCATGTTGATTCAAGATGCCCTGGGTGGTATAAAAGTGGATGAAGTTTGAGCTTAGAAAACTACTCAAAATACTGCAGAAGTTGGCCAATAATCTAAACAGAATATTAACTTCTAAAATAGCAAAAATATTACTGGATAATAACTTATGTAAAGTTGTATACTCCTTCACTACAAGTTCTTTAGAAGGCACAGCTAAAACTTCAGAATTAAGAGCATGGCTATTTGAAAAAGTAAAGTGTCCCAGCAGCACTGAAATCTCAGATTTGACTGTGACTTCTCTGTCCGTTCTCCCCACCGTCACACATGAGCATTAGGTGACTGCCTATACCTATATGATTGTCCCAATGTCCACTGCATCTTTTCTTGTTGCTGTGACAAGACACCTGGCAAAAATTCTGAGGAGGGGGGACTACTTTCAACCTACAGTTTGAGGGGATACAGTCAATGATGGGAGAGATCATGGTGGGAAGAACGCAAGGGTGCCAGTCACAGTGTCCACAGTCAGAAAGCAGAGAAAGGAACACTGGGAATAAGAGTCTCCTTTTTCTCTTTTTATTCAGTCTAGAACTCCAACCCATGAATTCATGAGACTAACATTTGGAATGTGGGTCTTGCTTCTTTAGTTCAACATCTGGAAACATCCTCATAGACATACTCAAAGGTATATTGTCTTTACAATTCTAAACTGAATGAAGTTGAAAATGAAGATTAGCCCTCTCATATAGTCATTACTTCGATTCTATGTAATGTTTTCACATACTTTTAAAAGAAAGTGAGGTCCCCAGCTGCCACAGACCACCCAGGGGAGTATGTCAGCAGAGGGACCAAGGCTTGGATTTCAGGTAGACAGACAGACACAAACTCGAGGTGTGTGCTGCTGCAAAAAGCTTTACTTCTTGGCATAGATTTAAGCAGTTAGAACAGGTACATCATAATTGGCAGTCATTCATCACCCCACCAATGTCCCTAGCAAAGAGGAAAGCTGAACATACAGTCTAGGAAACAGTTCTCAACTGCAAACAATAGATTAAAAAACTGCAGTTATACTGCCAGATTTGTGGGCACCAGGTATGTATTCATCATTTATCTTTGTCATAATAAAGTTTAAACTCTATATTTATGGCCCTTCAGAATAGTAAGGAAACTTTTGTAACCATAGTTAACTCTTGATAAGTTTATCAACTTGTTGGAACTTGTCTATGATCCTTCCAAAAGAATCGGTACTGTTTTGAATCATGCTAAAAAAAAAAAAAAAAAAAAAAAAAAAAAAACTTTTTTAAAAGGGGGAAAAGGCTTTTCTGGAACAGTCATGTTGTTAGTAACTGTAATTAATTTCTCTCCTATTTACTTGGAGCTAATGGATACAACAGTTGAATTCATCGCAGCCATTGAGTTTATCAGGATCATAGTGATGTGAGACATTTCCGTCTCTGAACTTTCAGTTCCTGAGACATCTAAAGGTACATGACCATCTTCCCACACTGCTATACTCTTAAAATCAGATATTGTTGACAGGCTTAAAGTTGCTAAGATCACCAAGGCTAGAACACAGAAGGCACCTCCAGCGCAAGCATAGACCCTGGTCATCATCTATTTGTAGGGAGACTGCCGGGACCTCCAGGAGGCCGAGCCATTCCAGGCACACGCCTCTGTCTGGATAGAAACGAAGCACAAGAGCTTCCTGTCACACAGACGCCACTGGAGTGGGTGTGGCACCCAGCAATAGTGTAAAACTTTTCCTGAACAAGCCTGCCATTCTAACATGTTTATATTAAGTATCTAAACCTCTATTGTTCCCCAATACACTGTAATTTCTCCAGACAATAACAGCCTCTGATCTACTATAACCATTCTCAAATAATTGAAGAGAAGGTAGATTTTCTAAACTGAGTCGTCTTCTGCAGCCTCTGCCTAGAATGTTTGGAAGGTGAAGTTATTTTATGCACTAGTATTTCTGCATTGTATTAATAATCTGTTGACTCTTGCAAACAGTATTTTCCCTGATTAATTTCTGCTCCATTCTCTGTGCCTGGGAGCATTTTAATTAGGTGGCTTGTCTGTCAAATGGCACTTTGCTCTGATTGTTCTCATTCATGGATTCTAAAATAATAAAGGCAGGTGTTGCATAAATTGTATAGGATGGCATGCTGTCGCGACCATTTGCTAATTAATTGCACATTCTTCCTGCTCCTCTGATGTGGACACAATGTCTCCAGTACAAAGCAGTAAACAATCAGTACACACTTTGTGTGTATTAAAGCACTTCATAATTGATAGCAGAGATGTGATTAATGTTTAAGCAAGTGTTTCATCTAAGTCTTAGTACAGACTTTATTTTAGAATCTATTATTGATTGGGGGAGGTGGATTGTTGTTCTTTGTAATTCTAAAATGTCAGTGATACCTTATAGGCAATCTCTGGGGATATGGGAAGAATATGAGGGAAAAGTGAGAAAATGTGAAGTGCTCTCCTTCACATTGTTAATAAGAGAAGCATCAACCAGATGTTACTGGGTTCACTCTGCACTCTTTATACATTTTTGGCTGTTTAACCTTTATACCAACAAAAGGACATAGGTTTTACCATGACTGGATGAGTAATACATAGTGTCAAGTAACTTAGGTGTTGCACATCAGGCTTTGGTACTAGATGAGCAATAGGCTTCATAAGGGAAAAGAAAAAAATGGCAAGCATGAGAAACAGTACAAATGATGCTTAGTTCCCCTTCAGTCTCTGTCTTACAGTGGAGAATCCTAGGAAGCACTGACTAAGCACTAGATTAGTATAGCAGTGTACTCTGCTCAAATGTCATGGAAGTCATGCCTTTAATGACATATGGGATAATATACATACATACAAACATACATACATACATTCATACATACATACATACATATGGGATGTAACAATCGAGTCAAGAGGATGGTTATGATTTTCGAATGGTAAAGTGGTAGGTAGGTAGCCTGTGCCTTCAGTGCAATCTGTCTTAGGTGACAGCAAAGCAACACATTTACAAAGTTAACTTTCGGACCTTGGAAACCCTGAAGCAAATGATAGCCCAGCTTCTCATGTGATCGAGTAGCTGCTTCCACTGATAGAAAGGGAGGCCCATGTTTTAGGAAGCTTTATCTGAATAACCTACATTGGACATCTTATAGCTACATTTGGATTATTCTGTTCGGTAATCTACTAAGATTTGGGATTTGAGCCTAAAGGGAATCAGAAGATTATCAACATCAGCAATGGCATGCTTAGTTGAGCAGTAATTGTGAACCTGAAAAAACTGTTTTAGAATAAAGATAATGAAAACAAAACAAACAAACAAAACAAAGAGGTTTTCATCTGGACAGGAGCATAAAACACTGGCAAGAAGAACTCCGGTGAGAAGGGAAGTGACAGTAGGAAATAGTGAGATGCAAGTAAAGACAATGAAATAGGAACAATTCATTCCACACCTTCTCTTTCAGTCTTTAATAACCAAGTCAGTGAGGAGTATTAACAAAAGCTAAGGATGGGTGAAGAAGCTACCACTTTACCATTAGAAAATCTAAGTTATATTAAAAAGAGAACATTTGAGCAGAGGTACTATGCATGGTAAATATCACCAACCCCAGAAACAATGGGCGATTACATGAAAACCTCAGTTGCAGATGTGGTAACCTCCCTGATGAGTTTACACACACACACACACACACACACACACACACACACACACACACATATATAATATATGTATAAAATATATTATATATAGTATATATATAGAGAGGCTGAAACTAAATCAATATCTCTCATTCTGCACACATTAAAAACAATAATGATTACTTTCAAATATCTCAAAGGCTTTGAGGTATGATTTAAAACTTTGAAACTATAAGTGGAAAAAGTAAATTGGCACTTCAAGATATAGACATTGGCAAGGGATTGTGAACAGGACTCTAATAGCACATAACATAATTTTCCTTTGAATTGACAGTAGAGTTACATAAAACTAAATAGACCCCTGAACACCAAAGCAAACAATCAGCATAGAGAAGATACAGCCTAAACAATGGGAGAAATTATTCATAGCTATGTATAAAATGAGGGGTTAAAAATTAAGTACAAAAAATCAAATCTAATAAATGAGTCAATGAATTAAATACATGGTTCTCAAAAAAAAGAAATAAAAATGGCTCATAAATACTTGAAAAGTGTTTAACATCCTTAACTATCTGTGGAATACAGGCTAAAATTCTTTTGCAATTCTTCACAACGCAAGTCAAAATGGCCATCATCAAGCAAAAAAAAAAAAAAAACAAATTTTTAAAATGAAAAAAAAATGTACCAAGTGCTAGCATGAATGTTTATGAAAAGATCTCTTATTCAGTGCTAGTGGCAAGGTAAATATGATGTCATTTTAGAAATTAATATGAATTGTCATCAAAACACTGAAAATGAACTACCATTTGACTCAGCTGTATTGTGCATGAGTACATCCCCAAAGGACTGGGTGATACTTGCACATCAAAGTTTATTATTGCATTGTATAAAATAGCAAGGAATTTATGCTAGGCTAGATGACCACCAGCAGATGAGATGAGAAAAATGTGGTACCTCTATGTAATGGAGCCATGTTCACCTGGAAAAGAAAACAAAGGTGTTTGTACAGGAAGTAGATGCAACTGGGAATAATTCTGTCAAATAAGACAAAGGAAGACAGTGCTAATACCGGAGGATATTCTTCTCATACATGAAACCTGGGATGAAATTACATGTGTGCATATTTATATGTGTGTACATAAGTTATGAAACTAGAAAAGGAAGAAGAGATTATGGGAAGTGGAAAATACAAAGAATAGTGGATAAATGAAATATAAACAAAAGAGGATAGGACCAACTGGAAGAAGAAACCATCTAGATGTGGAGGGAGTAGAGGATGGTTCTGGGAAAGGAGATAAATGGCAATAAAATAAGGTGATTCACATGTTAGAGATTCTATCATGAAACATTCCCTTTATATGCTAACCTAACAATTTAAGAAAATATGAAAGAGAAACTGATGAAAAGTGTTTATGTGGAATAATTTAGGATAGATGAAATACACTAAATAATTGATAAAAAAATCAATGACCAAATACAAACTAATTCCTGAGGACAAGGCAAAGATGATTACAGTTAATACAAATGATTTATTTACTTACCAGATATTTTCTACACACCCACTCTTTATCACACGCAGTTCTGGGCTTTAGACATACAACAGATTCCAAGACCCTGTCATCAAAGTGCTTGTGTCCCCAGAAAGGAAGAAAGCTAAAAATAGCCAAGAAAACAGTAATTTCAGGCTGGATCTAAGGTGAAAAGGACTATAAAGCAGGAGTATGTGGTAGAAATCAATAACCTTTTCAATGGGTCAGAGTTAGATGAAATACAGGAAGAAGTCACATTTGGATCTAGAGCCTGAGGCTTCAGTACCTACAAAGGGCCAAGAATCGTTGGAAGTCTGTGCTTTTTGGCCATGGAGTCAAAAGCAGTCGGGAGATAAGTCTGCAGTGTGGAATGACATTATGCCATGTGTGGTCTAAATAAGCCACGGCAAGAAGTTTCCATCACATTCCAACCCTCCCCACTGTGCTCTCTTGGAAGAGGATTTGGTTTGATTTCGATTTTCAAAACTTTACTCTACCTGCTGTGTGAGAAATAGTCTGCAAAACCAAAACTGGATTCAGAAAGACCAGTTGGTAGACTTTGGCAGTTAGCCACATGACAGAGTTGTTATAGCTCTTTAGATCCAAGCCAAAACTTTAAATTCTTATAAGGGATAGTGATGCTGGGGCCAAGTGCTCCTGGAGTTTGATTTACGTGTGCTGACTATGAAGAGAAGCATGATTCCAATGAGATAATCTTGCCATCACCAATGAAACCATTTGTACTACAGTTAACTGATGTTACAGAAAGGATGTTTAACTTTACCTAAATTTATATATTAAAACCCTACCTGTAGTATGATGGTATCAGGACCTGTGACCTTTGGGAGGGTCTTATGTGGTAGAAAACTTGTAGATTAAGTTGTCCTCCTTGAATTTAAAATAGGAGAGATGCCATATATATATCTTATGAGAATACAATGAGAAACTCACCTGAAAACCAAGAAGATGCTCTGGTCCTTAATACATGGGTTATGTTGGTGTCCCAACACCACAATTTCCAGTCTTCAGAACTACAGCAATATATTTTTATTGTTTTAGCCACATAGTCTGTGGCAGTTTGTAAAACAGGCTGGACTCATTAACATCACTGATGTGGTGTGTTGGGTCCATTTTATATTTTCATAAAATTTAATAGGACAACATCTGGTTTTAGAAAGTACTTTGTAAGTTTTAAGCACCATCTATGTGAAGCACCTGTATAATTTAAATAAGAGGAAAGTAGAAATATTATAAACTATTTAAACACTTCACATAACAAGCACATTTCTTTGTTAAAAGAGAATGCACATCTGACAGTATATGCAATAAAAAATTCATACCACAAAAAATTCCCCAAAATTGTGTGTGTGTGTGTGTGTGTGTGTGTGTGTGTGTTTCAAAAACTAGAGTTTCTTACTATTTTCTGTTGTGTTTCTAGGGAGTTATTTTGAATTACAGGAATAATCACAGACCTTCTACCAACCCTCTGCCATTTGAAACCTGGTCAGCTTAGTTTCAGACCTGTGGCTGTGAACCATACCATTTGTGAACTCCCCTTGTCTAATCTGCCTAAAACTCATATTTTAGGAATCATCTTTCTCAGGTCTGAGTAAATAGCTTATCCATGAGTATTTGCTGGCCAACTAGTTTATGACACTCCTACATGGAACAAAGCACAGATTATCTCAACAAACGAACAACTAAAGAAGGAAGTCCACATGCCTAGAACAAACAGCAAAACAAACAAAAATCCCATAAATGACCAAGACAGCACATCTCCCATTAAACCCACTAGTTCTATAAATTTTTCTCCAATAAAAAACAACTGCTTAGATGAACTATAGAATGCAGAGATTAAAAGAACAATCATAAACTTTAGCAATGATTTAAAAAAAAACGACATGTATAGACATTTCATTGAACTTCAAGGGCATCAAAATAAACATGTAAGACTGATGCTCAAGAAAATACCAAATACACACCTGGATGAAATAAGAAAGACGGGACAGTCCTCAGGACTGGAAACATGAATTCAAGACAGAGGTAGAAACACTGAAAAGGACATCAGCGAAAATGAAGATGGAAGGGCAAACCTCAATATGCCAATTTGAAAACTCAAGGGAAGCCATGTAAGTAAGCAAGCAAGAGAAAGGCTATCTCAAAGATAAAGTAGAGGAGCTGCACAAAATGAGCAAAGAAACTAAAAATAAAATTAAAAGCACAGAATAAGAATATATAGGAATACAGGGTACTACCCAAGACCAAGTCTTTGAATTACAGGCATAGAGGAGGGAGAAGAATTTCAGGTCAATGTCAATGACATTGACCAGGCCTCTTATAAGAAAAAAAAAACTTAATTGTCATGAAAATGAAGATTAGAATGACTTTGAGATTTTGAGATTTCATCTCATCCCAGTCAGAATGACTAAGATCAACAAAACAATTGACAACAAATGCTGGTGGGGTTATAGAGAAAGGACTCTGCTTCACTGCTGGTGGGAACAGAAACTGGTAGAGCAACTCTATACATCAGTATGGGCAATCCTAAAAACCTCAAAATAAATATAGCATACGATCAACCCATATCACCTCTGGTCATGTGCTCAAAGGACTAGATACCCTACTCTGCAGACACTTGCTCAACAAGGTTCATTGTGATGGAATTCACAATAGACAGGAAAATGGACCCAGGATAAATGTCCTAAAATGCATGAATAGGTAATGCAAATGTGTGTACATATACACTGTAGCACTATTAATCTGTAAAGAAAACTGAAATTGTGAAATTTACATGCAAATGGATAGAACTAGAAAAGATTATACTAAGTAAAGTAACCCAGGCCCAGAAAGATAATGGCTATATGTTCTCTCTCATCTGTGGATCCCAGCTCCAAATCTTGCAATACAAGTATAGAACATGGATAAAACACAGAAACTAGAAAAATATAAAGGGACCATAGTTGATAGGAGGGCACTTAGAAGAGTAGCAGTGGGATACAGGTAAGATGAAGTGGAAAGCAGGATAATGGGGAACTGGAGGGGAGGAAAGGAGGTAAATACAGAAGGGACAGGTTACACCAGGGTTGTTTGATGAACACTCAAGGAACTGTATCATTTTGTACTTACCTAAAGTGATACACACATCATGTAAGTTTATGTGTACACACATTGATGTGTACATATACATACACATATATATGTATACATATAATATACATGTGTGCACACAAGCATGTCCACACACACTCATCTTAAACGAAGTTTAGTTGCTTAAACTTAAAATGCACCTCCACAGAATGACACACTAATAAAATCCTGGTAACAGACATAAGAAACCTCCTTTCCAAAGATTGGTCACGGTAGTCCAAGTGACTCTCAAAACTATATAGCTTATCAGTATAGCCTTTAATTTCTTCTCAGGGATTCAGTGTCACCCCTATTGCTGAAAAGATACAGAACACATGACTTGCAAGAATCAAGCTGGTTCTGACCCAAACACCTCTTTCCTCGAGTCTAATTTTTATGGCTCCAGAAAAATATTTTGCAAGCTGCGAAGGAGGGAGGCAATTAAACAATCATACCCAGCTGCAACACCTATGAACCATGACAATTACCAACATGGCAAGAAAGTCCCAGAAGTGACATTTGCATGTTGGTGTCAACCAACAGGTGTCTAATTGGAAAAAGTTAAGGCTCACTCATCAGGAATAAAATCATTTGCCACATATTAGAAACCTAGCCAGCTTCCTGAGTTTAGTAATTTCAGTGATGTCATATACATTCAAAAAGAATCTACTGGTGTCACTTTGCTAGATCAGCATAATTCCTTACTATATTTGAAATTAGATCCTTATACCCACAGTTAAGTGTAGCTGCCAGCCCTTGTCAAAAGAAGTTCTTGTTATAGGAGATCATAGAAAACCACAACTGGATACAAGGCAGAGACCATTAAATAGTAGGAGACCTACCCCAGTGGATAGACTATCTCACAGCTGCTATATGTATGCCTCAGGAAACATCACATAAGAGGAAGTGGAAAGACAAGAAGAGCAGAAGAACAGAAAGTTTTTAGTGGAACAGTCTCTCCTAGAAATAGCTGCATAAACAATATTGGAACAAACACATTATCAATAGACACACTTATGAGAGGAAAATTTCATCAGGTTCCACCCCGAGACAATGAACTACCAGGAACTATTGACTGCTGGGAAGATAATAAGCCACTCTCACTATTGAGCACTCTAAGTGATTGGTCGTCTAGTGCAAAATGGTCAGCTTTAAAGTCTCATACATACAAACAACAAATATGGACTCAGAGATGTAAAAATAATTCTTGGGGTTTTTCTGTGCCCACCATGTTCTCAAATAACTGCTGGCTTTAATACATCTGCTCTGTCCTATTTTAGCTTGTGAGTAAAGACACACAACCTCGGTATTTTATTAACAAGCTCCGTGCACTAAGTCAGGCAGATTCTGAACTACACTAAGGCTCTAAGGCTGGCTATTTCCTCCACTTCCATCTGTGCCTTCCCTGGCTCACACTGGTCCATGTGGCACCGTGGTCGATTTCTCACCGTGATCTCATGGCAAATCTGCCGGATCTCTCCATACAGTTTCTCTACATCTTCTCTCTTCATGGTCTTTCTCTCTTGTCTCTCATCTCCCTTGGGATGCCCTGACTGGGATCGGAAATCATGCCCTAATCTCTTATGCCCAGCTAATAGACTGACTCAGTAATTTATTAACCAATAAGAAGATGATGGAGAAGAGTGTTTACAATCCCTGAGACAGGTGATGCTTTATAAAAATAACTATACCAAAGTCTGGCCTGTACTCTCTGCTGGCACAGAAACCAGCATTTAAATAACACAAAGACAACCTTTGCACAGCGCACAAAACTCTCCTCCAACACAGAAATATATATATACATATATATGTATATATATGTGTGTGTGTGTGTGTGTGTGTGTGTGTGTGTGTGTGTACATATGTCTAATCAAAGATAAAGGGGCTTTGTGGGAGACATGGGAGTATTCAAGAGAGGATAACTGGTGGGAGTGGATGAAAATGTGTAAAGGGATGGAGAATATGATTTAGTTGTTTTTTCAATTGAAAATAGTTTTAAAGAATAGTAATGGAAACCTCACTAGCTTTAAGCATAATTGCACATAGAGAATTCTTTTGTGTCTCTCTCTTCCTAAGACTAAGAGCTATTAAAAACCTTAGTTAACTTAACAGGAACCAAGAGAAAACTTCCTGAAATTCTATTTTACACACAATGAGATTTCAAACTAAATTTTGTTGAGAATATTATCATTAGAGAAAGTAATAATCATATTTTATTGACAAAGCAATGTTCATCAAATTTATACCATTTTTGTCTACCTTAAACTGAAAAGAACTCGAAAATATTCAAATGGTTTAAAGAAACACTGTAGATCATTTCCAACATCGTTTGACCAAGAATAGGTTCCAAGATGAACTGATGTTAAATCACTTTAGGTTTCATCTCTCCACGAATACAGAGAATAAAAATTATTGAGACCATCCCTGGAGGAACTGGCTGCCTGTTGAGGAGGGAGTGTGGTATCTATGCCATCTGCTTAAGAAAAGGGCAGGCACAACTGGAGAGGCATAGCTGCATTCTGCTGAGCACTTTCTCAGACTTACAATTCTTATGTACCATTTTAGGAAAGGGACGTGAATGTCATCTCACACCTCCAAATATTCTTGTCTTCCTTATAGATCATCAGCAGTTTTGAGTATAAATCCTGCTTAGCCATGTGACAGAGTGAGAAAACTCACTAATTTAAATAAGGGAATCTGTTACTCTGAAATAAGAACAATGGAATACCATAGATTTTTAAGCAATGTTAATAGTTTCCAATACACCAAATGCTATGCTTTAGAAATTGATGAATAATTTGATTTACTCAATTAATATTTATGCTAACATTTATATTTAAATGCTCAAAACTTGAGAAAGTTGTTTATACATCTAAAGCAATTTAAATATTCCTTGAACAATATTCCTCTACATTATTAATTTAGAAATTACTTTTCTTGTTTATTATTTATACCAAGAGAAACAACATGTGTTACTAAGTAATCTAACTCTTTGAACTTCAGTATTTGCATCTACTGAAACAAAGTACTAATATCTACTTCATTTTGTTTTCATAAAAATCAAATAAAATTATGGTGAGCCAACCATAAATCTTAGTGCTGTGGTTAGATTACAATCAGGAGTCCCTCCTCTATCCAACCCAGTGACTAAAATAACAGAAACCCACAGGAGTGTGCTCTGAATTAATGAAGCATTGCTGTGTGAGGAGTGCTAATAAGGGAATTTGATTATGTGTTTGCATAACCTTAGCTGCCACTTCTAAAGTACGAATGATCAATAAGCATATGAAAGAACATTCAACAATTTGGGTCACCTGAGAAATCAATGTCAAAACTAGATATTGAGAATTCTTCTCACTCATGATAGAATGACTCTCTTCCAAATAAAATATTAACAAAAACACATGCCCATGAGCATGTGGAAGAAAAAAACCAATGGACATCACTAGTGAAAATGTAAATCAGCCTGTCTTAGTCAGGGTTTCTATTCCTGAACCAAACATAATGACCAAGAATCAAGTTGGGAAGGAAAGGGTTTACTGACTTTACACTTTCCTCATTGCTGTTCATCACCAGAGAAAATCAGGACTGGTACTCAAGCAGGTCAGGAAGCAAGAGCTGATGCAGAGGCCATGGAGGAATGTTACTTACTAGCTTGTGTTCCCCTGACTTGCTCAGCTTGCTTTCTTATAGAACCCAAGACTACCAGCCCATGGCTGGTACCACACACAAGAGGCCCTCCCCAAGTAATCACTAATTGACAAAATGCCTTACAGTTCATGTGTAGAGGGCCGCAATAACATTCGCCACCACAAGATGGCGCTGGCTTCCACTGCACCCCACGTGGAAAGCTGGGATAGCTTTCACCATTACAAGATGGCGCTGGCCTCCGCCAGCCAACTTCCTTTCAGGAAGTTAACTGTGTGCACATGTGCAAGAGTGCCTTCGTGCCAGGTCTTTGCCCACTCCGGGGCATGCCTATGAGATCATGGGTAAGCGATCAATCAGATGTGGACACGCCGCGCTAGGGTGTATATAAGCAGCGCCATTCTGGGGCTCGGGTCTCTCCTCTTCAAGATGTAATAAACGCTTTGCTGCAGAAGGATCCTGGTGTCTGCACGTCGTTCTTGCTGGCGAGACGTTGGGCACGCGACATTTGGTGCCGAAACCCGGAACAAATGCCACACCATCGCCGGCGCCAAGGAGAGCCTCCGCTCGCGGAGAGGGTCCAGAACTGCAGGTCGAGAGGTAAGCTCTGAGAGGCATGTTTGGTCTTGATACAGCATGTCAGAAACAGAGTGGGATGAAAGATTAAAGAGCACAAAGAGAAAAGGTGCACATAAGAAAAAAGGCCCTTCCAAGGACTTTAGATCCGAGGAAGCGAGAGATAAGGGAAAGGACGCCCCAGGAGAGAAACAGGGAAAGGAGGAGAAAGCCCCGAAAAGGAAAATCCTTTATCCGGTAAAGGAGTTAGAGGCTTTGGGGCTTGATAGTTCAGAAACAGACAAGCTTAGCCCCTCTGAGGAAGAGGATTTAGAAGATGAGGCAGCTCGCTATGAAGAAGAAAGATATGGGCCTAGGTGGAGAGCCACTGTGAAGAAACCGAAAGTTATGGATCCTTTGTGGGCAAGGCTGGTAATTTTGTTTATTTTTTTCTTTGTGTGGGAAGCCGTTACAGCCGTTAGGACAGGTCAAAGGATCCTTGCAGAGCAACAAGAAAGTATGTCGGAGGGAGAAAAGGTCTCGAAAGAAAAAAAGAAAAGAAAAGGAGATAAAAGGAACACAGTATTTTGGGAAAAGTATTTGTCTTTGTGCTTGTAAAAGGTGTGATTAGGCTCTGGAAACTTCACAGAGTCATACTGATCAGATTTGATCGAGGTAGACCACCTGAAACATTTATTCAGGAGAATCAAACAAAAAGATATCTCAATTCTCAACGCCCATGCACAGCTTGATGGAGTTAATGTAATTGGGTTGTGAGTAAAAATACTCAGGACTGTGTTCCACTTCCATACCATTGGTGACTGTCAGTCGTGCTGCTCAGATAATATATCTCAGTATCTTACAGGAATTGGGTTTCAACACGTTGATGGACTAGTCCAGGAATTGAGACAATCCATCGTCCATATCGACTCCACTCGAGTGGATAGTCACCGTGAACACCAACTGGTTTCTTCCCTCTTTGTCTATTGTCTGTCCCTGGTGCACCAGGATGTCCCCATGTCTGTCAGTTTATGTCTGTGTTCTTGTTTCTCGTTGTTTAAATGTTTTGTTTCATGTTCAAAAGAAAAAATGGTAAAAACTTTATCTGTTGGTCGTTCACACCTTGACTTGGTTTTAACTCGTTTCAAAAAGGAACAAATGAATAAAAAACAGTTTCAATCAGGCCTTTAGAGCCCTACACCTGCAGCCAGGAGTTTAGGTTAGCTGGAGAAGCTGCCCAGAGGCTAAGCGTCTGCACGAGCTGATCTTAAAGGCGCCAGCAGCTTCTCAGCTTCTTTAGTACAAGAGTTAAGAGCTGTTTCTCTTAGAGAAATCCCTGACTTATTATTTGACTCAACAGGTGACAAGGTGCTTCTCTTAAAATCATAGCTAAAAAGGTAAAAATGGTGTTTGGTCTAAATATTAAAGATATGTGTAGCCACTTCAATTTGTTTCTGATTGGTTTTAAATGTGTAAATATGTTCTACTTGCCTTGGTTATGGACTATTGGCTTTCAAGTTGTTGGATATGGTTAAAAAGGTATAATATTGGTAACAGAAAGTTGACATAAAACTGGTAATTTGGATAGAGTCATTCTAGACAACATGTGGCATGAGCCAACCCAGGGAAACAGGTCTAAATTGAGATAATATTTTTATGGAATTCTTACTCTAGAAACCAGGCTTCTAAAAGAATTTAGGACAATGTGTCTTTGTTGAGGTATTGGAGACCGCACCATCATGTGTTGATATGTAGGAAATGGCAGTCAAACTTCGTAGCATGAAGGATAGACTTGGTGTCTTGGAGACTGAATTTTGGAGACTAGATTGTTGGAGGTTGAGTTTGGCTTTCCAAAGTTGTGGTTTGCCCTGAAGCTATCTGTATTTTAATGCTAATCCCACTGCCCCAAGGACAGCTGCCTAATCACACACTCAGAACTCAGGTGACCTTGTGGTTGTGCTCTGGTGTTACAAAGAGAACTTAAAGATTGTGATTAAGGATTGCCAGTGTTACATTGACTAACTCAAACTTATTTTTAATTAAGAAAAAATCAAACAGGTAGAGATTGTTACAAGATTTACGAAGGATTGATGAGGTTTTGGAACTTGTGAGAACATTACAGCCAGTTTACTTACTCCAACTGCCATTTCAAGATAGATTTAGAGGATTGATTTTGAGTTTTCATTTCGTGAGCCTGCTTATAATTTTAGAGAGCCTATAGAGTGATATCATTAAGAATAGCTAATAGGGGTTGGGGATTTAGCTCAGTGGTAGAGTGCTTGCCTAGGAAGCGCAAGGCCCTGCTTTCGGTCCCCAGCTCCGAAAAAAAGAACCAAAAAAAAAAAAAAAAAAGAATGGCTAATAGCCTTATATTATGTAATTTTGTTGCTTCTTCAATGTAAGAAGTTAGAACTTAAATCTTTCAGTGTATATGGAAATTTTTACTACGAACCTTTGCTCTCAAAATGAGCTTTAATATTTGGGGAGTAGCTGTTGCACTACTCCAGAAAAGAATATTTGAAGCTAATTTTAAGCTTCTAAGGATATGTTAATTGGCTAAGTACCTCACCTTACCAGAGGACTTAGGTCTTTGTTATGCACATTGGAGATAAAACTTCAGCTGTGTTAATACAGAGTTGTGGACTAGAGTCATGGAAGTATTTTAAAAAGAAACCTGGTGAAACATATCTTATTCCAAACAACAGTTAATTGGTTATTACAAAATACTGATATTTGGCCTATTACATATACAAATTTTTCAGGCAAAGTTGATAATTTTACTCTTTGCATGCTTTTGTATTTCCTGTACATTTGTGCATGCAACCCATAGAAAATGTGCTTACTGTATTATAGGTGGTTCATGTAATGAAAAGGCTCCATGTGTAGATTGGATCACTTGTTTATTCTCTTGAATTTCCCCTGCTTCAACACAGACTATTAAATTATGTGCTGTAGCCACTGTTTTTAAATGTTAAAAAATCAAGCTTTCAATTCATATACTGATAGCCAATGTGTGGCTTGTGGTTTTACAATTGATTAAAAAGTTTTCCTTTTTTTTTAGATACTACTAGCCCTCAAATTTTACAATTACTTAATGCTTTATTAGAGGCAGGTTTTCTACTTGAAATCAGTGAGTGATGATTTCAGTGTGAATGTCTGACAACTCACTGTCCTTTCAGTGCTCTGGCTCAGACAACTAAACAAAACCATAGACCCAGCTCTTTGAAAATGGTAATGGAGTTGATAACACACCCTCACAAAAAGAGGAAGACTCCATTTGCTTACTTTCAACGCCCAGCCTCACCCTGCCAACTCAGGGATTTCTAAATAAGGCTAAATCTGGACCTTGTTTACAGGATTCGGCATTTCTAATTAATGCTTAAAACTTGTGAGGTGCTAGAGAAATGGCTTAGTGATTAAGAACACTAAATACTGTTACTTTATAGGACATTAAAAACTCAAACTGGATTGCCTGGGCTCCTTAACAAGGGAGGACAATGATACCAGACAGATTATAGGCCTTACATAGGAACAATTAGTCAAAAAATCTCATTCTTTATATATCCAAAACAATAATACTGGAGACAATAATTTGGTATACAAGTCAATTTATAAATACAAGTGCTCAGTGTCCTCAATTTAATCCTCGAGGACTTACCTTAATAAATAATACCTTTACTATATCTTAATAAATAAAAAGGGGGAGTTATCCCTGTATGCTAAATAATGTAGAAAACTCAAACTTGTTAACTGTGTATTTAATAAAATGTAAACTTGAAAAAAAATAATGCTCCTTTTATTTCAATTTTAAAATTTGGATGCCAAAGTTTATGGCACCCTACAACTAGGCATACTTCTGCCTAGGTGAAATAGAAAGATCCACATATTGACATGATCCTGTCCAGATATTTTATATGGGGAAGAGGGAATGTTTGTGTTTTTTCTACAGGATGCTACAAGAGTATGCCAGCTGCCAGAGGTGGTTGCTGAGACTTGCTGATACTGGGAGCATGAAGATTCAGCTCTCGTGGTTCGGGTCCCTGGATTCATTCCTGCCCTGAGAGGAAGATGGAAGATTCCCCCTCATCTTTTGTCATCACAGAGATTTTGGCGTTGCTGCAGTCAGTGTTACCGCTGCGTGTGTCCCATCCCACTGTGGCCTGCTCTCTGACCCTCTGTGCACTGCTGCTTGCTGGAGAAGACTGGACTCCAGCCATTGCTGCCCCCCTCATTCCCCTGGTGACTCTTGCTGCCATAACTGGTGTTGTCATCTTGCAGTCTGTAGCTTCACAGGAATGCCATCTGCGTGAAGCTGCTGTGGACTTGGGAACTCTGCCCTGGTTATGCAGATCTCAGACATGGTTCCATTGCCTGCTGGTTGTTCCAGAGAAGAATGGCTGATCCTGAACTGTCCTGGGAAAGACCTTGTTACTTTCACTGCTATTGTAGCAGCCATTTACTGCTATAGCCATTGTGTCTACAGTGTCTGGAGTTACCCTCCCCCATTCTATTGTTAGACAAATACAGTGGGTGAACTTTCTGGAGTAGTTGCTAACAATTGGGAGTTCAAAATTTTATTATAGGAGCTGCTTGACTACGGCCCTTGGTGGTAACAGCTGAGGTGAACCAAATGAGGTGCCCACTACTTATCGGGAGTGGCTCTGTTTGTTGCAGCCCTATGCTGTGGATTAGTGTTCATGCTACGGTTGGTTTGCAAACTCAGATCTCAACAGAAATGTGACAAGGCCGTTATCACTCAAGCACTTGTGGCCATTGTACAAGGGGCCTCCCCTAAAATTTGGTTATCTATCCTCAAAAATTAGTCAGTATCTGAGTTCTCTGCTCTTGCACCCCATGGATCTGTGGATCCATTGCACTGGGATGAGAGAGACTCAATGATTCCTTATCAGCCCTTCCACATCGCTGAGGTTTCCTCATTGCACGCTATGGGGTGATCATGATTTCCCCACTAACTCATTTTCTGGCTGGCCTCTTTTTAGAGTTCGCCCTAGGTCGTTAACAGTTACTGTCACACAGCACTGTGGTATCCAGAGACGGGCAACTTTCCTCATGCACAGTACACGGGGCCCGGTGGCGATAGGGTTACCCTTTGATAAGGCTGTGACATAGAGGAACGACCTAAGACAGGAGCCACAGCAGATGGAAGTAACTGCAGGGACCTAGACCAGCCTAGACAATAATTTATTGTTATTAATTAATAAAATAATAAGGGGGAGATGTAGAGGGCCGCAATAACATTCGCCACCACAAGATGGTGCTGGCTTCCACTGCGCCCCACGTGGAAAGCTGGGATAGCTTTCGCCATTACAAGATGGCGCTGGCCTCCGCCGCGCCAGCCGACTTCCTTTCAGGAAGTTAACTGTGTGCGTATGTGCAAGAGTGCCTTCATGCCAGGTCTTTACCCACTCCGGGGTGTGCCTATGAGATCATGGGTAAGCGACCAATCAGGTGTGGACGCGCCGCGCTAGGGTGTATATAAGCAGCGCCATTCTGGGGCTCGGGTCTCTCCTCTTCAAGATGTAATAAACGCTTTGCTGCAGAAGGATCCTGGTGTCCGCGTGTCGTTCTTGCTGGTGAGACGTTGGGCGCGCAACATTCATGGAAGCATTTTCTCAAGGGAGACTCCTTTCTTTGTGATGACTCCAGCTTGTGTCAACTTGACACACAAACACATCACTATTAAGCCTCAACCCTTACTTTCTTATTTATCCTCAAGATCTAAACTTTGAGTCCCAGTCTTTACAGATTCTTACATATTAAAATTACAATCCTTTTAAAATAGCCAATCTCTTTTAAAATTCAAAGTCAATTCAAAGTCTCTTAACTGTGGACTCCACCGAAATGCTTTCTTCCTTCAAGAAGAAAAAATATCAGGGCACAGTCACAATCATAAGCAAAATCAAACTTTAACCATCCAATGTCTAGTATCTACTCAAGATCTTCTGGGATCCTCCAAGGGCTTGGGTCACTTCTCCAGCTCTGCTCTTTGTAGCACACATATCTTCTAGGCTCCAACTGCCTGTACTCCACTGCTGCTTCTGTTCTTGGTGATCATCTCATGGTACTGGCATTTCCAAAACACTGCTGTCTTCTGCTGCAACTAGGCTTCATAAATAGCCTCTTATAGGCTCTCTTCATAGTGCCAAGCCTCAACTCCTTTGCGTGACCCCTTCAGTCCTAGGCCATCAACAGCAACTGAAGCTGCACCTTCACCAATGGCCTTCCATGGCCTCTCACAGTGCCCAGCCTCAGCTGTTCCTCATGGTCCCTTCATGCCTTCAAAACCAGTACCCTCTGGGTAACTCTTACACATTACCAAGTGTTCAAATGCTATTCCCTTTCCCAGTTTCCTGTCCATGCCCCCATCCCATTTCTTCTCCCCCTTCTTCTATGAAGGTATCCCCTTCCTCAACCACGCCCCTTCCCTCCTCTCTGCCCTGACATTCTCCTACACTGGGGAGCAGGGGGACCAGCCTTGGCAGGATCAAGGGCTTCTCTGCCCATTAGTGCCCAACAAAGCCATCCTCTGCTACATATGCAGCAGGAGCCATGGGTCTGTCTATGTGTACTCTTTGTGTAGTGTTTTAGTCCCTGGGAGCTCTAGTTAGTTGGTATTGTTGTTTTTATGGGGTTGCAAGATCCTTCAGATCTCCTAAAGAAAAAATAAAATCATAGAGAGTTAGAGGGAGTCAGGAGAACAGATAGAGAAGTAAAAGGGAGAGACATTTGGTTTGAAGGAGGTTTTTTGTTGTTTTGTTTTGGTTTGTTTCCCTGTTAATTACCAGGCTTTTACTACAGTATCTGGCTCCTGATTGGTAAAATCAAATGATTGAGATCTTGTTTAAAAAAAAAAAAACAGTTTGAACTGAACATCTGTGCTCAGGAATTGAGAGCTTTAGTAAACGAATTTTCATTCAGAACATCAAAGCATATGTACATGAAGATACCAGCAGAAAGAATAAGAACAAACCCACGTCTGACAAGTACTCGAGGCACTGCTGCTATAGGCTTGCTTATGATTTCCTCTGAATCATTCAAAGGTATGTATTGATAATATCTTGACAAGAAGGCTGCTGGTGAAGAAGTCAGGGAGTAATCGCAATGCTCTGCTCTGTCCTCAAAATTTCTGGGCCATAGACAGGTTCTTAGATTGTACCAGGGGTGGCAGATAGGGAAGTGCAAGTATTACTCTTAAAGAGTGAAAGGTAACACAGACAAATTCCAAGCCACAAGAGACTGACTGAAGTGTCTTATTAAAGCAGTGTCCTTCATGGGCTCAGTCCTGGTGAGTGTAGATACTCACACGACCTTATTTGGATGTGGAACCCAGAGTCCAGAAGGCAAACAGAATCAAAAGGAATAAACAGCTCTGCCTTAAAACAGGGCTTCTAAGGGAAGCTTCGGAGGAAGAGCCTATGATACGGACAGCTGGCTGGTGCCCACAGAGATGCTGAAGGCTGACGGAGTCAGGATTGAATAAAGATGAGATGGAATGTTAAGGTTGGCCTGTTCACTAGGGCTTCAAACTTCCAACACTATGTATGCAATGAGGATTTTACAGATAATGGTGGCAACCCTGTCTACACAGTTCCATATTTTGAACCTCATTTTCTCTCGACCCATCTTGTGTTTTGGGAGATATGATATCATAGATGGATGGATGGCTCTGTGATATATGAATAGGGGAATAAATAAATGGACTTGTTGAAGCTGTAGGGAAATCAACATGATCTGAATTGCACAGCATAGGGGGAACGGAAAGGAAGCTGGTGGCACGACAAGGAAGAGTACAGCCTGGTACATGGGCCTTGTAATCTATCAAGCTTGAACCTTTCTCTGTTGTGTAAGTGATGGATTCCAGCTCTTGGAACTGTTCTGCAAAGCACAGTATATTGGAAGCAAGGTGTTCTTTCACTAATGATGGAGGGTATTCTGAAGAAGCAAGGTTTTCAGGGCTGAGACCAGGATCAAATGCCTTGTCTAGCTCACAGTGTTAGTAAGAGGCTGAATTTTGGCAGAGGTCATTCAAAGCTCCTCCGGTAGAGGGAGGTTATCCTGCTACAGTGAATCAGACTAGCTGACTGTGGAATTCCCAGGAGGACAGAGTCTGATTACTCTCCATATCAGCTTACCTCTTATCTGTAACCAACACCCATCACTCGTGGGTTACAAACCCCCTTTTAGGGTGTGAGGTACCCTTGCTATTAGGCTCATGTTTGTCTTCTCTTCTTTTTGCATCCCTCTGTCTTTCCATTCCTCTTTTTCTCTCTTCCTATCACTTTTGTTTATGTTGACATCAGTATTGGTAAAATCCATGATGCAAAAGACTCTAGCCAAACCTTGACAGAGTAAGGAGTCCCCTCAGTGTCAAGGAGCAGCTGTTAGGGTTTTAGGTCTCAAAACATTGAGGTTTATTTTGCATTTGACCCCAGCCTCAGCATCCATATGTGCAAATTACCTGAAATTCCCTGTAAAACTGAAATAAGATTGTGTAGAAAGGGGCCCAAGACACAGAAAGAAATCTAGAAAAGTAAGGTGACATGAAATAAGAGGACATTTGGGGAAAGGAAATTAGGGACTGGGTAAAAATGTTAATGAAAGATGGGATAAGAATATCATTGATGTATGAAAGTGGCCCAATCAGCCCCTTATGGGGCACAATTGCTATGTGGTAATTATAGGTTTCTGAACCCTCATACACTCTATGGTTTAAATTGTCCATATGTCCTGCTATCTACTATTGAAGAAGTCAAAACACAAAATCCTAAATGTAGAGAATAGCAGGCACACAGTCAGATATCTGGAATTGGTGGTGTCATTAGAAGTCATGTGGGCTGTGAGAAAGCCACACTATATGCACAAGAGTGGGAGTGGAACACTCTAGGGAGTTAGCATTTGTGAAGGACTAAAAATCAGTACCTGGCAAAAAGTGATAAAGGAAGGTTGAACAAAAAGATTATCATAACATGACTACTCTGTTTGTTCTCTGGCTATCAATACTATATAGCTTTAAAATTATCCAGTGTGAGACTATTTACAATAATATGCCTGCCAAGAAAGCCATTTAATAGCTTTTAGCAGACAGTATTACAGCATCTGCATTCTGCATAACGAGAGACTTTTTTCCAATGCCAATTTAATCAGGTTGTTACTTTTCTCACCAAAAGCAAGTCCCAGCATCTCAGAGGCAGAACACAAAAGCAGCTGACCCAGACATTCCACAAAGCCACAGCATGAGCGAAATAAAGAAATAAGCCCACATACGGAATAATTGAATAGCAGCCTGCATTTGGCAGATTATGTAGAGGGATACAAAGCCCATTGGTTCCCACTCACTATCCATTATTCCATTCTTCTTTAATTATAAAAGCGTGGTCTAACTCTCTTAATTATTAAATCTGGCAATGTTCTCTTTTTTTTTTTTTTAATTTCCTGCTGTTCGGAAAGTGGATGTCAGAGCTAGCGCCTCAAAAGCTGTCCCAAACCACAAGCATGAACCACAAAACCAAGAAATTTGAACCGTGGGATCCAGAGGCTGGAACATGGTGAGCATAGCAAGGCAGTCAGTTTCCACCGGTGATGAGGAGCTGCCAGGTATTATGAAATCAGTCCTGACATTGCCCCTTCTCTCCATTGGTTACAAGAGAACAAAACAACCATGTTGCCTAAGACGCTGCTGCTTGGGGATATTCCCTTTGTCACCTTGGCATAGATAACTTTGTCCTAGATGATGACATAATATGTGGGCAATAAATAGTAAATGGGTTACGTTTAACTCCCCAAATGGATGGACGTAAATACGGACAACGTAAAAAGAAGTGAAAGAGAAAGATGAGTGTCTCCGCTTCTTGGCTGGATGTTATGGTTGAGTACACTGACAAGAGAATTTAAGGAATAAGGTTTACATAACTTACAGCTACTCACACAGTCTTCATAGGCAAGTGAAGGCTGCAAAAGCTTAAAGCAGCTGGTCGCATGCCTACAGGCAGAAGAAAGAACAATGCTCAGGTCAAATATCTCCATGCTTCTACAGTCCAGGATCCCCTGTCCAGGGAATGGTTTCGCCCATAGTGCCACCCAGTTTCAGTGTGGATCTTTTCACCTCAGTAACCCAATGAAGAAAATTGCTCAAAGGGATATCCATCAGCCAACCTAACCTAGACAATCTCTCAGGGGTAAACAACTTGTATCAAATTAGCAATTAACAATAACCAGTCACAATCAACATATATAAATTGCAAAATAATGAAACATGAGAAAGGGCAAAACATTTTTGTAGCAATATCCAACTGAGAGTTTTCTATTACTATTTCAGTTGAGAGAATAGTGAAAGTAACAGCAAGTCGGTCTCCACTGTGTCGATTGGAGGGAATCGAGTCGAGCATAATTATGTTTTATATAGCCACAGAAAGCATGTATTTGACAATGCTAGTGCATTTTCAACTCATCTACACTAAATTTTTTGTTGTGTCCACAATGGTTGACCTTTTAGAAAATATTTTCTATAACACTCAAAATAAAAGTTAAAGCAAATAAAATAATTTGTGAGCAGCATTAAATTCTAGGTGGTAAATCTTGAGGGGTTGTTGTTGTTGTTGTTGCTGTTGTTGTTGTGCCTTTCTGTCGTTTGCTTTCTGGTATTTAATAAGTTTTATTTTTTCAAAATTAAAATATTTAAGGTGACTAACTATTCAGAAATCTAAGTGCCGAATAGTGTGGAGAGGCGCATATAAACTGGGCTACCGTGACAGGATGCACAAGACCCGCACAAGCTGAAGGCAAACAAAGTCCCCTCACAGAAGAGGGAATCAGACACAAAGTTCCCCACCCCTACCCAAGAAGCTATTTTCAATAAATGGCTGGAAGGAGACGGAAAGTCAGTCTTCTTCAGTGGAGGGACCTATGTGTAAAATTCCATCAATCAAACTGTATCAATCAGACTCTGGCAGCCCCACCCCCAACCCCTGCTCAGAAGTAGTCAGCCAACACAAACCGGACTGCATGGTTTTTGTTTTTATTTTGTTTTGAAACAGTGTCATTATGTAGCCCTGGCTGGTCTGGAACTCACTATTTACTCCAGGCTGACCTCTAATTTACAGAGATCTGCTTGACTTTGCTTCTGAGTTCTGGGACTATATTCATGCTCTACCATGACCAGCTTTTTTATTTTTAAAATGAAAAAAGAATATGAAATTGTTTTGTAGAGATGTGAAGATCTGGAAGGAGTCAGAGGAGGAGAGAGACTGTAATCAAATATATGGTATGAAATTCTCAAAGGATAAATGAAATATCATTAAAAATGGAGGTTTCTCAATCTACATTTGTTTCATGTGTCCTTCCTTGGGCTCCTTTCCTTCTGTTTGTTTGTTTTGTCTTATCATATTATATAATTATTATTATTATACCTTTTATATCTGTCTGTTTTCTAATGAAAGACAGAAAAGGGTGGATCTGGATGAGATAGGATCTGGATGGGTGGAAATGGGATGAGTAGAGGGAAGGGACACTGGAATCAGGATATATTGTGTGAAAAATAATCTATCTTCAATTTTTAAAAATGGAGCATTTGAATGTTTACAGTGAAGTAATTCTCACTAAAAAGAACCAAGAGGCAGTTTCAACCCACATTATTAACTAATTAAGGAGATTTCTTGTCTCCGTGTTCTACTGCTAAATCTGTTTTTAATTATTTCTTTTATTCTTTGAGATTATAAGATAATTACATCATTCTCCTTTCTCACTCCAAAGTTCCCCATTAACCTCTCCTTGCTATTTTTCTAACCCATGGCCTCTTTTGTGCATTAATTGTTCTTAAATACACACAAATATATATGTATATATATACATATATACGTATATACATATATACATAAGTACAATTTTCTCAATCGATACAATGGTACTTGTATGTATGCTTTCAAGGATGACTATTCGATATCACTTAACCCCAAGGCTTCGATACTGACCTGTAAACCTTGACAGTAACCAACAGCTTTCTGATTAAATTAAAGACTTGCACAACAAGAGGGAAATCATTCCTGGTACTGTAAACCAGGACTAGTAAAGCTATGGATCTTGGAGGAGAATGTAAACATGCCATTTTACTAAACCATTGTAATCCCTAACTATATTCCAAATACTTGTTCTTATATACACAGATAAGTGTAGTCTTCACTCCCCATCAAAGAAACTTTTCTTTGCAACTGTTACAGAAAACCACATGGCAATAAAAATGCAGAGTTGTGGAGTCCAGTCCCAAGGGAGACCTCTTCAGCAACACAACTCCTGTGCGTAAGGCTCAGAGATCATTGCGGTTGTCCCCTCTCCTCTCCTCTCCTCTCCTCTCCTCTCCTCTCCTCTCCTCTCCTCTCCTCTCTCTCTCTCTCTCTCTCTCTCTCTCTCTCTCTCTCTCTCCCTCTCTCTCTCACACACACACACATCTCTCTCTCTCTCTCTCTCTCTCTCTCTCTCTCACACACACACACACACACACACACACACACACACACACGTCTAAAATACCAAGGGGCTGGATCTGACGCTCTAATGATGACAGGAATGAGCTGACTGCGAGTCGCTTTTCCATCTTTAAGGATAAATAAACTAACACTTATAAGGAGTTGAGATCCCCTTAAACAAGCAGCACATCAAGTTCCTCCAAACAATTTGAGAATTGTCTTAGGAAGAACTTCTGGAGATGAAAGGTAGCTAGGTAGACAAAGCACCTTCTACGTGAGTGTGAGCACAGGGATTAGGAACCCCAGCACCCAGATAAGAACCCAGCAGACATGGTAGTCTAGCTGAGACAGGAGATTCCCACAGTAAGCTGACTAGCTGGAATTCCCAGATCCACAAGCTCAGGGTTCAGCAACAGAGTTCAGTCAACAAATGAAGAGCAATCAAGGAAGATACACACCACCAACCTCTGGGTTACACACATAAAAACATGTGCATGCACACACATGGACTAATATGTGCACCCACATGCACAAAATTGTCACCATGCGGGCCACTTACACATACATGTGCAAAAGGAGACAATTAAAATTCTCTGTAGATCTCCCTCTGCTTAGAGGCAGAAGCCAGGTGCACCATTTTAGGAAATTGTAGCTACTTAATAAACACTAAACGTGTGTTCCTTCCTCCATTCATTGAGCAGGAAGAGCAGGAGGAAGATAGGGGGAAACAGAAGAATCCAGAACAAAAACTTCATTTCAAAAATAAAATAGAAGTTGTGCTGTTTGTACAGTTATTCTGATCAGACAAGAAAAGAATGTAAATCTAAGCTGTTTCTTTTCCAGAAGAGAGACAAATGGGTTTAATAAATAAATTTTTAAAAAGCAATATTACAAAGAGAAATGTAGAGATAGCCACCTAAAAGCCCTGGGGAAAAGAATATCAATGAGCAAGTTACCTTCCAAGAATTCTGGGCCTGGGCCTCTACTGGAACTGCGAACAAGTGTAGCAGGATGCACAGCCACTGTGGAAGGGACTTAAGAGACATCATTTCTAGGAGACTGGGTCACTTCATCCATATCCTGTAGATTACAGGCAGAAGTAACAATTTGTGTCACATGGACTAAGCTTTTCCTAGAATGCTTCAGTTATAAAAGCAGCCGAAATATCATGTTCTACTTAAGAATCTGGTCATATTGAGTTACCAATGGCAACCAACCCACAACACAAGACTCAACGCATTAGAAAATTGTAGATTCAGTGATTATTTAGCTAACTTTTAAGTGAAAAAAATCTACACTTCTTGGATTATATTTTCTCAATTTTGGCTTTTTATATAACTTACCTAGCATTTTTTCTGAATCTCTTTCTTCAATTGGTATGACTTATTACCATCTGCACAAACTTCCTTTAATGTCCAGTTAAAGTAATTGTTTGAAACTGTAAACACAATTTCTAAATCATAAACATGACCTTCACATACAGACAACACTCTCGTGAGTAATAAAATAAGACAAAATTTCCACTTCACATTGCATTAAGATTAAGCTATTAATTACACACCCAAATATTTCAAATATCTTTTCTCAGCTTTGCAGGGCTCCAGTTAACCTTATACCCATCAGTCTATAAAATTAGGGCCCATTTTACAAATATCTCAAATACATAAATAAAACTTATCTTGTGCATAAACTTGTTTATCTCTACATTTGTGTTTCACAGTTGTAAACCCTTCTCTATAAAATTCAAAAGTATTTAATGGATTTTTAAAGCCTCTGAAAAAATTACAAAGATATTCAGATATCCTAATGAAAAAATCCCTAGTAAGAAGCAAAATTTATGACCACCAAACTTTAGGAATTATGGAGTCAATGAACTAGAAAGCACTTAGGAAGCTCTTACTTTGTCCACAGTGTGATGTAATATGACGATTCAACAGACAAGATCTATGTTAAAAGAATTCCTAGTCCTTGATAGGGGTTGGGGTATACATGCTGAATTTAGTAGTTACCATTTACCTAGAAACGTTAGATACATGAAAGTCACAGTGGCTAAGGAAACTAGAGGAGAGATAGAGAAATCAAAAATGTCTATGAAGAATGTCTGAAGGTAGTGAAATTTAGATATCTTAACAGCAAGGGCTGAATTTCTGCAACAGCGTGCTTAATGTGTAGTTTTGGTTAGCAGATGTTTCTGAAAGTGTTCAGTACTAGCCTTGGAGACACTATGGGAAATAACCACACACAGTACCTGAAAGTGGAGTAAAAGAAGTATACTGACTCAGAGCCAGTAGCATTTGGCAGAGTGTGAGGTAGGAAAAGGCCAGCCCTTGCTATTTCCTTCTCCTCTAATATTCTGGCCTGGCCACACCCAGGTTTTCTAATATTTCTTCCCAGTGTTCAGTCTGTTCCCATCCCTCAGCTTGACCTATAGCAAGCTCAGCCCTGCAACCTGAGACTAAAGTCACCTGCAAATTTACCCAAACGCTTTGTGACTTCCTTCAACAGCCTCTCGATAACAAAGGAAACCGAGCATTTCTGCCCTTCACACCTTTTAATTCCTTTTGGAACATCTTAAGAACCTTCTTCTTTTTTCTCATGTATTACCTCCCTGTTTTGCTTGCTTGATTGTTTGCTTGAATTTTTTATTATTTATTTTGTAGACTGAAATCCAATGCGTCCATTTCTTTTCTCAAACTATTCTTATAAACCACTTCACAGCCCTCACCTTGATGTCTCGGCTATTAGCAGATACACAAAAGTCCTATCCGAGTCTGTCTTTCACCCCTTACTCGAATTACTCTTAATTTTATTTTTTATTTATTCATTTTACATCCTGCTCATTGCCTCCCTCCGGGTCAACCCCTCCCACAACCCTTCGACATCACCCCTCCCCTTCTCCTCTGAGTGGTTGGGGGCCCCTGGGTATACCCCCGAAACCCTGGCACTTCATGTCTCTGAGAGGCTAGGCACCTCCTCTCCCAGTGAGGCCAGACAACGCAACCCATCTAGAAGAACAGACAACAGCTTTTGGGAGAGCCACTGTTACAGTTGTTTGGGACCCACATGAAGACCAAGCTGCACATCTGCTACATATGTGCAGGGAGGCTAGGTCCAGCCCGGGGTTGGTGGTTCAGACTCTGAGAGCCCCAAGTGGCCATGTTAGTGCATCAGTCCGTGACACTGTTAATGATGCTCTATTGTGCTTGCAGACAGGAGCATGCTGTCCTCTGAGAGGTTCCACCCAGCAGCCGACTCAGATATAAACAGGCACTCACAGCTAAACAGTGGATAGCACTTTGGGACTCTTAGGGAAGAATAGAAGGGAGGATTGTGGCCCAAAGGGAGTAGGAACTCCACAGGAAGACCCACAGAATCAGCTACTTATGAATTTTGAACCAAGTCTTTTGTCTCCCTCGTCCCCACTTTCTGCAATGGGCTTAGCAGAAGGCATTTTTGTTTGACCCAAGGAAAGTGGGATGGCTAAATTTGAACCAAGTTTCAGAAAAATTAAAGTATCATGTAAAGAATATTTTGGCATGTCCAATAACCCAAATTCTACCAAAATTTGAGTGCAAATGGCCAAAGAACCTGGATTTTAATATAATTGTTTTAAGAATTAAGAGTTCTTTTATGATGCCAGCCATTGTTGGTGAGCACAGGCCTACTGGGTAACACAGCCTCACTTTGTTTTCAATGGCATAAGCCATTTTATGCACTCAATCAAAAGTTCTAAAATCATCAGTTATCTGACAAACCACCAAATTACTATGGAGAAAATATAAACAGATATTCTTGTGTGGTTAGATATACCAAGGAGCAATGTGTGACTGCAAAATCTCTGGGGAAGAAAGAATTGCTTTGGGAGAGCTTGCAAACATCTTTCTACAATGTACTTATGAAGAATATCTTAAAAAGAAACAGTAGTCAGTCAGTCGTCATCACAGTAATTCTTACAATTCCACAGCAAGGATCAAGATATGTGTACTGCTGCATTACCCCTCAGAACCCCTTCTCACTCCCCTCTAATCAGCAGGAGGGTAGATTCCCCATCCTGTGGGTTGTTGCCGTTTTATTTCCCATAGCAACAAGTTAAATGTGCTCTTGGGCTTTGTCATAAATCATGCTAACATTTTCTTCTGTTAATAGAAAAAATATAATTTGTGGCAAAAGATGAGTATTGCAAACACCACACTGTTTGCTTCTAAAATGGCTTCATTTCTATTTCAGCCAAAGCCAGTGATTAAAGTATGTGTGGTATTTATTACTGTCATCAGAAATCTCAAGTGTTAAAAAATAGCCATTTTGCACTTAAAATAACTTAATAGGGAGACTGACTAGATAGATCAGTGGTAAGAACACTTGGTACGCATGTGTAAGGACAGTGCACACATGTGAAAGGTTTGGATTTGCTGTGCATTCCTGTAACCCAGGCAGTGTAGAGGAGCAGAGACAGCAGAATCATGGGGGATTATTAGCCACAAGCCTCACTCCAGGGTCAATAGGAGACCCTGTCTCAAAAGGTAGAAAGATAGAGGATTCCCAAAGTCCTTTCCTGTCCCTTCCGAATGCACATACAGGTTCACATTTACACCACACACAAAACAAATAACCTCATGAGAAGAGTGAGACATGATTTACATGGTTTTTAGCTAGATATCAATATGAGTCTTGTTTAAAATGGAACATTTCAACACTTTAAAGAATTGGACTTCAAGACAGAAAATAAGCTAATCTGTCTTTTGTTTCGTGACTGATTTCCTGACAGGTTTTTTTCAATTCACTAATTAAAATTAATCCATCCTACATATGATGTCCATTACCAGTAGAGATTAAAAAAAAATACCTTCACGTTTGTTTTAGATTTATTTAGTCTGGGACTCAAGTACATTTTCTCTCTTTGGGTCTTACAGTAGGAGGTTGCAAATACACTCCCGTTAACTGTAACTCTAAGGAGATGAGGTATAATTTATGCTACCATAGAATTTATGGAACCTGTGATAACTACAATAAAAGTTTTGATTAAAACTTTGCAGGTGATGAATAAATTTAAAGACAGGAGTGTTTGTACAGTTCTCTTCTCCAAAATGAGTATCAGGGAATAAGTTCCCATATGGCTGTGTAGACATGGACTGGGAAAGACATGCATCACTCCTGGGACTTATGGCTGCTAAAACAAAAGGGTATGGAAGCCATACACTGAGACAGGAAGATCTAGGGAGGTAAGGTATATGACCGTTCTCCTTAGACACTAGACAGATGATGAAGACAACATTTGTGTTTACCTCACTCATTCACTATTCCTCCCCTGTGCACACTGTGCCAAAAATCCATATTTTAGACACCATTGGAGGATGAGTTCATGACTAGCTGGAGTTTTACATCATAGGCCTGTGAATTCTGCATATATTCACATGTGCACATGTATGTAAGTCCTTATTGCTAATACATAGCTTCAAATGCAGTAGCTGACCACATTTACTCTGTAACTTAGATGAAATTTTCTTGGAGAGTCACAAAGACCAAAGGCATCGAATGTGACTTCTCAATCACACATATTTAGAATAGATGGTTGGTTGATTCCTCAGTGGGTAAAATGCTCGATGCATTAAAAACTAGGGCCAGAGGTGAGAACCTCAGCATCCACGTGAAAATCCATGAATGGCAGGTGTGTTGGTGTGAATAGGCACGGCCCCCATCAACCCGTGGGTTTGAATGCTCTGCACATGGAGAATGCCACTAAAAGGAGGCATAGCCTTGTTGGAGTAGGTGTGGCTTTGTTGGAGGGAGTGTGTCACTGTGGGGACAGGGCTTTGAGGTCTCCTATGCTCAATCCCCACCCAGTATGGGACACAGTCTCGTCCTGTCTGCCTATAGATGAAAATGTAGAACTCTGTTCCTTTTCCAGCACTATGTCTGCCTGCACGCCGCCTTGCTCCCCACCATGATGTTAATGAACTAAACCTCTGAAGTTGTAAGGCAGTCCCAATTAAATGTTGTCCTTCATAAGAATTACCTTGGTCATAGTGTCTCTTCACAGCAGTAAAACCCAAACTAAGAGAACAGTATATGCCAGTAATTGCAATGCTAGGGAGTCAAAAACAGGAGGAGCTTGCTGGAGCTTGTGACCTGCTAGACTGGCCTCTTTGACAATAAAAGGGACCATGTCTCAGAAAGTAAATAGTAAGACACCTCAATCACAAAGTTTCATGGACACCTGCATGTACAAATGTCCACTCACAAATATGAACACCATGACCCATTATATAAACACACAATGTATTAGACATAATAAAATTGAATCCATGAGTATATATGTATGTATGTGAATATGTGTGTGTATGAGTGTGTGTGTGTGTGTGTGTGTGTGTGTGTGTGTGTGTGTGTTGCATAGACTTATACAAAGTTTTCGTTGATCCAATCCCCCCTCCATAGAGGGCAAAGATATTGATTGCTGGAATCCAATATCATCCCCTTTACAAAGAGAAAAATTATTGATCAGTATTGACTACTGCTGACCTCGAGGTTCTTCCTGTTGTTATGTTCCCTTGAGTTTTGTTGTTGTTATCTTCTCTCTCTACATCAATCCATTTTAGTCCATTTTTCTAATATACTCCTCACCTTCAGTGCTGAGGTTTCTGTGACTATGCCACTTACTCTTCTTTTGTTATTATTACAAAATTGTATAAAGAAAATTCCAGGAATGCATGT